>NC_044592.1:0-300000 GCF_901933205.1 Camarhynchus parvulus
AGAAACCCAGGTAACAAAACATGATGTTGGCAAGCAATCAATTCTTAGTTAACTACTAACTCTTAACTTCATCAAGGCCTACCTATTTCTTTTGATCAACTCGAATAAGGCTTATCTCGAAGTAAAACCTCAGCTCCTCTAAAATTCCAAAATTCCTTCAAGTTTATGTCTCAGGCCCCCCTTCTCCCACCCCACCCCCCCGCCAGAACGCCTGCCCACACGGCCCCTCCCGTCAACTGGTTTGGGAAAAATTTCCTCTGAGAGAAGTGGAAAAAACCTGTTTCTTTAACAGGCCAAGCACTCCCCAGCACAAAAACTGAGCAGTACCAGACGACAAAACTCAATTGCCGCTCTGAAGAGACGACAAATTCTGAAAGTCTCTCCTGTATATGCTCACTCTCCTATCAATCCCTCGAGCACTGGGAAAGGCTGCTGCCCAGACTAGGCCCCCATAGGCCACAAAATACAAGCTCTCAGTTCTCCCCAGGTCCCAGTCCGCAGCAGCTTTGAACAGTTCCAAGATAAGGGAAAGAAACAAACGCAGTCCAGGCAAAACTCTGCCTCAGCCAGCTAAACCAACTGAAAAGCAAAGGAAGGCTCTGTTCTGCTTCGTCAGTGCCTGGACAACGCAATGCAGCACAGAATGTGGAGCACTGTTGCTTTTAGAAGAGTGAGTGCAGCCTCTGATAACAAACTCCGTGCTTCTTCTTCTCCCCACCTTTGCTCTCAGAAGCAGTCTTGAAGGCAGACAATATCATATCCAGCATTAGCAGAACAGATGACTGGGGATACAAGCATCATCAAGTCACCCTAGGACACTGCTCTACTGACATATGTCAGCAGACTATGCTAAGACAAAGTTTTGGAGCTGCTCATTCAAATTCTACTGTCCCAGCGAAGCTGAGGAGGAAACACAGCTCACTACAGTTACCTTGTGGCATGCCAGTACTTCCTTTCAATCACAATGGTTTTAGTTTTTAAGTCCGTGACATCACAGGCATAATTCAACATCTTTTGGGCAGGAAGGAAGATATTCTTCTTCTCATTCTACTGATGGGGAAGCTGAAATGCAAAGCAGTTCATTCCGAGTGAAGCAGCCATCAAGTTAATAGGAAAACTCACCACAGTTTTGTTTACTCCCCTAAGTCCTTACTATCCCAAAAGACAAGAACAGCTGTAAAAGCCTTGTGGCTACTTAAGTTTTTCCTAGACCTACATGGGAGGGTAAGGGATAAGTGATCCCAACCAATGGTCATCCACCACAAAGCATCCTTGACATCATCTTCAGCTTTGCATAGCGAGCTCTTCACCTGATCAAGTTATTCCATTGCAATAGTTTGGGGAGTAGCTTAGAGGGCTGGCTGTTGTTTGCTTTGAAACCATCTTGATCATTCAGGAACACAGTAGCAATGAGAAAGCTCAAAAGAAGATAGCGCTACACATTGGTTTTCATGGATGACAGACATATTTCTACAACACAGAAGGCCGACATAATGCTTCCCTACAACATGGCTGAAGTGGCATCCTGTTCCCCGTAGGTTGTTCTGATTCTTATTAGCTGCTTTCTTACCAGATTAATGAGCTGAACTAGCTCAAAAAGAATCAGATAAGTGCCAGAGCTTTAAAAAAAAAAAAATGCAAAACGGTGATTTGTAGATGCGCTTGAAAATAGAATTTTTAGTATTTTTCATAGATACACGGCATTCTCTAGAATGATATTACTCCAATAGTTTGAGTTTGGGTTTTTTTTCCCTCTTTAATTCTACATGTATGCATTCTTTTTGGCCATTTCAGGCAATAGATTTCTGATCCGTGTGAAAGACGGTCTGAGGCTCCCCTCATATGCCTCACGACCATTCCCAGGACAGACATTGGGATGCTAAAGACCCTGATAGGCATTCTGGCCTGCCGGTGGTGGATGAACGCCAAAAATCCTGAGGCCCTTGAGCAGAATTCTGGCCTGTCAAGTGATTCTTCACAACTGTGTCTACAGTGACTTCTTGCAGCAGGGCCTGCCAAAGGGCGACACAGCCTATATGCTTGCACCTGCTTGGCAACAATAGGCCAGGAATTTTCCCACCTCGCGGTCAGATGAACTTGCTGAGGCACCTTTGGTAGCCCCCCATGGAAAATCCTTCATCTGCTCCACTACCACCATGAGGGAAGGAAATGGAAGCCCCCCTAGCCAGGACTGAGACAGAGACCCCCGTCATTCTGATGCAGGGCTGCTGGCCTGACTGAAGCAGGATGCCTGCTAAGTGTTGCCTACAGATGTGTTCACTGCACCTAGAGTGGTTTCCCATAGAAAGCAGTCCTGAAACAGTGGGTCCCCCTCACTGCTGATATTGACTTATCCTGCTGAGAACATGAACTGTGTGTAGCCGTCTTCAATATTTTTTTCCCCCTCAGCAATTTCAATCGACTTCTTCTTCTTGATTGTGTCTGTTTCCCCTCAGCCATTTCAAGATCTGTTTCCTTCCTCAGCAATGGACTATAATAGATCCTTGAGTTAGCCAGGACTTTGAGATATTCCCAACGTGACTAGGCAAACTCTACTGGCTGGACTATGAGGACTTAGTCTCTCCACGTTTGGTAGCTGTACTCCCTCTCTCTTTCTCCCCCTCTTTTCTATTCTTTTCCTCTCCCTAATTCCTTTCTCGCATTTGCTGTGGTCATTCTATAAAGGTGCATTTTTTTTGATACTGCAATCCCCTTTCCGTGTTGTCTGTTGCACTCCGAGATCAGTTAACGAACCATCACTACCCCTGTTCGTATGAGGTGATCGTGACATTAAATTGGCCTCAGGGACAGGTTTCTGATAGACAGAGGGGTCTGCAGGGCTGTTTGTTGTCTGTAACAGGGGAAGGACGATTTTCTTCAGGCACACCTAGCCCCTCATCCCGAAATGGTTGAACGAACCTGGAAAGGAAGGCAAGCTCTTCGAATTTCCCGCAAACTGCACACGTCCAGGTGAAATACACCCCCATACTCTATTGAGGGTTCTGTCTTTAGAATTTCCCAGAAGATCTCTTAGTGGAAAAGGGGTAACTGCTTTTGTCTATGTGTGAATTTGGACTGTCTGGGAAGGAAGGGACAACTTCAAGGAACCAAGCAGGGCCTCCCAGGCAGATTTTGTCTCTTCACCCATCCAGGGAAGCAAAGGGGAGCACAGCAAAGGCTGTGAGATTATCTACCTTAAGTTTGCACCTCCCTGTTGTGGTTTTGGTCCCTTCATAAAATGACTGAAAACTCTAGCACAAAAGTTAAAGCTGAATTTTCTGCTCTGCTTGCTAAATGCAATGCCAAGCCTTCTCCAAGGCAAGAGGTTTGGGCAGAGAACAACTGGTTTAGAAAATATCGTAGATAGAATTTGTTCTTTACAACATGAAACAGAAGTTAAACTGGGCAAAAATAAAACCATCCTCTGCTCAGTTTTGGGAGCTTGTCTCATAGCAGCCCTAGAAACCTGTTTTAAGTGAAGAAATGAGGAAATAGCAAGAATAGATTCCCTTCAAAACCTAGTTGAAATTTTGCAAAAAGAATTAAAGGAAGATAGAAATGAGATCTATATTTTGCGAGCTGCCCTTAGAGAGGAACTTGCTAAGAATTCACATCATACTGATCCTTCTACAGAGGCAGAGGAAAAGGAAACTCCCCACATTAAACAAATCTATCCCCATAAGGAACTTGAGGCAGTAAAAAATTGGGGAGAATGCTGCTGTCTTCGCTTAAGACCCTTGGTTCAAACAGAATAGAACTATATTAATGATGAGGAATGCTGGGGGACTATCCTAGGGTGATGTTATGATGCTTGTATCCCCATTCATGTGTTCTGTTTATGCTGGATATTATGTTCTGTGCCTTTAAGACTGGCTCTGAAGAGTGAAAGTTTTGTTTGGGTTTTCTTATCAGCCTGGCGTGACACAGAGACCGGGCAGTACATAGTGCTGCTTTTGCTTTTTTGCTTTTGCTTTTCACTTTGCTCTCTCGCTCTTTCTTCTTCTTTGCTTCTGCTTGCTCTTACCTCTGCTCATTAGCTAGTTTAGCTAAACAGTCCAAATTTCTTCCTGGACTGTTCCTCCTTTCCTTTTTTGAACCAACTTGAACCTGCTCCAGACTGGGACCTGGGAACACTGAGAGTTTGCACCCTGTGGCTGCAGCAGCTACCCCAGCTCTGGAGGGACTGAGAACAAAGTGACCACCCCCAAGAGAGACTTTCTGAATTTGTCATCTTTTTTCAGTGTGGCGAAAGAGTGGTGTCATCTGGTATTGTTCATTTTGTGTGCCGGGGGGGTGCTGTGCCTGTTAAATAAACAGGTTCTTTCAACTTCTCTGTGAGGAATTCTTCCTGAACAGGTTGGGGGGAGGGGCTGTGTGGGTTTGCTTTCTGGAGGGACCCCCCTTTGGAGATTCTCTCTCAAATTTGCCCTAAACCAGGACAAAATTTGGCGCCCAATGCGTAGGGCTTGAGAGAGTGGAAAAAAACCTGTTTTGAGTGCATTTTGGTTGCCATTACTCTGTGTTCGTATAAAGCAGATAATAGCCATGCTTTTTGAATTCATGATGTCTCTTGGGGTGAAGCCTTGCATGCATTTCTAGTCCCTAAGGTTTTTTGAGATCTTAATACCTCTATGGTCCCTAGGTTTATTTTCTTATCCAGAAATAGCTCTATTGTCCCTAATAGGTAGTTTTTACAGCAGAGGGGCAGTGACCAGAATAGCTATCCTGCTGGGCTTGGTGGTAATGATTTGAAAGAAGTTTATAAACATGACTGAGTCTGCTCCAGGTGTGAATGGTTTGTGGCTATGGTTAGGCATCCAGTTTGTTAGAGGAGGAGCAGGGGATGAGGCTTTTCAGCCTTTGCTTTCCTTCTTCTCCTCTGAATCTGTTGCATCACTATTGAAGAATGTTCAGCTTCCCCTGAATCTTAAAGAGACCATCTTTCTGGCATTCAATCTGGTAACCTTCCTCTTTACAGTCTGCTGCTTCTCTAGAATGAGGGCTGAGATTTCTAGGCAGGCTGATGAGACCCCTGACTCAGGAGTAGACCCAGGTGTGGAAAATCCTGAGTGGTGTGGGAAATGGGAGGATATGGGCCAAATCCTGAAGGAATTCTCTGACTCTATAGTCTGGGACTTTCCCCATGAACAAATTCAGAACCCAGCTGAGGTGGGGAAATACCTGAAAGAGAAGTAGCAGGATGACCCTAAGGAGGAAAAGATCATTGCAGTAAGCTGGGTCCTGGCTTGTGCTTATCGCACATTGCTAGGTAATGTCGGGCAGCAGACAGAGGCAGGGGGGCAGGGAGATAAATCAGCAGCTATCCCAGTCACTCAGGCTACAGCAAACACCCCAGGCTTGAAGCCAGCAGCCAAACTAGATAGTGAGCCTAAGCCAGCAGCTAAACCAATGGCTGTTGCTACTAGCACTAGAAGTGGGAAATGCATGGACAAGACTAATTGACCAGTGGATGATGATGACAATGATGATGATGATGATGATGAGGATGATGATGATGCAGGAGAAGGAACTTCAATGCCTCCTGACATAAAATCAGGAGTCAAAGCAGCAGGTGAAAGATTAGAAGCAAATATTGAGTCCTTTTCCCTGAAGGACCTTCATGGCCTATGGAAGGATTACACTCAACGGAAAATGGCCTCTGTTTGAGGTTACTCGCTCCGGCTGACAGAGCAGTGCCAGGCTAGAAATTGGCAAACTTTGCTGGATTTCTCCAAAACTAAAGCTGCCAGTAACTAGGAACCTGCAAGTCCTTAGAGCCCCAAATGTCACCTTTCAACTGATACCTAGACCCTGTGGAAAGGACTTCTTTTTCCCACAGAAAAATGCCTCTGTTTTGCGGCCACTCGCCCTGAATGATAGGGCAGTGCCAAGCTCAAAATTGGCAAACTTTGCTGGATTTCTCTATAACTAAAGCTGCCAGCAACTCGGACCCTGCAAGCTTTTGGAGCCCCAAAAGTCACCTTTTAACTGATATCCAGACCCTGAGGAAAGGACTTCTTTTCCATATGGAAAATGGCCTCCTTTTGGGGCCACTTGCTCTGACCAACAGGGCGGTGCCAGGTTAGAAATTGGCAAACTTTGCTGTATTTCTCCAAAACTAAAGCTGCCAGCAAATGGGACCCTGCAAATCCTTAGAGCCCCAAACGTCACCTTTCATCTGATATTTAGACCCTGGGGAAAGGACTTATTTTTCCCATGGAAAATGGACTCCTTTTGCAGCAAGTCACCCTTGCCAACAGGGCTGCACCTGCTTAGAAATCAGCAAATTTTGCTGGATTTCTCCAAAACTAAAGCTGCCAGCAACTCGGACCCTGCAAATCCTTAGGGCCCCAAATGTCACCTTTCAACTGATTCCCAGACGCTGGGGGAATGACTTCTTTTTCCCATGGAAAAATGCCTCTGTTTTGCGGCCACTCTCCTGGGCCAAAGGGCAGTCCCAAGCTCTAAATTGGCAAACTTTGTTGGATTTCTCTATAACTAAAGCTGTCAGCAACTAGCACCCTTCAAGTCTGTAGAGCCCCAAAGGCCACCTTTCATCTGATACCCAGACACTGAGGAAAGGTGTAGGACTGCACAAAATTAGAGGGCTTTGGGAAAGCTGCAAGATGCAGGCCTCAGAGACAGCAGAACTGTGAGCAGAGCTAAAGCAACAGCCATGAGATAGGTCAGCAGAAAAAGTATTTAAAGTGTAGAAAAAGCAAGGGCAAATAGAACAATGGCCTGTGTATTAATGCTTGTCTGAATAGCCTTCTAAGCTACAGAAAGTTTATCTAGCAAGATATTAGGAAGGTTAAAGCTTAATAATGGAACTCTCTCTGTGTGTTGAGGCTTACCAGTAGGGATTGTATTTGCAATAAGCAAGCATTGTTTTAACCAAAGGTACGTGTGCTTATGGTGATTGGATAGAACTACTGTCAATATGCTTTTGCTTTGTGTGATTGGTGAAGAAGCTCATAAAGTAAGTTGTAATATTAAGTTTTCTAGCCTGCTGCCTGGGATACAAGCTGCTAGCATCTTCCCATTGTCATAATAATATAATGAGACTGATGCTGAAAAATAAACAGCTCGAGGCGCATTCTACAGCAGCCCTGTCTCGTTCGCATCTGTAAATAGCCCCCCTTGCTGGCGTCAAAAGGACTTCTTTTTTTCAAAGGAAAATGGACTCCCTTTGAGGACAGTCGCCCGGGCCAACAAGGCCAAGCTCGAAACTGGAAAACTTTGCTGGATTTCTCCAAAACAAAAGTTGCCAGCAACTAGGACCCTGCAAATCCTTAGAGCCCCAAACGTCACCTTTTGACTGATTCCCAGACCTTGGGGAAATGACTTCTTTTTCCCATGGAAAAATGCCTCTGTTTTGCAGCCACTCACCCGGGCCGACAGGGCAGTGCCAAGCTCAAAATTGGCAAACCTTTTTGGATTTCTCTGTAACTAAAGCTGCCAGCAACCAGGACCCAGCAAGTCCGTAGGGCCGCAAAGGCCACCTTTCATCTGATACCCAGACCCAGAGGAAAGGACTTCTTTTTTCTATGGAAAATGAGCTCCCTTTAAGGCCAGTCTTTGTGGCCAACAGGGGGGCAACAGTTTAGAATTTCACAAATGTTATCGTATTTCTCCAAAACTAAAACCGCAAGCAACTAGGACCCTGCACGTCCTTAGAGTCCCAAAGGCCACCTTTCATCTGATACCTAGACCTTGGGGAAAGGACTTATTTTTCCCATAGAAAATGGACTCCATTTGCAGCAACTCACCCTTGACGACAGGGCGGTGCCAAGGTGGAAATGGACAAACCTTGTTGGATTTCTCCAAAACTAAAGTTGCCAGCAACTGGGACCCTGCAAGGTTTTAGAGCCCTAAAAGTCGCCTTTCAACTGGAACACAAAATACCGGATGACAGGATAAAATTGGCTTATAAATTACCAATATTGTGATTTGGAGTGACCTCCAGCCTCCCTAATCTTTAAGAGCAAAACCTCTCTGACACCAAGGAAGGCATGATGGATCTTGTATGGCATTCATCTGCCTCTTGAAAGATGTCAAAAGCTACTTGGGAGAGTTTATCTAACTCCAGTCTTCAGTGATCAGAGATGCCAAGGGGATTAAGGAGGGAATTTGATGCAGTCAGAGGTGTTACATTTTGGGAAGATAAACTAGACATCAAACCTAGTGATTTAAAGTCATTAGAGAGAATGAGGGCAACCTTAAAGCAATTTGAGAGAGAAGCAACAGCAATGGCTTGTTCCAGGGTCAGAGCACACAGAGAAGCCTGGGGTAGATAAGAAAAATCTCCATGGCTGAGGTGACAGCTGAGGACTCTCCTGAACCTCCTCCAAACACACTGTTTGTCCTTGCATGATGCAGTACGATGGAACCTCCGTCCTGTTTGTAAAAGATCATTTATCAAAACTTCTTATTGTATATGCTTTCAAATGTGTTTCTGAAACAGTGAAGATTCCCACTTAAAGCCATAAATTTCTGTCTGTCCGGGCTCTGCCCTGTTTGCCCCTTGTGGATATTCTCAGTTCAGTCAAAGGAAGAACAGAGACAATTTCTCCCAGGCTGAGCCTAGGAATCTTAGAGGAAAAAAATTAAAACAATTATTATCTCTCTTTCTGTAATCATTGTTTATAGTTATTGTTCTCCGCAGTGTGCTATTCATAATATGTCAATAGTGTGAGATGTTTCTACTTTGAGACCAATCAAGTATCTCCTTAGCGAGTCACATTATAAGAAGACCACCTACTTTCATTAAAGGGAGCCTTCTCATCCACCTGAAGACTGGAGTCTTTCTTTCTGTCCCTGACTCAACAACATCATCCCCTCAATTACCTCCTCATGTGGTCCTCAATTGTACCGCCTTCAATTCCCCAAATATGATGTACAAATCTGATGCCTTTCAATAATGTCTATAATCACAGCACACCTCGACTCCAAAAGAAACAGTGATTCCCTCCAACTACACATCAAGCCAAGGGGATTCAAAAAATTCCAGAGAAAACCAAGTGTGCTGGTTTGATGTGAGTTTTTACAACAAAAGCAAATAGTCAAAAGTCTTCAATTGTAATGTCCTTATAGGTAGGGGACACAATACAACCAGCACTCAACCTGTGATTATTTCCACATTTGAATATTTGCAACTCCAGTATTTCCTGGGCATGGATTTGTCAGCATGAATTGGGGAATAATATTGAATTTTGGGGTATAATATTGATTTGGGAACAGAAATTCCCTGAAGCTGCAAAGCCACAGGGGAAAACCTTCACATCGTCCAACTCGGGCACCAGAGAGCAGGAAGGGAAAACAAACAGAAACCAGGAAGAGGAATTAATGATGCATTTAATGAAGACAAGTCAAAACTCATTTGTTGTTTTGGGAGGAGAAGGCTGTTTTGAGAACCATGGCAATCGAAACTGAGCAACATCAAATTGATGTCTTGCCTGTCAGAGCGAGAGCAATAAATTATTATTTTCCATTATTTAATTTTTCCTTTTAAAGTAAATACTTAATTCTGCTCAGCTTTAAAGGGTGAACCACATCCTTTAAAACATCTTAAAAATATGCACTTAATGAGCTATAACACAGACATTTATAGACTGCAACAGGGGGCTGTGATAGCTTCTTTGCAAGGAGCAACATTTGTTACTAGCAGGTGTTTTCCTGAACAATTAGGCACAGGAACCTAATTAAAATTAACTCAGTGCTCAAATAAGCATAAGAGAATAATATCTGTAGTCTGCAGACACAGAGGAACAGCTGGAATGTTGCTTCTTTTACACCTTCCTTGAAGAATGATGGCAGTTTCAGGAGCACATCCCAGTGACTCCATTTCCAAGGTCATCTTTGTGAAGTCTAAATATTTAAAATGGATTGGCTGAATGTTAGTTGCTGTTACAGCTGGAATTTTTCAGATTTAATAATTCTGAGTGATGATTCAGATCTCATTGCGATGAGCATAGAACTAAAATTGTTATAAAAACTGTGATTACACAATTAATAAATTCTACAGGGTGTATATTTTTCAATATGACACTGAGATTTATGACATTTCTGGCAGGTTAATTGTGAGTCAATAAACACAGGTTAATTACTAAAAGTGCTGTGTTTCCTGTCAGTACAATTAATTTGCATTTGGACAAATCCTCACAAACTATCAAAAAAAGTGCCATCAATTATGTGATGCATTGACACTGAAGTGAATAATTCTTTGTTCTTTAGATAGAACTGGAAGAACCCAAATTTTCTGAACCTTCTGCCCCAGCAGAGGAGCAACACACTTAGAACAGCATCTCATTCTCTTTTGCACAATAATATATTTAAAATAAGATTTTTAAAGCAGTGTCAGTGAATTATTTATGGTGACTCAGCATAGCTGGTAACTTCTTGAGTGTTTTGTATTTATGAGTCTCTAATGTTGGGTTTTATTGCCCCTTATTCCTCCTTCTCAACAAAATAATGACAGTTTTTAGGCTGCCTGCTCACCTGCTCTGCCTTTGCATCTGACGTCTCCATTGTCAAGTGCCTGGAGATTGAAATTAGCTTTAAAAGAAATATTGTTCATTTATAAAATCTTGAGACAGTAAAACATCCTCCAATTAGCTCAGGGAGTAGAGGGGGGCAAGTGGAATAGGAATTTCCCTTTTTTTTAGAGCAGAATGACTTGTTTTGGAGGACTTTTAAAATTGGAATGTGAAGAGGAAAAACATGGACCAAATCAGCCAATTCATAGTTTTGGGGGAAAGGGGGGAGATATCCCAGTTATGGATCTCTGGGAGTAAGTGCTGTACAATTTAATAGAGGGTGTAGTGAGTGAGTAACACAGTTACAGCAGGACAGCAACATGATGGCAAACATATCCTTCGTAGAAGATTTCTTCCATCCTACAGAGCAAAGGGATATTTTAGAAGAATCTGGCTGCTGTTTATTGACTCTTTATATAGCAGAGTGAACCTAATGAAACAACGATAAGGTAAAAAACATGTGGGTGTGGGCTGGCAGGAGGGAAATTCCGTGTGTTTCTGTGGCAGAGCTCTGTTGCTGCTCCCCCAAATCTGCCCAATTTGCAATATTTAATCCCAGTTCTACAGTGATGGGGAATTAAACTGCTCAGACAGAGGTCTGGGAATCAGCAGGAAAAGCTGCAAAGCAGCAAAGCAGGGAGAGCCAGCAGAGGGAGCCCAGGTATCACCGACTGCACCCATCCTCATAAACGGCACATTTTCTTCTTGTAAACGTGCCCAATTTTCCACGAAAAAAGGGGACAACAGCCAGAAAGGCCGAGTCTAAGTGCAACAATAAGTTTGTATTACACCCACAGAACTCCTTGGGAGAGATTTCCATTCCTGTAAGAATTAATATAAAAGTTTTGGTTTATCAGAGATCTACTTTGGGTTTAGGTGTGTCTGTGGGTCAAAATACAAGATGCTTTAGGTTTCAGTTTAGCATCAGATTTCCTTTGGTCACTTTTAGATTTTCAGTTATCCTGGGACCACCCGAATGTTTGCATCACCAGGATTCCATTTTAGGCTTGAGTTTGGAGAATTTTAATTTTTTTTTAAGGTTTCAATAGAAAACAATTCTTACCTCCAAAAAATCAGTCATTTCAGTGATATTACTCCTGACCCCAGACATCTGCAGTTCAAACAAGAATCCAACTGATCCCTAACCTTAATCCTTTTAATTTAATCTAATTCTCTGCAACTTGTATTTATGTACTTTATGGAAAAAGGTCTCTTCTAAAAATCTAATTCTTACCATTTGTGAGGTAATACGAGTAAGAAAGTCTTGAAGCACTTCAAAGTTCTCCTGAATTTTGACATTATAACAGTGAAAACCACCAGATGTCTGTTTTGTTGCTGTCACTGTTGCAGCAACAGCGTCCCCAGGCTTTGATTTATCCCCATCCAGCCCTCAGGAGAGTAATTGGTGGCGCTTTCAGAATAATTAATGGCATCTTGAAGTCAAATCAGATGAGAAGCTCCTCAGCATTACTTCAGACTTGTAACAAAGAGAGTTCATGCAGTTAAGAGGAGGAATAGAAAGTCCTGGACTGATGAATGAGCAGATTTGTTCTCCACTGATGCTTCAGAGTGGGCATCTCTGCAGCTTAAGCAGGAGAAATTGAATTTTCAACTCAAGAATCTTTAAATTTCATTATTAGATCTGTCTAGAAGCCCTCTTGACCATCTTGTAAGCTGGATGCGAAAAGAGAGGGGAGAACAAAGAGAGGGAATTTGGATCAGCAATGGCTGAGGAGAAACCCAAGCTCTGAGCTGGGCAGACAGGAAAGGTTTCCCATCCTCAGCTGCACAGATTCATGAACACAAAATTAGAACCAGCCCAATTCACACTCACCCAACAACTACCTGCAATATGTTGCTG
This sequence comes from Camarhynchus parvulus, assembly GCF_901933205.1. Classification (NCBI taxonomy): domain Eukaryota; kingdom Metazoa; phylum Chordata; class Aves; order Passeriformes; family Thraupidae; genus Camarhynchus; species Camarhynchus parvulus. Next base: position 12,397 of record NC_044592.1, read on the forward strand.
ACAAAAATCCACAGATTTTTATACAAACCATGTTTTTTAAAGCAGCTCACCAGGACCTGAGGTGTTTCACAGAAATAAGATTAGTTTTTCATTTATTTTCTCTCCCAGTTACATAGTTAATTTCTTGTAACTCTTCAGCTGACATGACTGCAATAAACGAGCTTTCTTCTGTTAACTTAAAGCAAATCAAACCACATCATTCCTTCAGGGAAAGCCTCTCTGATAGGGGGATCAGAATGTAATAACTGATTCCACCCACTGGGAAGTCATTAAAGGAGCACAGGGAGGCTCCCTCCATGAGAGCAGGGATTTGGGATGGATTTATCCACTATAAAGTAAACAAGAAAAATGCCATACACAGTCCTCAGGAAAGGATGCTGTCATGGAAGGAATTTTTCCCCAGCTGCTTCGAGCACACTTCCCCAGTTTCTTGTCTGGCTTCTACCCTGCCGCTTGACAATGAAATATTGTAAAAGAAAGGGGTGGGTTTTGTGCATTAATGCAAAATATGGTCAGAATTTCTCACAGAATCACTAAATTATGAAGTGATTGTAGGTGAAAGGGACCTTAATGCCCATCCAGTGCCATGGGCAGGGACACCTCCCACTAGACCAGGGTGCTCCAAGCCCTGTTATGGTGGTTCAAAAAGTGATCAAGGTTTGGGTGCTCCAAACCAACAGGAATAAGGTGTCCATATGCAACGAAAACTGGGAGCCAAGGTCACTTAAAACTTAATTAAAAATGAAATGGACTACAGCCAGTAAGTAACCACAGGGCATATCCTGCATTGAAATATGATTTAAATCCAAACCTATTTTCCCCAATTATTTGATCACAAATCCTCTCACACATTCAAGTCAAGGACTCACGGACGAGCCTGAACTTTGATGAATCAAGAAATCTCAGTTTAGCCCTGCACTTTTCCAGATCTCCAACTGTCTGATTTTACTTCCAACCACCATAGAAGTCTCAGTTTCTTAAGCAAAACTGTAAATTTTCAGCTGTCAGGAGTTGAATTGTTGAGGTAACTCAGTGAAACAAACTTTCTCTAACAATGTGACAGGAGACCATGAGATATTAGATGTGTTGAAAATCAAGAGCTCCTTTAACCAGAAATAAAGTTGTATTAGAGCAAAATACAAGTGGCAAACCTGAGCCAAATATACCTGGGAAATTGTTAGTAGCAAAAAAAGAAAAAGTAGCAACAAAAACTGTTCAAAATATGGTATAAAATGTCTTCTCTGCATGGGAAACAAAAATAGAGGGACAAACTACAAATTCCCATATTTTGGCCAGAGTGAACTGGTATGAAGGGAGGTGGGAAGAGGTGGACATAGACCAGGGCTGCATCATGCACAGAATGCTAAAATACATGAGAAAATATCTGTGTTCCCACTTCAGTCTCTCCAGCTTGACCCCAAATTCAAGGAGTCTTGTCAGCCCTCAAGAACTTTCAAAAATAACATCAAAGCATCGAGCTTGCACAATAAATTTGCTGCGCATGTAGACAAGCACAGAGCACAGGACATCACCCAGACTCCTAAAATGAGTTTTCCATCGAATTTAAGTAGTAGATAAAGCCTTGGGCTGGCTGGGGGGTGAATTCCAAGACATAAAGAAATTATCCAGGGGAAATTCAGCTCAGCAGGGGCTACATAACCACTCTGGGACACAATGTGCTCTTTCTTTATGTGAGCCAGAGCAACATTTTTTGCTCTTGCATTAATTCTGACCATTTTTGTAGGTCACAGAGCTGTGACTTCAGTCTCTGGAGTTGCACCTTTTTGCCGCAGGACAGATCTGCTTTGCTGGGCAGAAGTTGTTTTTCTTCTGGAGAACATTCCCTGTTCAGCTTCTCAAGAGTCCTTGTGGGAAAATAAGATCTCAATGCAAATGGCTTGATTTTATTATCTTTGTTATTATTTATATTACAACATGTTTAGTTAAAAAGTAGAAAATTTCCCCAAAAAGTCACTGTAATACATTAAGAGAGAAATTCACATAAAAAATCCAGGGATTCTTATGAGCTGTTTAAATTTTATTCCTTCTTTCTTTCCCTTGACTGGATCTAGAGCAGTGCTCGCTTTGCACATGCACTCAAATAAAAGAACTCAGCTGTAACTCTCAGCTTGTTCACCCATGTGGATTTGCAACATTGCTCCAGAACTGTGCCTGTGATTTGAAAACTTCAGGTTTCTGCTTTCCCTTAGACATTAAAATAACATGGCATTAAAATCACAACAAATATTGGGTGACTTATCCAGCTCCCACCTAATGTATGGAGAATTGTGAAAACAGAATGATGTCAAAAAATTACTTTGAGAATCATCTTCCATTGCACCAGGTACTTACTTCACAATAACATGGCAAAACAATGAATTTATTTTGCAGTATATTGCTTGGTGTTTGGATTTTTAAAAAGAAGAAAAATGTATCTTCCTTCTGCCATCTGTGTGCTCTTAAAAAATATTTTTAACCCCATTTACTTGGGGGTCGTGCTTGTCTTTAGGCAGGGTTCACCATTTGCAGCTTGCATTTCCCATGGTTATCAAACTTTTCTGCCATTCACAGATAAATCCTCTCTGGTGCATGCACAGAAATGTCCTCAAAAGAAGGAAAGGATACTGGGGAGGAAAAGAGCCTCATTTTATCATTTGACCTTCCATGACTTGTAGGAATGGTTGGACTCCAGGGACGAGTCTGCTGAAAGCTGCCTGGGTGACCTCAGCCCAGATCTGTGACATTTCTGCTTCTCACACCTCAGTCAGCACAAGGGACCTGATAGGGCAGTTCTCCTCCCTCCCTGTACTTGCCCTTGTGAAGTTTTTTTTGCCATGTATTTGCTCACTAGTGGGACTCCAGTCCTGCCTGGAAGTGTCACCACACACTCAGTACAGAGATTGCTTGGGCAGAACAGCGCTGATCTCTCTAAAATGGATAAATCAATTTTATTTCTTATCTGCAGAATCCTTAGAATCCCAGAATGTTTTGGGTAGGAAGGACCTTAAAGCCCATCCAGTCCCACCCTTGCCGCACCTTCCACCATCCAGGTTGCTTCAAGCCCCATCCAACCTGGACACTTCCAGGGATGAGGCATGTCAATCCTGAACTATTCTTGACATGTCCCAAGGATCAAGCCACATAAAATGAGGCCAAATGTCCCCATTTATCCCATGTTTTCATTCCCACACTAAATAAAGCTCAGCCTATTTCCTGGTTCACTTTTTGCTTCTTCTCAGTGTGACTGAGAATTAAAGTCTCTTCATCCCACCACAAGAATGTGATCTGGTTACAATATTGGCTTATGTTTACTTCAGCAGGCAAATCACAGCCACTCTCTAATCCTTCAGTGCTTCCACCAACATTTCTCATGCCAGGGGAGAAATGAATCTACAGCCTTTTGAAATGGGTAAATATAAATACATAGTGCACAACATGCCCTGTTCCAGCTGGGTGAGAGCCCTAGGACTGATTGATAATACAGCTCCTTTCCTGCTCCACTTCTGCACTAGAAAAGCTAAATAAAGGTTTGAAGAAGTATTTCTATTTTTAGTACAGGAGTGTGTAGTCACCCTATTCTTTGTTAAAATTCTGCCTGTACCTAAGTTGGCTTTGTCTAGCAAAGTACTTGCATTTATTTTTGTCTGAGAATTTCAAGTGCTTCAAGTCTACTTCACACCTGAATATTTGCCGGAACTGCAGCCCAGATGGAGAGGTCTGTGGTGATCATCAGGCTGATCAGAAGGAGACAGTTCTCCTTTTGGATTTGCAGATGACAGCTTGGGAATGTGGGTGTCTTTGCCCTACAAAAATATTGAGCATTAAGAAAAGAACCCAGGTCAAAATCAGAACAAAACAAGATGTGAATAGGGAAATAGAGATAAATAGGGAGATATAATACACATCAATCAAACAATGTTTATATTTTCAATGTATTTAACTCCATTTACAATACAACTCTAAAAGAAATGCCACTTTGGTATTTGTTTTTCATTTCCTAATAAAATAGTGAGGCAATTTAGACAAGTTTTTCTGTCTGACAAAGAAATATAACAAGAGCTGCTGTCATTTGGACAGACTTTTGTATGTGTAATACATAATTTTTCATTCTCAGAAGCTTGTGCTGAGAATTTATAGACAATGCTTTTGTTTTGCAAACACAGAGGAAGGCATTTGCTCTGAACTGATGGGAATTTCTGCCTTCTTTTTCATTTTCTCCCCGAAGTGGAGGTGTCTGCTGGGGAAGAACAAACTCCAGTGTGATTTTGCTATAATGCACACTGACAATGAGAAAACAAAGAATGTTCCAGGACACTCAAGAGTCAGTGCAAGCTATAAAACAAACTGCTTCCAATAAAGTCAGTAGTTGTGCCATAAGAATCTATTTGAAATTTATCCCACTTATTTTAAATATTTCCTTCATAAAGAATTTTTTCTTCCAAACATTCTCTTCCTTCTGTGCTTTTTGTCATTTGGAATGAGCCACAGACACCTACAGTCCTCAAATCCTTATCTTTCCTCATAGCCATCAAATGAGATTAAACCTGGGATCAGGGGAAGAAAGTTGGTAGGAATTGTCAGTAAAAAAAATAAAACCTTTTCCATGTTGTGTTTGCAGAGAGGTTTCTTCATATCTGTATCCATTGGGAGAGAGCTTTACAATAAATGTATTTTTAGATTAAATTTGAAATTTTAGTTGAAATTAAATTTTAAGTTTAATTTAAAAATTAATTTTAAATCACATTTTAGATTTAAATCTATCAGGCAGCCATTGGTGGCCACAGAGGGACGTCACTCTAGCACCCCAGAAAAAGGTAGAAATGTCTCTCTATATTAAATTTTATATAAACCATGCCTACAGGAGTGAGCTGGGCTAGAAGAGCTTGGGAAGTTGTGTTGATATTTGTGTGGTTGCTACTGGACCTGGGCCCATGGGAGGCCTACTGGTTGTAGTTAGAGAAATTACTAGCTTGGAGATTTTCTCATAGAATGAGTCTCCTTTGGAAAATGTCAGATTCTCAGAACCCAAACTCTTTGTGGGAACAAACATAGCATATCAAAGAGAAAAGGTATTCCTGAGAGAAAGGGAAAACAGAGAAAACAAAGAAAAGAGGGGGAAGATCCTTCAGTATCCCAGAAAGAGGCATGAGTGCTTATGATGTTTACAAGAGATGTTGAAGTCCTGCTCCAGTAATTATTTCAACGGAAAAAGGAATAACTGGAATGATGCTGTGGTGCATTTAGAGTATATAAAAAAATAGTATATAGCAAAACATATTTTGGATATTTACCAGAAGTCTCTAGTTCTTAATCTAAGTAGAAAAATAAGTTTTCTGGTGGTTGTATTCATGTTTCTGTATTATGTTCTCCTTGCTGCACATTTATTTTACAATATATTAAATTACTCTCTTCAATTCTTTCTCCGTAGGTTTAGTCAGGCATGAAGCTAATAGTAGTGCTGGTAAGTACTTTTCAAGCTTAATTAATGGTCAGAAGAAATGTCAAAATTCTTGACAAGATTATTTTAGTGTGAGTAAATATTATTGTCTTGCTCAGAGTAGAGGTGAAGCCCTGGGGAAGCTTGCTAGAGGAAAATTATGACATTGCCCATTAATAATAAAGTCATTGCAGATGTTTTAGCAGATAATGTGATTGTGGAGGTGGAACATGAGACAAATGAACACTTCGGCAGCGATTTTGAAGACTAAGGAATTTAGATTTCAGAGTAGAAAACCCTCCACTCAGCCTTCCAGCTCATCCACTTTTAATAGAAATCATCTCCCCTATTTATTTGGGAGAAAAATTAACACATTAGAGACACAGGAAGAAAAATTACTGAATAAAAGATGTTTTCACCTTCAACTTCCTTCTAACATCCTATCTTTTGAGTCTGTATATGTTTTGGTCAACTTTAAATTAAATATGACAAAACCCCCTTAGCAGTTTTCAAATAACTTCAAGCTGTGAAGTTGTTTATTTACTTCCAGTAATTAACTGGAGGTTTAAAACCCAGGCTTACAAAGGTATGTAGAAACTGCATTCATATCAAGGTGTTTAACTCCCAAAATTTGTGAGTTTGCATCTTTAAATACTTAGAATCATGGAATGGTTTGGGTTAGAAAGGGGCTGGACGATCATCTCATTCCATGGGCAGGAATACTTTCCACTATCCCAGGTTGCTCGAAGCCCCATCCAACCTGGCCTTGGACTCTTCCAGGGCTGGGACATCACATTCTGAATTATTCCTAATGTATCCCAAGGTCAGGACAGGTAAAACAAGGCCAAATATGCCCATCAGGTCCAAGCTCCATCCAACCTGGCAGATTCACAGGATTTGCCTTAACTTTCTTAGTATTGATTGATTCCTACCTAAAAAATGAGAAGCCAGGCTGAGCAGTTACAGAAGGATATTCACAAAATTGCTAGAGGTTGTGTAAGGCCCAAACCAAACTGTTCTAAGGAAGACTCATAGCTCAAAAAAAAAAAAAAAAAGCCCATCTGGTGGCAGAGCTCCCCAGGGGTTTAAAAATACCAGTGCTTGGCCTGCAGACATGGCTCCTCATGCATTCACATGCTGATTAACCATCTGATTTGTCCTGCATTTAACTCTGACAATTGCTTTGCAAAACCCCAGAGTGTGCATTAAGCCCTCATAAAAACACTTGTGGGCCATCATTGTCAGCGGCACAGTGGATGTGCCAAGCAAAAAATTAACGTAACTGGACTGTTATTATCTCCAAGTAAAAGGTATTATTAGCATGACTGGAACACCTCCAATTCTCTCCCCACTCATGTTCAGTTCCCACTGCTAATAGGATCTTGCTCATTTTAGACTCCAGGAGCAGGACATGTCACCATGACGAGCGCATATGCACCAGGGCAAGTGCTGAGAGACAGCTGAGCTGTAGAAATACCAAATATCAAATCCCCACCATCACAGCAGGATTTGTTCGGAAGTCTTCATCATTCCTGGGCAGATAGAACAGATTAAATGCAGTATCCAAGATTATCTTGATGAAGTTCTCCTCTTCAATATGCATTTTTGTAAGTCTCAGAGCACTGTTAGCAAGATTTAATCAATTAATCAACATCCTTTTCCTCTTGGATACTAGTGAGGATCTGATGATGCATGAAGCACTCGCAAGGTTTTGCAGCTAAAGAATCAGCCTCTAAAAGTATTTCTTTTCAAAGACAGCGAGGTCAGAGCAGGGTTTATTGCAATCATCCCCATAGAGAGGTCAAAAATTAATACTGGGAGTAATTAACACCCTCGCTTGCCTTGCAGTCAGAAGTGATTAGTTAGTTGTAAAGTCTGGGGCCACACCAGATTGCTCATTGCTTTCACTGCCTTGAACTGTCACAAACTGGTAGTAAATGTTCCAGGCAGATGTATTAATGGGATAAACATTTGCAGAGGGAGCCTGAGCAAGTTATGTGTAGGAATTCAGAGGGAGAGGTTCAATACCACTTTTAAGAAACAGCTTTTTTTATAGTATCACTCTGCTTCCCTTTCTCTTTTCTGCTGCCTGTCTCAGCATGTTTGTGTACAATTTGTGCTGGACAGTGAACTGTGCTGAAGCATGAGATGAAGTTTTTATTATATGGCACAACAACAACACCATGAGCAAGGCAAAATGCAGACAGAAAATTATATCAGTGATGTCCACACCAATATCCTGCCTTGGTTTATAGCTCTTTACCGCTCCAAAGAGGGTCCATGATTTTCTTCATTAGCAGCCTCTAAATTTGATTTCTTATCCCTTTGTTTATTGCTTTCCCCCCTGAGAGGATGTGAAATTTTGTCCTGTCACAGGGTCCTCTTCCTTACTTTGTCATGATCCAGAGGTGAACAAGCCATGGCATCAAATATTCTTTGGAACATTCTTTAGGCAAAATATTAATTAATATTGCATTGTTCCTGAAAGTCAGTTAAAATATCAGTAAGAACATTTGTGGTTATGTAAAAATAATGCCAGGAGCATTTTGAAGGTGTTAGTCTTGGATATCTTGGGCTGTCTGATTTTTCCCTGATCTAATCCCACAGTATAAAATCAGATGTCAATCACCAGACAACAGAGTTGGCAGCTCCCTGCTGGTACAGTTACAACACACTGGGAGGGTATCAAAACATGTTCAATAAAATATAATTCAGACACAACCATGAATATAATTCAAAAGGCAAAACTCTCCAATCTGGCTGGTATTTAGAAAGAGCCAAATTGTAGGACTATGTTCCAATTATCCCTCAGAGCCAATGAGATGGGAAATAAATGGGGCTTTATCTGAGCAATGCAGAGCAACAGCATTATCAATCCCAAATCACTACTACAAAAATGGGCCAGCCTGAAGCAGGAGCCTGGCAGGGGAGGAAACCTGGATTTGGGGAAAGAGCAGGCAGAAGAAATCCTGGCCATTCCTCTGTCACTGCTACATATGTACAAGACGGTTTGGATCTCATTCTCTCAGGCAGAGTTGAGTTGAGGTGAGGCACAGAGGTGAGGTGCTCTGATTTATCCAGGATAAAAAGATCAATGAAACAACAGCATGATGTTTGTTATATCTATGGTAGATTAATTCATGCTGTAAAGTTAGAAATAAGTATATATAAAATATTAGGAGAAATCAAACCCTATGCTGGTGGCTGCTCCGGCTGGGGACTGCATTCTATTCACATTCTAACCAGTTCCCGGACAACACTAAAGATAACATCAAGCCAGTTACCGTATGAATAAAGAAATCTTGGACTATGAACTCAGCCTGACTGAAGACAGAGCTATGCATATGGTAACCCCTCCCGGACAGCCTGGAGACTGACTCGGGCCATCAGAAGGGGTTTTCCTGCGGCACCATGCATGAGAAGATATCATCTGGACCTTCTCAGAATGGAATGTCCTGAAGAAGTTCACAAGACCTGCACCTGGAAAGGATTAAGTCAACGCACTCAGGAAATATACATCTTCTGCCTGGATACTCAGACATTCTTCTGAGTTCGGACTTTGTCTGCTTCTACACATGTATAGATCCAACTTTACATGTAAAGAGACACAAAGAAATATGTGGTCATCTCTGCCTCAGGCAAAATAAACTGTATATAAACTAGCTCCTGTGAGCACTCGGTGTGTCCCTTCGGGGGAACGCTGTCACTCTGTCAGCGGGAACCCAAGGGCACCCAGCATCTGTGTCTGGGGCAGATGCTGTCTTGGCTGTGGTTGATTTTTGGCTTTTCCTAAAATTCTATTTTTTGTTAATTGACTTAATAAATCTTTGTCGATTTTTTTGATAAATTGGCTACAGATTTGATCATTTATAACATGTTCATGTTAGGGAGCACAGATCACACAAGACATGCTTAACGAGCTACTCCTAGACTTCCAAGCTATGGTGGGTTGAGCACTGGCCAAAAGCCAGTGCACTCGCTAAAATTATTCACTCATTTTCTGCTGTGAGATAAGGATTAGGAGAAGGGCAAAAACAGGCTCAAAACTTCAAAGGGTTTGAAGAAAATTTTATTGGCAGAACTAAAAGGAGAATAATAAGAACTAAATAAACTTTCAGAGCATTTCTCCTCCCCCCCCACCTCCTCTTTCTTTTCCCACTGACAACATAAACTGACAAAATCTGGGATTTTCAGCTAGTTTACCACCTCTAAAATGATCTTTTTTCAGTTCACTTAGGGAGAGGAGTCTCTCTTGCCATGCCATGGAGACTTTTCCACAAGAAACAGTTTTCTCGTGGCTTCAATGTCACAGCGAATCAGCCACCCAGGAGATGGAAATCTGATTGCCATGTGAAAGTCCTTCCCCTCAACTAATAACTTTTCCCATCATTGCTTTTGGGGCTCAATCTTTGGCTAGTGGAGTACAAGTTTAAGGATGATCTGTTCGGAAGCAAAGGTTCTCTTCATCTATCTCTGAGATTATCTTCATTTCTAGGGGCAAAGAGACTTCATCACTCCTATCTCTCTGTGTTCAAGCTTCTCATCGGATCACAGCTACTTCAACATTTGCTTGCTTCAGCACAGGTACCTTTGTTTATGTCTACAGTTTGAACGCACCATCCTCCCATGCTTTTCAGCCCAAGGCTAAATCATCTCCTCACTCTCCTCCCATCTGGATTTGACTCCTTCACTGACCTCAGTGTCTTCACCCTTTTCTTTTCTCTTACTTGAGAGAGGATTAATGTCTGTGCACTAAAAGAGTTAATATCTCGCCTGGATGTGTGGATAGTCATGTCATCTCTGCCGGGCAGCAGCCAGTCTGGCTGCATGACTGTTTTCTGTCCCCTGCCACATTCAATTCCAGCCGCAGGGTTGCTTTTCTGCGTGTGGCTGCAGGGCCACGTCTGTTCTTAGCCACATGACTTCTTGCGGCACCAGGATAGTCCCAGCAGGATGGCTCAACAGCCTGCGGCTGGAGCAGGGGCCAGAAGGGGCTTGCTTGGCCCCAGCCAAAGCTCCAGCAGAGCCGGCTTGGCCTGCCAGCTGAGCTGCGGTTGAATCTCAGACAAGCCACTCCGTGGGCCGAGCTGGCCAGGCCACAGGAGTCAGGGCCCAGCCCTGCCAGCTGTGCGGTGGGCCGCTCAAGCTCCCAGTTACCTGTTCAACAGCCAGAAGCAAGAGAGCTTTTCCCAGACTTTGTTTCTCTTTAAACGTTATTTTACAGAGGCATGTTCAGCTTTTTTAAGTGGTTTAACAGGGTGTCAGTATTGAAAACTAGCCAGCTGATTGGTTCTGTTTGGTCTGGTGGAACTGTTAGCAGCTCATCTAAGAGAATCACCTCTGTGGTTGATGGATTTCTCCTTAACTAAAAAACCAATCTTAAACTATGGCACAAGCCTAGAAATGGTTTGTATTATTAAGAAGTCTTGTAATAATTTATGTTTTCCACCTGTGGTTAGTAGTGCCAGTGACTAACCCTTAGGATCCTGTTGAAAAAAAATGAACCCAAAAACTTCCTTAAAATAGCCAGAAGTTTTCCCCTCTTCCATCATTTCAATTCCATTACTCAGGTTTGTTTTCTCTTTTACTTTGTTGTTTCTCTAGGCTGCAAGTTAAAGCACACACAGAATTTCAATCAGAATCCAAGGCAGGAGGGATTTGCAAATTCACTCCTCAAGTCCGCAGGTGCTTGCAGCTAAAGGTCAGCACAAAATGTAGCAGAAGTGTTTCCTGATCAGGTGCTGGCACAAAGCTGCCACAGGGCAAAAGTTCCCACCTTCACTGACTGTCCAAAGTGAAACTTCATCTTACAGAAATGGATGGAATTTTGTCATGGACTTCTGTGTAGTCACATTCTTTGTCCATGGCACTCCAGTGCTTAATCATGAGTCGTCTTCTGCATAAAGAAGGCTGTAGAGAGCTAATGGATTGGCCCCCCGGATCCATTAGCTCTCTACAGCCTATTTATTTAATAGAGCAAATGCCGCCATGTATTTATGAGGATTTTGCAGTGATAATTGCATGGACTGCTCCTCTGGGACTTTGGAGGACTCTGCCAAAATATCATTATTGTTAATTAATCAGATCTATTATGAGCCAGCTGCTGCTCCTACTGAAATCAATTGCATACATTTCAATAAACCCAGGTTCATTAGAATCTGGCCTCTTTTTTTTTCCTGATAAATTCTGTATTTCTTTTGTTTCCTTAAGCAAGGCCGTTTTTCCAGCAATTCTGAAGAATCCTGATTTATTTCAGCAAATTTCATGAGATTCACTCAGTCTGAGACTCAGCCCAGTAAGAATCAGGTTTATGTGTCACATTCAAAGGGGCTTCCACAACACACCAGACAGAAAAGGGTTTCTTTCACTCATTTTGAACTTGAGACATGCAGACATTAAAGAGCAGGATATGTCACACACTCAGGCCATCAGTAAAAGAATCAATAATAAAGAAAAAAGAGTCCTTTCCTGTTTGCATAGCTTTGGAGTAAATACTCATGTTTGGCTCCCTGGAGGTCTCAGAGCTGTGACTGACTTGTTTGGTGAAATGCTCTCAGTGTCACCATCACAGGGTTTTATTTAAGACCTGTGAATTCCACACTGTGCCTCATCTTTAGGTACTCAGAGCCTTTGCAGCCTCCAAACTCTGCCAACATTTCCTCACACCTACTAGAACAGTACAAAGAGAAAGAGAGATATATAAGAAAATTGTGGATTTATTTATCCTTACCCCCAGTTTAGGATACAGTTTTTAAGAGGATCCTAGAAAATGTGTTTTCTGGCATGAAGTGGCACATGGGCAGGCCATGAACAAACTCTCACAGCTCTTGATGGAAAATCAGGATGTTTTCTTTCAAAACCAAGAATTTGAACCCTCTATGGTCAAAGCAGGAGATTTGAGGACTAAAAGATACCAATAAATGCAAAGGATGTTGATACAAAAAGTTACTTCATGATGATGGAAGAAATGGGCTGTGGTTTAGGGAACTGACACTGATTTAGTCTTTCTCTCATTTAATTGACATGTGTATAGGTACCCTAATTGTCCTTGGAGGCAGAGGAGACATTTCTCACTGTCAGGGCTGAACAGATTGGCTCAATCATTGTCAGTGGAATTGCTCTGTTAATATAAAGATGTGAACATTTTCTACTAATGCTAAGTCAACTTAGGACCAGGAGCAGGTTACCCTCTAGTGATTCTGTTACCCTCTAGTGACTGAAATCTTTGAGATGCTGTAGAATGTCTTTATTGTAGACATAAAACCTTGTTCTTCATATTAAGAGGCTCAATATTAAATTCCCACTACAAAAAATCTGCTGCACAGAGACAAGGACATTTGTACACTCATTCAAGGAATCCCAGAACTCTTCCATCATAAGTAAATATATTGGTGGTTGTTATAAACTAATGTTTGTTCATCAAAATATGTAATGTAACTATAGGAGCCTGGATGTTAAATGTCACAAGACTTTGTATACTTAACAGGAAATCTTGTAAGTGCACAAGCCTTGTTTGACAAGAATAGCACAGACCCACGATAAGCACAGCAGGAAGTCCCACTCAAGATAAGAATCCGCTCGCTTGCAAAAACAGGAGGGTCGGGACCACCAGAAGGCAGGAAAAGACCCCCCTAGCAACAGCCTGGAGCAGGAACAGAAGACACGTACACAGGAACAGAGAACACGTACAGAAGACACGAACGCAGGAAGATGGAGTGGATAAAAAAGGACTCAGGAGCCTTGGGAAGTTGTGGGCCTTGGGGAGCAGAGACTCCTGGCCGCCCAAGCACACTGAACTTGCTTGTTATCCTTGCCCAATAAATTCTCAATTGGTATTCTGATTGACTCAGAGAATTCTTGATTGGCTTAGAGAATTCACAAACCTTACCTATAACAAATTGGTGCCGTGACTCTGATCCAGACAAAGGGAGACTGGGAGTCTCGGGGGGGCGCCCCACCGACTGTTACAGTGGCCCCGAGAGTTGCTCAGCCGCCCCAAACCTGGACGCAACGAACCTAAATTGATAACAAGCAAGGGAGGGGCAAGCTTTTGCCTTGTTCCTATACCCCCATAATTTTTGTGCGCAAATTCCGGGCGAACTCCGTGAGCTGGTAAGTAATAATCCCTTTGACTGAGTCAGGGACCGCTCGGTTGGGGTGTGGTGCTTTGGGGAGGGGCTTTTTGGAGTGTGTGTGTGTATGCTGCCAGAGTGCCGTGTATGAGACGTCCCCGGCCAGGACGAGGGGCGATCTGAGTGCGAACTTCTAAGTAGTGCGGTTTCTGCACCCCGCGAGGGGCCAGACCACCAACAGAAGGAGCAAAAGTGTGTGTGGGTGAAGAAGCACTCTGGTGGAAAAAGTATGTTCACTCTGGGAAATAGCGGGAGGGCAAACTTGCAAAGGAATAGTGAAAGTCCATTGATATGATCTCCAAGAGATAGGTCACTCCCCAGGGTTCCACCAAAGGAGGGTGAAGGTGAAGGAGGATGAAGGTCAGTGCGAGGGAAGGGACTGAGTCCTTCTCCACACAATTTGAAAGCCAAGGAACCCCAAAGCCGAGGGACCCCCTTCGTAGCTCCTAGGCAGGGTAGGCCTAGTACCGAAAACTAAATTGTAAGAATAACTCCTGATAGTCCACCAGGGACTATCCTGGAGACCTGGGAGGGTTTCCCTTCTAGGGGAGAAAAAGATAAAACAAAAGTGATAAACTATTGTATAGATTGGGTATGTCAAGCTTTGAACATTTACGTAAATTCTCAGAAACCAGTGAATCAGGAAAGAAGTGTCTATGCAAAACTATGGATAACATACGGGGGAATGCTGTACCAGCTAGGCTGTACCCCCTGAGAGTTGCAAGCGAAGGGAAACAATCTGAGAAAGACTTGAGAAAGGAAAGAAGGAGTGAAATAATATGTTATTACTGTAAAGGAAAAGGACACATGAGAAGACAGTGTAGAGTTAAGATGAGAGATGAACAGCAATCCCAAAATAGGGGATGCCAAAGGCTCTATTGGCTGGAGGCAACAGGACAAACGGACCCCTAATGAAACTTAAATTAGGTCCCCATCAGCAAGAATATGAGTTCCTAGTGGATACAGGGGCCAAAAGATCTATGGTTCGAACCCTTCCCCGAGGGTGTAATGTGTCATCAAAATCTGTATTGGTAGCTGGGGCAGAAGGAACCTTTCGAGTACCTGAAATAATAAAGGTGCTGGTTTGATTCCACTTCCACTCCAAAAGGGGGCTGGGATCCTTCCTGTTAATCCCAGAGGCCAAATATAATATCCTAGGACGAGATGTAATGGTGAAATTAAGAATACGAATAATTTATCATCCTTGGCCTTAAAAGATACTAAAGACACTACACTCAGCATAATTTTTCTCTTTTCATGCCAGCATTCTTAAACTGACAATTTGTGAGTTAGTATTCTTAAATTGACAATTTGTGAGTTAGTGATGTCATTCTTAAATTAACAGTTTGTGAGTTAGTGATATATGCGGAAAAAGGAAGAAAAAGCAAGTTGCAATTTGTTGAAAAAGAGGTAAAATATTTGGGACATAGGCTAAATAAGAGGACTAAAACTTTAAACCCTGACAGAGTAAATGGTGTTAGGACTTATGGAATATTGCAAGACAATGGGTTGAAAACTTTAGTAGTAAGGTAAAATTTTTTATAAAAAAAAAAAAAAAACAAAAAAACCCCTTACAACTGATGGATTATTAAAATGGAGTGATAGATCTATTAAAAGAAGAACTCTCTAATGCTCCTGTCTTAAGATGATAGATGATGTTATTCATATTTTAACATGTTGTAACCTCCCTTTTAAATTTAGGCCTATAAATTTGACTAGAAAGAGAATAATTAACAAAGGAACATAAAAATAAGATCATATGATATGCCTATGAAAGTCCTAAGAAAACTTGTTATTGGTTTCGGGGCCCAAAATAGATCTTAACTTATACCACACAAGAAAAGAGGAGGATCAGATTAAATGACGATTTAAAATGCAGGGGAAATGAGTATTTCCCCTGGGCACTAGTTATATGTATAATCATGAACAATCTACAATATATGGTGGAAACGCAAGCACTAGCCGATTAATTGGTTGTTTAGGAAATTTATATCATTGTTTAATAAGAATTAACTCTTCTGGTATGTTATATGAAAATACCCTATGACAAAGAGCCCTTGCTAAACGATCCCTTAGAGATACTGGTTAAATCGACGAGCATAATTAATAAGTTGCAGTTCAATTAATATGTTATGTTGGGTACCCACAGGCGGCTGGTCAAATCGCCAGAAAGCAATTAATCAAACGAGACCGTAGAATCAAAAAGAAGGAATAATAATTTAAATTTTACCACACATGAGGAAAGTAAATTAAAAGCTATGGGAGTCAACAAAATAGGGAGCAGGTGGAAAATTTCCTTGATGGTGGAGGAATACTGCCTAAATCTATAGCCCTCAGAATTTTACAGAAAATTCATAGTCAAATGCACTGGGGTACCCAGGCCTTGTGTGATCATTTTTTAAGGAATTATGGGTGTATTGGGAGTTATGCTGGCAAACAGAAATATGGCTCCTTGCAAAACACGGGGTATGCAGTGAGTTGATGGGAAAAACATGCAAACTATTGAAAAGGGAAAGTTGCCTTCAAACTGGTCAGCTCAAACCTGTGAATTGTGTGCTCTAAGAAGAGCACTGGAATCTTTAGCGCACAAGAAAGGAACTATATATATATAGATTCAAGGTATGCATTTGGAGTAGTGCATGCCTTTGGGAAAATTTGGGAAGAAAGAGGACCACTTAATTCAAGAGGAAAAAGATTGGTACATGAGGGACTCATTTTAGAAGTTTTAAAAGCACTAAAAAAAAAAAAATTACCTAAGAGACATAGCTATAGTACATATTAAAAGACACCAAAAAGGTAAAGACCCCAGAAATAAGGGGAAGTGGTTTGGCGAGTCAAGAAGCTAAAGATGCAGCAAGAAATAGAGCTGAAAGAGTTAATATTGGCTCCAAATGAAGAAAATTGGAGATTCCAAAGTTTAAAGAAGCAAAAACTCTGAATTTATTTGTAAAACCGTTTAATCCAGAAGAAAAGAGGAGTATAGCACATGCTGGGGAAATAACATTTTGAAAAGCAATAAAAGAAAAACGGTTAAAGTAAAAGGCTGGGAACAAAATATTACCTCATTCATTTCCCGGTTGTTCCCCCTACTCGTTCGCGGTTACACCACCCCCCCAGCCCCTGCGTCGGCTCTATCTATCCCAGTCCAGCTGCCTGGCCCGTGGCCGCCTGGCCCGCGGCCGGTCCACTGGCCGTGCTGGGGGGGGAGTAAGGGTCTGTCCTGCCGTATGGACCGTAGTTACCGCGCTGACCGCACCAAAAGCGGGAGTCCCGTCTGTCCTGTCTGTCCCATCCTCGGCTGCCCTGACTCTAGTCCGCTCCCGCCGCTGCAGCCGGGGTCAGTCACCAGTTTTGTCTCTGCCGCGTCAGCGGCCATTAGCCATGCGAGTGCTATCTGCGCTCCAGCCCAGTTTGCACCAGAACATCCCCCCGGCAATTCCAGCCTCAAACCCCGCCTTTGGAGGACTGAGATTCGGGGCCGGGCCGAGTGCCCCCCTCCGCCCCCGTCCTGCCCCGAGCTCTGTTGCCATAGTAACCGCCGCTCTGGCTGCTCAGAGGAATCACATTATCGAAACACAAAAAAGGTTCAGTGAAAAGAAAGCCGTTTCCTGATTCTTCCTGAAAATACGTGAGAAACGTTAAGCCAGGGGACAAGGTGCTAATAAAAACCTGGAAGAAAACCTCCCTAACCCCACGCCGGGAAGGTCCTTTTGTTGTTTTATTTACCACAGAAACCGCTGTGCGAACCGCGGAGCGAGAGTGAGCTCAAGCAAGCCGTGTGAAGGGTTCCATCGCAGCAGATGAATCATAGAAAGTTGCCAGTCATCCAGAAGATCTGAAAGTAACCCTCCGAAAAGGAATCTGAGTTGTAAATGACTGATGAAAGGGAGGGGTAAGAACATTACTTCTTAAGGCTACAGCTACTAGTTAAACTGCATCTGGCACTGATAAGATGGGAGTTAAACCGTTCCTTTCCCGTCGACAAGCCAGCAGAGCTGACCCAGCCTTAGTCGCCATCAGCAGCACACGTAAGAAAATATAAAGAAATCCATCTACTTGCACTGTTATAACCTTGCTTGCCAAGCTTAGGTCAAACTATACTGTGGGAGTTGTAAAATCTTGGAGTGAAAGATTGTAATTGCTGTGCTTTTATATGTAAAGTCTGCCAAGAACGGTGGTAGGTCCGTGAAGGGCTAATGATATAAGGGTGTAAAGATTGGGAATTTAATACTCCTACTACAAATCCAAGGGTGAGACTGCCAGGAGCATAAGGAAACAACCCTGAATGCCCCAGTCTGGTAGAAACCCAGGGGAAGGAGACACAACGAAAAAAGAAAAGATCAAAGAGCTTAGTCACAGGGACTCCACCTTACTTGGCAGACTACGTCAGCACTGGTGTTCTGTTTTTGTATTTTGACCTTAGCCTGTGAATTGTACAAGAAAAAAAAAGGGGGAGTTACCATTTCCATTAGTAAACTTTATTTGATTCATTCCAATATTGGACATGCTAGCTGGGTTATAAGTAAGCACTTGAATTGTGAAAATAATTAGTATTGTAGTTCACACAACTTATGCTCTTATTGCAAGAAGTGTTAAAGTAATAATTTTGTTGTATAGATAGAAATTAGTAGTGTTTGTGGCATGGGAGATACCCAAAGAACATAAGAGCCCACAGTTAAAGGGTGTCAAAAATAGTTTGCCTAGAAATTAGTGAAGGCAAGGAATTAGAGGGCAAGACCAGATTGGCCTCTGTATTTCGCCACCGAGAAGATCAAAACTACCTGCTGTAAGTTGCAACCTTACAGGCGTGGGAGGTGGGAATATAAGCCATACTGGACCTCTGTTATTTTATTCCTGTTTCTAGCACTCACGTGTTGTCTTTTCCCTTTCGGGATACCAGCAAGTTCATGTCATAATTGCTACAGAAAGCATCACATAGAGAGAGACCAGAGTTCCTCTTTTATTACACACACCTATGTCAACAGACACTGTTATAACCCATCTAAAGTAAGAATCTGTAGGCAAAATGGAGTAAATTATTAGATTACAAGAAATTTAAGAAAAGGTGGTAATAGATTTGGAACTGAATGTCCAAAAAAAAAGGGAAATAGATTGTTTGTATTTACTCTTAAAGATACAGCTCAAAATTTGGTAACAAAACAAATAGTAAAAGGTAAAACCAGCACAGCAATTTAACTCTGTATTGACCCTAAATTATCTACTAAGGCATATTAACATTTAAGCCATGTATTTTTAACAAGCTAATCACCATAGTAAGAGGAAGGCTGGAAGCAGCCCATTTAATGCTTATGCGTGCAAACAGGAATTAAAGTGATTTGATGAACAAAATCGTAAAATGAGAGATGGGGGACTTGTTATAAACTAATGTTTGTTCATCAAAATATGTAATGTAACTATAGGAGCCTGGATGTTAAATGTCACAAGACTTTGTATGTTGCATTGCATCTGGGTATTCCCTCCCATACCTGGTTCGGTGGCTGTCCCACGGGTGGTCCCTCCCCACTGGCATCCCATTGGCCACGGTCCTCTTTCCCCGCCCCCTCTCCCCTGGACAAAACCCCATAGCAGGTTGTCTGGGGTCTCTTTCTTTACCTGGGTGGCTGTACCACGTGACGTCCTGTCTCAAGCTAATAAACGGATACCTACACCCACGTGGAGGAAGAGCGCTCCTTGTCTTTTGTCCTTCATCTATGCTGGTTCCGTGCTGGGCTTGGATTCGTGCTGGCCGGATTGGATTCATATAAGCCCAGAAACCCACGGAACGCAGCAGGTGGCTCCCAACGTGTTTGTCACCCACGACGACCACGAAGAGGCTGGTACTCCCCACTAGTGGATTACGTTAGCTTTTGGGAATTCCACCTTCCTCTGCCTTTTTGTTGCATTTTTGCTGGCGAAAAGCCTGAGGTTGGACCAACATCCCGCTGCGCGCCCGAGGCGGAACGGTTCCGGCGAGGAACTTTTTACAGCCATCACAGCCTAGTCACAGTCCCCAGAGCGGGGTGAGTATTCCCCGCGGCTGTTAGGGGACCCCGGGGGGACCCTCAGAGGGTGGGGGGGCGCTCCCAGTGCAGGGAAAATCCAGTCCTGAAGAGGATTTGCGGTTTCCGCGTGGCTGCGCGGCTCCGCCACTCCGGCAGTGCCCGTGTGCGGTTTCGGGGGCTCCAGCAGCGTTTGCCCATGGTGAGCGGCTCCCGGGGCTGGCGGCGCCACTGCCGGGGAGCGCAGGTTCGCAACGCAGGCGAGATTCGCGCGTTCCACCGCTGCGGCAGCGCGGGCGGGGGGGCAGACTCTTTGCCGCTGGCGTTTTTGCCAGGAGCGGAGGTCCCAGAGCGGCGCCGGCACCCGGCAGGCAGCACGGAGCAGCACCAGCCGACCACGTGGCAGCCGCGTGGTGGGGGGTTGCCAAGCAGCTGCAGCTCACCCTTTTAAAAAGCCGCGCGGGTTTATGTAAACAGCTTCGTCTCCCCCGCAGAGGCGGCCAGAGGCGGCCAGCGGGGGGGGAGCTGCCTGGATTCTTTCCTGGTTTGGCTGTGGACTAAGTGCTTTCGGTTTTCGTTTGTACAGGCTGTGAAAAGGTAGATTTATGTGCTGCAAAAAGCTAAAAATGGGTGCGAAGTTTTCTGTAGCGCAGAGGAGCATTTATACCCTACTTTTAAAACTCCTAAGTAGTCAAAAGGTTACAGTTTCCAAAGCAGTTCTGAAACAGTTTGCACGTTGGTTGTATCTTCATTTTCCTGAGCTTACCCAGCACAATGTTAACTCTATCTCTACCTGGAACAAAATTGGAGCGGTGTTAACAGCAAAGGCCGAACAGGGAGATAAAACAGTGTCTCCGTTTTTCCCTGTGTTCCTGGTCATTCGGAAAGAGGTTTCACAAAGAGATTTAAAAGGAAAGCCAGAGGAAATCTCACCTGCAGTTTCCCCTGTCCCCAAGTCCAAACCCTCCGCCCCTGAACTGAGAGAAAGTGGTGTTTCCTGGCAATTACGGGGTGCCTGGTGCTGTCACTGCTGCTGCCCTCCCCCCCATTCCCAAAATGGCTGCGACCACATGGTGGGCATGCATAATGCTGCTGGCCACATGGCTAGAGCCCAAAATGGCGGCAGCCACGTGTTTCAGCCCCCCACTCACCCTTCTTCTTCCCACAATCCCTTTGGCCCACCTGTCCCCTCCCCCAACCCCTTCCGGTCCAACAATCCCTTCCTTCCCCTAGACGCTCCTCCCCCTCCCTTCAGGTCTCCACACCCATTGCATCATCTGGTCCCCCCGCCCCCGGTTCCCACAGTCACCCCGCCCCCGGTTCCCACGGTTGCCCCGCCCCCCTGCCTGCAGCCCCCGCCCCCTTACCTGGGCCCCAAGAGGGTGGGGTTGAGGGCTGGGGGGATGCGGCCGGGGCCTGGGGGGGTGGGGCCCTGCCCAGTTCCCACAGGGGTGGGACAGGGGGAGGGGAGGTCCCTCCTCCCAGTTACCAAGGTGCCGGGGTGGGGGGGGCAGAGGCAGGGCGTGTAACCCCTCCCAGTCTCCAGGGGGGTGGGGTAAAGGATGTTTCCCTGCCTGCTTCCCAATGCAGTGGGGGAGTGGGTGGTCCCCTTCCTAGTCCCCAAGGCGGTGCAACATGGGGAGGGGGTAGCCTCCCCACTGGGTCCCATGGGGGTGGGGCTGAAGGGACAAATCCTGGAGTCCCAAACCGGGAGGAAGGATTTATCCCCATGGTAGCCCCTGTCCAATACACAGGTGGTAGGACTGGTCCTAGAACATACCAGCCCTTCTCATATCACTCTAAGCGTGAGTTATGTAAAAGTCAATTAGAATTTGGAAGAAATAGTGAAATTTTTAGAAGCATGATGAAAGCCACATTAACATCTCTTGAATTTGTTCCTGCTGACATTGTAGATCTTTTCCGATGCTTGCTTACCCAGTCAGAGTTCAACCTATGGGAAAGCTCTTGGAAGAGATCACTTAGGGATCTCGTGGAAGAACTTAAACAAACACCCCAGGGTGCCAAAGATTTAGAGAATAATAACATCACTTATGAACATCTGTGTGGTGAAGGGGAGTGGGCTAAGCCGGAGGACCAGGCTCACGTGTTGTCAAAATTCATTCTAGATAAGATTTCAAATATTGCACATAAGGCTTTTAACCAGCTACCAGCTGCTGAAGCTAGTGGTAGCTTCCTTGACATTAAACAGTCTCCTTCAGAAAGTTTCTTGCAGTTTGTCGACCGGCTCCGTGCACAGGTTGAGAGACAAGTTCGGGACCCCAACACACAGATGGAGATAGTGAAAGAGATGGCACAGAGGAATGCCAATGAAGTCTGCAGCAGGGTACTCCTTGGACTGCCCCTTAACCCCCCACCTACACTGGCAGAGATGATGGAAGCCTGTGCTAGGAAGGCGGAACTGTTTGCTGCATGGGAGACGGGGTCAACACTGACAAGCCCAGAGACGGTGGCCGCTGCAGTCAGGAGGCAACACGTGTCACCAGAGCAACT
Source organism: Camarhynchus parvulus (assembly GCF_901933205.1). Classification (NCBI taxonomy): domain Eukaryota; kingdom Metazoa; phylum Chordata; class Aves; order Passeriformes; family Thraupidae; genus Camarhynchus; species Camarhynchus parvulus. The sequence continues at coordinate 34,476 of NC_044592.1, forward strand.
TCAACATGTCATCTGCTTCATATGCAAAAAACCAGGACACTTTGCCCAGGACTGCCCCCAAAGCCAGCAACTAAAGACACCCTTCACACCAAAAAACCCCGATGCCAGCACCCACCCGCTCGGCACCTCGACATAAATGCAGCGGGCTTCCCTGAGGGGGAGACCTCCCCCAAAACAGGACAGGGGGAGGAAGGGAAGCGGGATGCGGGAACACAAAATAACCATTTACAGGGTAAAATCTGGTGGTCTCACAAGTGTTTCAGGCTTGTGACCACCAAAGCTTTTGCTTTCAGGTCTACCCAGTGGACGGTCATTGGAGTGGACTTGCCAGAAGAGTTCCAGAACTTGACCAAAGATCACACAAGATGGTACAGTGAGTACTTTGTCACTGGGGACACTGCACACACACCTATGGAGATTGAGGTGGCCTCCCTGACCATCAGAGGGGACATACCTAACCTCATTCTCCTGGCGCGCTGTCCACAGCCACCCTTCCATTTGGCCCAGGGGCAAATCATCGCCCAGGCCATTCCTGTTCCAGCAGAAATTTCAGTAGATGACAAGGCACCAGGTGTATACTGGGCAGAAGTAGTTGGCAAGGACAAACCCATTATGGGATGCAACCTGAAGCATGGAACAGAACACCTCCACGTGGGAGGGTTACTTGACACTGGGGCAGATGTGACAATCATACCTGAAAGGTTGTGGCCGTCACATTGGGATCTGCAGCCCGTGGCTGGTCAAATTCAAGGTGTAGGAGGATTCACATTGGCAAAGATATCAAAGAGCATCGTGCAAATTGAGGGACCAGACGGAAAATTGGCCAACGTCCGTCCATTTGTTACTAATTACAAAGCTCCCCTGTGGGGTAGAGACACCATGTCCCAGTGGGGGGTCAAATTGGTCATCCCTAAAACACCCCAGGGTTTTTAAAAGCGGCCACTGTCGAGCACCCCGCCCACAAGTTAACATGGCTGAGAAATGATCCAGTCTGGGTAAAACAGTGGCCACTCAGTAATGAAAGGATAGAGGCGCTCGAGGAGCTTGTGGCAGAACAATTGGCCAAAGGACACATTGAAGAGACATCTAGCTGCTGGAATTTCCCAGTCTTTGTAATAAAAAAGCCAGGGAAGAACAAGTGGCGGCTCCTCCATGATTTAAGAGAAGTAAACAAGAGAATTGTGGACATGGGGTCTCTCCAACCAGGGATGCCCTCCCCAACGATGCTCCCCCAGAATTGGCAATTGGCTGTCCTGGACATCAAGGACTGTTTCTTCCATATTCCCCTACACCCAGAGGACGCGCCACGGTTTGCCTTCTCGGTTCCCACCACCAACCGAAAAGCCCCAATGAAGCGCTACCACTGGAAAGTATTGCCTCAGGGCATGAAATCAGTCCATCCATCTGCCAGGGGTACGTGGCTTCGTTGCTGTCCCCAGACAGCAAGCCCAGAAAAAAGAGGCCATCATCCTACACTACATGGATGATGTGCTTGTGTGTGCCCCCGATGACATAATACTCCAAGACACACTTGACCTAGTGGTTAAAGTTTTAACCTCTGCTGGATTCCAACTGCAGGAAAACAAGGTTCAGAGAATGCCACCTTGGAATTACCTGGGCTTACAAATCACTGCGCGGACCATTGTTCCGCAGAAATTGGAAATTAAGATTGATCCCAAAACTCTAGCAGATCTCCATTCCTTGTGTGGGGCTTTGAACTGGGTCAGGCCTTGGCTTGGTCTCACTAACAGAGACCTAGCTCCCCTTCTTAATTTACTGAAGGGAGAGAGAGAGCTAGCCTCTCCCAGGGAACTGACCCCAGAGGCAAAAACCACGCTCCAAAAAGTGCAGAAGGCTTTGGCCGAGAGGCAGGCTCACCGTCACAAGCCTGAGCTGCCTTTTGAATTCATTGTTTTGGGGAAGTTACCACACTTACACAGGTTGATATTCCAATGGTTTGAAGTACAAAAGGATCCACTTCTAATCATAGAGTGGGTTTTTCTCTCTCATCAGCGATCCAAAACCATCACACAGCCACAGGAGCTAATAGCTCAGCTGGTCTGGAAGCCCAGGGTAAGATTGCGTGAGCTGGCCGGTTGTGACTTTGAGTGTATTCACCTTCCAGTCAGCCTTTCTAAGGAGGGAAAGAGCTCTCCCAAGAGGTTGACCAGAAAATGGTTCGACAACCTGCTCCAGAGCAATGCCAGTCTCCAGCTATCCCTGGACAGCTACAGTGGACAGGTATCAGTCCAGGCCCCATCACACAAGCTGTTCCACGAGGAATTCCACCTCATTGCTCCTGAGAAAAGGAGTCTTAGGCCACTCAAGGCGCTTACAGTGTTCACTGATGCATCCGGAGCATCCCACAAGTCGGTGATGACTTGGAAAAATCCCCAGACCTAGCATTGGGAAGCTGATGTTGAGTTTGTGGAAGGGTCGCCCCAGATTGCTGAGCTCGTGGCGGTGGTAAGAGCCTTTGAGAGGTTCTCAGAGCCAATTAATTTGGTTACTGATTCAGCCTATGTGGAGGGGGTAGTGTCCAGGGCGGAGCAGGCAGTTCTCACAGAAATCAAGGATGGGCATCTCCAGAGGTTGCTCTCAAAACTAATTTACTTGGTTTCGCAGCGGGAGCACCCCTTCTATGTGATGCACGTGAGGTCACACACCGATTTGCCAGGCGAGATCGCAGAAGGTAATCGCAAGGCAGATGCCCTTGCCGCTCCAGCAGAAATGGCACCCCTTCCAGACATCTTTCAGCAGGCAAAGCTAAGCCACCAACAATACCACCAAAATGTTCCGGGTCTAATCCGTCAGTTCCAACTAACTCGCAGTCAGGCTCAAGCCATTGTGGCCACCTGTCCCAATTGCCAGCTTCAGGCAATGCCATCCCTGGGTGTTGGGGTTAACCCCCGAGGCCTTGGGAGCTGTGAAGTGTGGCAGACAGACACCACACACATTCCCAGTTTTGGTCGCATGAAATACGTACATGTCAGTATAGACACATACTCAGGTGCGGTTTATGCCTCTGCCCACATAGGGGAAAGGGCTGCGCATGCCGAACAGCACTTGCTGCAAGCCTTTTCAGTATTAGGGGTCCCTAGGGAAATTAAAACTGACAATGGCCCAGCATATGCCTCCAAGGAGTTCCTAGAGTTTGACCAGCAGTGGGGAGTGGAGCATAAGACAGGCATTCCCCACTCTCCCACAGGTCAAGCTGTGATTGAGCGTGCCCACCACATGCTCAAAGAGGTCCTGGCTAGGCAGGGTAATTCTGCAGCGTGGATGACTCCACAACAAAAGCTCTGCAAAGCCTTGTTTACTATCAATTTTCTCAATTGTTCCTTTGAAAACATGAATCCTCCGGTAATACGTCATTTCAATACTAACAACCGGTTTAAGTTGTCACAACGTCCACCAGTTCTCATTAAGGACACGGAAACTTGGGAAACCAAGGGTCCTTATGAGCTCATCACCTGGGGGCGTGGGCACGCGTGTGTATCCACCCCCTCAGGCCTTCGATGGATACCCCAAAAGTGGGTAAAACCTTTTGTCCCCAAAAATCCAGCTCCAGCAGACGGGGAGAAGAAGCAAGCAGCTGTCGCTTCCAAGAGAAGACGCCGCCGGAAGAAGAAGGAAGAAGCTTCCTAAACCAGTTAGCTGTATTCCGGCAGACCCATGAACTTGTATGTGTCTTGTTCAAAAATGTTTGTTTTCCTTTGTAGAACAGAAAATCTACCTCCCACCTAACCTCAAGATGAGCCCTGCCCAAGTGGTCATCCTGTTCACGCTGAGCAGTCGCACAGCTGCGTGGATCATTTCTCAGCCACGCCAAACATCTGGGTGACCCTGGCACAGACACTCCAATATGCCTGTCCACAGCAGCAGCAAAGGAGATTTCCTCCTGCTGCTGCATGGACACAAGTGCCAAGAATTTGAAGGACTGTGCTGCATGAACCTAACATCAAAAGCACCCAATGTCCACGCAGCTCTCTGAGAAATGAAAGGCCTGATCGGACGAGTCAAGCAGGAACCCGAAGACTGGTTCAGCGGATTGTCCAAGGACTGGGGACTCTCGGGGTGGTGGGCCTCTATAATTAGGACAATTTTGTTGTTTCTTGTGGTTCCTTTCCTAGTCATGTTAGCATTTGGGAATGGTTTGGTCTCCAGCACCACAGGAGTCAACCGCTCAGAGTTTGTGGAACTAAAGCAAATTGACAGGTCCGCAAACTATGAGTGGTGGACGAATTCATAATCAGCAGCAGACCTTTTAGTTTTACTTAACAGAAAAGGTGGAGGTGTTGAATTGCATCTGGGTATTCCCTCCCATACCTGGTTCGGTGGCTGTCCCACGGGTGGTCCCTCCCCATTGGCATCCCATTGGCCACGGTCCTCTTTCCCCACCCCCTCTCCCCTGGACAAAACCCCATAGCAGGCTGTCTGGGGTCTCTTTCTTTACCTGGGTGGCTGTACCACCTGACGTCCTGTCTCAAGCTAATAAACGGATACCTACACCCACGTGGAGGAAGAGCACTCCTTGTCTTTTGTCCTTCGTCTATGCTGGTTCCGTGCTGGGCTTGGATTTGTGCTGGCCGGATTGGATTCATATAAGCCCAGAAACCCACGGAACGCAGCATTTGTATACTTAACAGGAAATCTTGTAAGTGCACAAGCCTTGTTTGACAGGAATAGCACAGACCCACGATAAGCACAGCAGGAAGTCCCACTCAAGATAAGAATCCGCTCGCTTGCAAAAACAGGAGGGTCGGGACCACCAGAAGGCAGGAAAAGACCCCCCTAGCAACAGCCTGGAGCAGGAACAGAAGACACGTACACAGGAACAGAGAACACGTACAGAAGACACGAACGCAGGAAGACGGAGCGGATAAAAAAGGACTCAGGAGCCTTGGGAAGTTGTGGGCCTTGGGGAGCAGAGACTCCTGGCCGCCCAAGCACGCTGAACTTGCTTGTTATCCTTGCCCAATAAATTCTCAATTGGTATTCTGATTGACTCAGAGAATTCTTGATTGGCTTAGAGAATTCACAAACCTTACCTATAACAGTGGTCAGGTCCCCTGTATTCACAGTTGCTGGATTATGCTCTTTTCTGACCTAGAGATGGGGAACTGAGAGGTATTTTAAAAACTTTTATTCTATTTTCAGCCTCATGAGAAGGATGAGACAATATAGATGTTACAATTCACACCATCACAATCAGAAGCCAAATATTTCCTAATTACAATACATTATAAGTGTTTATTGGCCTATCAGCTTTTGCTGCACTATGCTGTAAATGCTTTAAAGCCAATCATCTAAAATTACCCCTCCTGTGTCCTACTACAATGTATCTTTCATAGTTCTTTCATTTCTCTAAAGTATCTAGTCTTATTTGCAAGGTCATCTTTTGAAACTTGTTTCTAGTTCCATTTCTCTCTCAACAGTGTCTGTCTATTCCACGGCATTTCTAAGTCACTATTTGTTATCTCAAAGTTTGCATACAGTTGCAGACTATGTAAGCCTTCCATCAGGCTTTGAGAATTCTCTACAAATCCATTTCCCACATTTCTCCCTCTCTCTTGAATGGAAAAAACTTCTTTGATGGTCTTGTTTATCGTTTGTCATGCACAGTGAAGTACACAAGGGACCATCACTAACATTGTCACTATAGCAATCAATGCATAGAAACCTATTTTGTAAAGCCCTTTTAGTCAAGGTGAATGTCCTAGGGTGACATTATGATGCTTGTATCCCCAGTCGTTGTTCTGTTTATGCTGGATATCATGTTCTGTGCCTTCAAGACTGGCTCTGAAGAGCTAATGTTTTGTTTTGGTTTTGTTATCAGCTGCTCCCCCACGGCTGGCAGGACACAAATACAGGGCAGTACATGGTGCTGCTTTTGCTTTTTGCTTTGCTTTTCACTTTGCTCTTGCTTCTGCTTTGCTCCTGCTTTTGCTTCTGCTTGTTAGTTAGTTTAGCTAAGCAGTCTGATTTTTTCCTTGGACTGTTTTTCTTTCCCTTTCTTGGAATCACTTGAGCCTGCTCTGGACTGGGACCTGGGAAACACTGAGAGTTTGCACCTTGTGGCCTGCAGCAACTATTCCCAGCACCGGAGGGACTGATAACAGAACGACCACTCCCAGGACAGACTTTCTGAATTTTTCATCTTTTTCAGAGTGGTGAAAGAGTGGTGTCATCTGGTATTGCTCATTTTGTGTGCTGGGGGGGTGCTGTGCCTGTTAAATAAACAGGTTCTTTCCACTTCTCTCCAAGGAGACCTTCCTGACCTGGCTGGCGGGAGGGGCTGTGTGGGTTTGCTTTCTGGAGTGGCCCCCTTTGGAGGTTTTCTCCCAAATTTGCCTGAAACCAGGACAGTGAAAAACTCTATTCTTCAAACAAGTTGTCTAACGATGATCTATCATCTGTTTTAATTTGATTTGTTAAATCTCTCAGTTTTTGAAGTTGTTTGTGGATGAACTCTGAATGGTTAGACAAATTCTTATCTCAAAGTTTGCATACAGATGCATACTATGTGAACCTTCTGTCAAACTTTGAGAATTGTCTACAAATCCATTTCCCACATGAATTCCCAAAGGGATTCAAGAGTCTTATTGCTCAAATGACCTGGAATCGAACAGGGAAATCTATCACAGGGAAAACAATTATGCCTAGTGAGACGGATATCTGTTATGAATGGATGTGGGGTTTAGATAAGGCCTGCCTTTTGCCCAGGCCTCTGGCAGCAGGCAATAGCTTTTTTGAGGTGGCCAGCCCACCAAAACCCACTCTCATTCATGAGTTCTTTAATAATGCCTGATTTGGTTTAGTATAGACTAAATTATTTATTTAATAGACAGGAAATTAACAGACATAAGACTTAAAACAAACTAATACTACACAGGAAAGAGGACAAAAGAAGGTAGCTGTTAATGTTATAGCGCAAGGTTAAAGGTACCTGTTGATGTTACAGCTAGCGAAGAAATAATATAACTTAGGATTCAATGTATCTTACCATCCAATTGTTGGTGGGGCACGCATCAAGATCCTTTCCCTCAATCCGCACAGAAGTAACCATGGAATCTGCATCCAGACTCCAGGGAGAGATCTCCCACACATTCAGGGTGTGTGTGTAGAAGGCTTCTGCTTCTGTGATAACTCATGTGTCATTCATAGTTTGCAAAACAGTGTCTCTTAGTCAAGAAAATTTCCTTTATCTCTTCCCACATCTGCTCTCCAGACTAAGATCTTGATTCTCAGCTGAGGCCTGAGCCCTTTTGGCACCAGAGATGAGCCCTTGCTGGACCTCTTACCCCGGAGGGTAATCTCTTTATGCATCTGGGGGGGAGGGTGGGGGAAGGGGGTTGTAGACATCCTGCCACAGCAAGGTTTAACTTGTTCTTGCTGTGTTTCTGTCAGTCCTCCGCTGACAAAACAGATAAATCCTTCTGTCTTCATGTTCTTCCTTTGTCCAGCTGCATAATGAGGAAAAGGCTCTTGGAGCACTGGGTGAGCTGCTTGTAGGTCCATGCAGCTCCCTCAGCTCTTTTCAAAGGATTTAGTACGGACTTGGATTTTTAAGAATTGCATCTACTTTGAATTTCTATGTTCAGAGCCCATCCTTGAATAAGTCATCCCTGGCTGTTCACAACCTATTAACTGAACTATTTATTAGTATTTCTTCCTTCTAAGATTTACTATTCCTATCCCATATTCAGCTCTGAGATCTGCCCGGGTTGTTCCTGTTGCCTGGATGACCCATGTCCTCAAGGATATCAACACCATGTAGAAATACATTCTGTATTTAACACTCTCTCTTCTTCCTCTTTGTTGTCTTCCTTGGCAAAACACTTTTCTGCAAAGATGTTTGGAAAGCAAACCAAAGCTGCTTCCAGTGCCATCCAACACATTGGCATTTTGCTCTGACAGTTGTTCCTAATGTGTTAATATTAATGGATTCATTTTCTTCAGCATTCATGGGGCACACACTACAAACCTTTTAAAAGTAGCATACAGCAAGCTGACACAGTTTGAGACAGAGGTGATGGAAACACACAGGAAAAATCAGGGGGAAAGAATCATTAAAATCACTAAAACTAATCAGGTAAATAGAGCAGGAGATATATTTGGAACCTGGGGATGAAAAAAATAGAAGCATTATTAGAATGGTTTTGTCAGGAAAATCCACAAACGCCAGAGGTTTATGTCAAAAAAAAGAAGACAGAGGGGTCTTTCAACTTCATTTGAATAAAGGGAGAGAGTCCACCGGGGCACACGTCCACAGGGTTTTCTCTCTCGAGGTTTTGTGGGGCACAGCCTCCCTTTCATCCTAAACTCCCGACCGCATGTAGCCCTCTTCCTTTTCCCACTAGATGAGGCACTGCGAAGGTGGAGTATTTCCGAACCGCCTACCCCTTATCCCCTCTTAAACCTACTGTTTTACCCCAAAGCTGAGGCTTGTGCAGACCCTTGACTGTTTCAGGAGCCAAGCTGTCTGGCCTCTGCAATGAACCTGTTGTCCAAAGTCAGTAGAACCATTAAGACCCATTTCAAAGACTTTAACACCCATGTCTTCACCCATCACATTATTTTTAAAGACATTAGCACATATCTTCCCTCTCAGTTCCATACCTTGATACAGGAATTTGGCACCTTTTATGCAAAGGTACTCTTCCAAATCCCTGCTCTGTATCTTGAAAAGTCTTCATCTCTTTGTTGCCACTGAAGTGTCTAAACATAAACCAGACTTTAGGTACCTGGTTGTTCCCCTGTGCTGTTTTTGCTCCTGCTTGATATGCACATCCTGCTTCCACCTAATATCTCCTGCCGTCATCCCTTCCCCTTGGACAGAAAATGCTTTCCCCACAGCAGGATAACTCCAGATTTGCTGCATCCACCACAAAATCAGGGAATGGTTTGGGTTGGAGGGAACTTTAAGCCCATTGAGTTCCATCTCCTGGACAGGGTCAGATTACCTTCCCCTATCCCAGGCTGCTCCAAGTCCCATCCAACCTGGCCTTGGACATTTCCAGGGATCCAGGGGCAGCCCCAGCTGCTCTGGGAATTCCATCCCAGCCCCTCATTACCCTCACAGGGAGGAATTTCTTCCCAATATCCCTTCTAATCCTGGCCTCTCACAGTAAAAAATCATTCTCCCTTGCCCTATCATCAGTCCACACCCTTGTTCAAACTCTGCTGTGAAGCAGATATGAATATTTCAGCCAGAGCTGTTCCCAAAATCCCATTTAAATCATGGCCACACAATCAGATGGATCAACACAACTGAAAGATGCCATGGAAATGGCAATAATTGTGAAATCAGGAATAGGATGCCTTGGTAACAGTTTATATCCCATGCTCATTTTTTTTTGTTTTTGTTTTGTGTCTGGAATGGTCACTGTCTCCCCTGGCTCCAGGAGTATCGTGATGGGTGAGAGACAGTCCAGGACCCTGCGAGGGTTGGAGGCCAGGAGCTGCTGCTTCCTTCCAGTAGGTGATCGAGTCAAGAGCCATGCAGAGTGGGAGCCTGCCAGATATATTGTTGCCCTGTGGATTTTGCCTGTGTCTTTCTTTTCTTTTACCATTGGCAGTGTGACTGGGGCTTGCCAGCTTGCTTCTGTGCTGCTCTGCTGCCCAGGAGCCCAGGGCCGGCACGTGCTGCGCCTGGAGTGCTCCCCTCCATGCTGTGGCCTGCCCTGGGAACATCCATTGCCCATTTGGTGGGCCGTCCAAAGGAGCCATATTCTGCCCAGCCCCACTATTTTCTGCCGCTGCTTCAGAGCTTTTTGTTACACTTTCACTCCACACCCCCTGTCTGCCCAAGTCCCAGCGGCTCCTGTCACCACTATGGTGAGTAGTCCTTGCTACGCTTAGTTTGCTGTCCTGGGTGTGCCTGCCTGTGAAAAATGCATATTTTATGATTGGCTTTTTGCAAATATTAAAATGAATATCTGTTATGTTAGAAAGTTATGCTGTATTAATTTTCTTAAGTAGTGTGTTAAATATAGTTTTAGGTTATAACATAATGTCAAAATAGAAACTATGCTATGTAAAATACTTCTTTTAAGAGAAAACTCGCAGCGGGATAGCAGTCACAGGACACCTAAATCTTTCAGAGAAAGAGAATTTATTGCTCCATTATCAGAAGAAACTAACTTCTTCTCGGCTCGCTCAGTCTTGAAGACACCGTCAGGATTAAGAGGAAGAAGCTGACACTGACCAGACAGAATCCTGTATTTGAATGGAATTTATGCATCATGTATGAGGTGTATGAATATGCAACAGGCAGTTGTTTTTATGGGTTAATCCTCTGTCCTTTTCCAGGCTTATTTTGCCCAGAAAAAAGTACCCGGACATCCGTAACTCTTTGTTTCTATTGTCTCATATTGTCCTAATCCAAATTGTCCAAATTATTATTACTCTAATTATATTACTCTTTTTATACCATTTTATTACTATTAAACTTTAAATTTTAAAAACAAGTGACTGGCGTTTTTCACACTGCCTCTGCTGTTCCAGCCACTGCTCTGACGTTCCTGCTGCAGCCCATCTCACCATCCAGAGGGGTACCGGGACCAGCTGCCGGGGTGGGTTTGTAAAGGAAGCCCCTGCTCCATCTCCCCCGCAGTCTCGCCCACCATCACCCACGCGCAGAGAGGCGGCTGCGCCACAGCGCCCCCTGCACTCGCGGGGGAATCATGGCAGCCACCCTAACAGGCCAGGAGCCACCAGCGCCTCTGGCGGCTTTGCCTGGAACTGCACCAAAGGGGAAAGTGCCTGCAGCCGGGAGTGGGCTGTGCTGGATGTGTGCTCTGTTTGGTGTTAATGAACAGAATGAACATAATGAACACAGCTGGTGCTGGGTATGTGTTCTGTTTGGTGTTAATGCCGCAGTTGTTGGTTTTTTGCCTTGTTATACATACATGTATTAGTATAGAACACTTATTCCTTTTCCCATGTCTTTGCCTGAAAGCCCCTTAATTTCAGAATTATAATAATTTGGAGGGAAGGAGGTCACATTTTTAATTCCAAGGGAGGTTCCCACCTTCCTTGGCAGACAACTGTCTTTCAAACAAGGCACAGGAGAATCTGAAAATATATTTGCCACAGAAGGAAAAGAAAGGTGCATCTAGGGCCCTCCAGCACTCATCACATGGAGATCTTTGGAAATAATTGTCCTTTTATGTTTACAAAGCACCTCTCATCCACAGAACAGAAAGTGCAAGGAATTACTATTAAATTTTATATTGCCAATGCCGAGACATTCTGAGATTATAGCAAATAAAATTCACATTTCAATAATTTATTGGAGAAGGTAATTCTTGAGAACTTTACTGTCAGACAGTCAGGAGGGCTGATAATTTATCTGTGGTTCCCTTGATGCCAGAACAGCCATGGGAATGGGGATGTCACATGTGCTTCTCCTCTTGTTTTATGGTAAATAATGGAGCTCACATTGTAAGCACTTGGATTTGCTTGAGCCATGTCAGGTTCCAGAAAACAGACAAGGAAAGTCTGACTAGAAAAAAACCAAAGACTTGCTTCATCAGAAAAAGGAGCATCAAATTGTTAAAAAAAAAAATCCCAAAAAACTACAGATCACAGAAATAGAAATGGTGAAGTTTGCCCATGGTCTCTTGGCTCCAATGAGTGTCCCAGTATGCCAAAGACTTGTCATCAGAGCCACCAATGGAACGTGGGAAGAGCATGCCGCTCCCCTGCTCCTGCTGCTGCCCAGGCTCTCGCTGTTTGTGTCACTAACTCCTCCTGGGAATTTCTATGGATCAGAAATGTCTTCTTGCTGCTGACATGGGGTTCAGGGAAGTAAAATAAAATACCTGCTGATGACATAAAGAGTAGATTTTTCCCTCCATGAGAAATTACATGCCAGTGTGTTCTCTTTAAAGCACAGCTGAACATAATTAAATACTTCAAAATGAGTAAATATTTTTGGCTCTCTGTCATTCATGGAATCACAGGACCAGTGCCTGCAACTGCTGGAACAACTGTTTGAGAGTTTATTTTCCTTGTTCCCTTCATGCGTTGCTTTTTGTGAGAATGTTTGCACAATCCCTGGCTGAAGTGGACTTTGAAGTCAAAGTTTATTTTTTCAGTTTCATCACTGATGCCTTGACTTCTTATTCTACAACAGCATCATTATCCTAACTCTGCTGCAGTCTATGAATTTCCATCAGTGCAGCAGAACTGTGAGCAGGGCTGGGTTTGAAGGATCTCATGGAGCACTTACTGAAGTCAAAGGGAAAAGATGTCAACTTGGGCTTGTTTCGGGTCAGACTGCAAAAAACCAAATTAGGCCTCCCTAGAAGAGGTTGGAGGTGGGTTGGAGGCCAGAGGAGGAACATGCTGCAGGTCTAAGAGCAAAATGGGAAACTGGATCGGAATGGGTGAGTGACCTTTGCACTGTCCCTGGGAGCGATGGAAAAGTTGAATTGCAAGTCCTTGAGGAGATGTACAGAGATACAGATGGAAGTAACTTAGTTAAATCAATGGTTTTTCTCACTTTACCGAATATTATGAACAAAATGTAGAAAAAGAGAGGATGCAACTCCTCCTATTGCAAAGCATCTGGAGACTGGGGTGAGAATAATATAAAATAATTATAAAAATATAGCAATAAAATAAAAATAATGTGAATCTGCATTAACATCTGGCTTCTCCTTTAGGTTTCAGTCTTGCCAGAACAAGGAGTTCTTATCACATATTGCTAAAATATCTAATGCAGAGACAGTCCATCTCAAATAATTGTAAATTCTGAATTTCTGGCTTCCGGAAGAGTCACTCTGGGCTTCACCTCTGCAGGATGCTCAGAGCCAGGGTGAACCCTGCTTATTTCAGAACTTTGTGCTTGTGGGACCCCTGTGAAAACCACAGAATGAAGTGCTGAGCCTTCATTCTGAAAGCGGTTTTGAATATTTGTCATCAAAAGGCAGCTTATCTGGATGTAAAGAGAACAGCACACACTGCAATCAGCGACAGGCAGCCTGGGTACAATATGTCCCATCTGCGTCCCACTCTACTGACAGCAGATGTCCTTTGCCTCTGAAAAAACCCTTTTGTTGGTGCAGGGCTCTGTGGGTGACAGTGTTTGTTCTGTAGCAGCTCAGAGGACATGAATCATTTGGGCTCTGCTGGTTTATCAGGCACCAGCCTCTGCAGGTCTAGCACAGCCAGGTGTTCCCAGTGTGGTGGGGGCTGATCAGCACCCAGGGACATGGGAGAGGTGTGGCCATTCAGTGCTTGGAAGCTTGTGCTGGTCCCACAGGAGCTCTGGGGAAAGCCCTTCCTATAAAGGACAAGCATTGCTCATCTCATTATTGTCAGCAGTGAAAGGAATCAATGTCTCCAGCTGGGCTGTGGCATCTTCTCATATCACCAGCAGAGGTCCCAGAGGATCCTGAGGAACAGCATGCTGTGGAAATCAGAATGTGGCACTGGGGATGAAGTTTACTTTCCTTCCTGCTTTGTTGCAGAAGAGTTAAGGCTGTACTTAGGTTTCTCCATCTTCAGGAAAGAACCTGTTCCACAACCCAACCATCCAGGGGCAACTACTGGAACAGGTAGTGGCTGCCCCATCCCTGGAAGTGTCCAAGGCAGGGCTGGATGAGGCTTGGAGCAACCTGGGACAGTGGAAGGTGTCCCTGACCTTGGCGGGGCGGGGGGGCACTGGATGGGCTTTGAGATCCCTTCACACCCCAACCTTTCTGGGATTCCCAGATTTCTGTTATTAAAGGCTGATAATGCCTTCTTATTCTGGCAGTTTCACAAACATCTCGCATTTTGCAGTGTTTCCTGGTATGTAGCAAGTCAGTGGTGGTTGGATTACTGATGGATTATGAGGTTGTAAGAGGATTTAATTGCAGGACCAAGTCATCCATAGTTCTAAATAAGATTAAAATGTCATGTTTAGATCAACCTTTTCCAACCAGGGAAATGAAAGAGTTATTTTAATTTACATTATGCATTAATGGGTTTGCCTATGGCTTGCCATTAAGTGAATTATCAGTAGAGGAAGGGGGTTTTTTACATTTACAATTGAAAATAACCACTAAAACAGAATTGGTTATAGTTGCCTCACTGATATGCTTTAACCTTAAAGGACAAGTCTCCACGCACACACACACACACACACACACACACACACACACAAGGGGGACAATTATTCAACTGCCATCATCAGGACTAAGAATTAACCAAAAGTTCATCTGTGTGCAAGCAGCAATTAAATAGAAGAGAATAGAATTGAAGAACTTTTTTGAAAGGTCAGTTCCTTGTCTAAAGACCTCTTTTATCTGAGGAGGACACTACCAATGTGACGTCATTACCCAGGCTTTGTCTTGTGCCACAGTCCTGTGACAAACCTGAGAAATGTGATCTGGAGCAGAGGGTTGCACTACAAACCACCAGTGGTCCTTTCCAACCTCATCCATTCAGGATGGATGGGAAAACATGGAAGTACCTGCCAGTTTTGTCTTCAGCTGGAATGTGGCTGCAGGAATTGCATCCTCTGCTGCCTCGAAGAATATTGAGGTCTGAAAGGCACAGAAAAACCCCACTGGCTCTTTCTGGCAGAACCTCTGGTTTTCCTGCTAAGGAATCACAATCCAATTGAAAGTCAGCTGTTAACGAGTTCTAAACTCTTTTGTCAGATGCTTTAGGCAAGACCATGATACCTAAGTAATTAGCTGAAAGAAAATGAGGCAAACAAACATCCTGAAGAAGCTGCAAAGCAGATTCACAGAGTTAGCAAAACAAAGCCAGATTCAGCTTTCTTTTCCAAACATCCTGGTGTTACTGGAAGCTCTTTTCTGGCACAGTAAACAGGGAGAGTGGTGGTTTTTTCCTGCCTCAAATAATGGGTACAAATTCAAAAAATCATTTCACGCTGGATGAACAGCCAGCTTGCTTATGGCTGGGCTATCATCCAGACATTGTAAACTGGGAGCTGAAATGGGGAGAGGAACCAATGAAAATCTGGGCAGCTTCTGCTCCCGCGGTTGTTGCTGCTTCCACATCTTCTGCAGGAATTTGCGAGCCCCCTGGGCAGGTTACTGTTGCAGGGGCCAATAAATATTTACCTCAACAAATGGCAGAGTGAATGTTCTGTGTTTCAGGTTGCATTCTGACAGGTTTACCTTTCAGGGATGTAGTTCTGCCAGCACAGCTCTCCATCCATCTGTTTTGAAAACCCACTGAAAGTAATTTTGCTAGGAGTGGGATTCAAAAATACCCTGCCCCTAGGCACAGCCATTCTACAGACATAACTCTAATTAAAGCTCACCTTACAGTGGATTCAAATAGGAAATTCTGGTGCATGCACCCCTTGACCTCTTCTTTTACAACAAAGTTTTATCCACAAATACGATAATTAGACACTCAAATCCTGCTTAGCAAGAAACTCTGAGTCGGCTGTTGGTTTCTTATTGCTGTCAAGGGGGACATATAAATCAGCATTAAATCTCATGGGTTTGAAACCACCTGGTCTTAGCACTGCTGCTCTTCCTCTTTCATTTTCTCTGAATGACTGTGGCTGCAACTCTGCATCATTAACTTAAAAATTGGTGTTGTTTTGGAGAAACACACAATCAAACCCACTGGGGCATTAGTGGGTGCTGCGTTCTGCAGGTTTCTGGGCTTATATGAGTCCAATCTGGCCAGCCCGAACTCAAGCCCAGCACGGAACCAGCATAGACAAAGGACAAAAGACGAGAAGCGCTCTTTCCCACGTGGGTGTGGGTATCCGTTTATTGGCTTGAGACAGGACACTCGGGTGGTACAACCACCCAGGTAGAAAAGAGGGCGCGGTCCGCTTGCTGTGGGGTTTTGTGCCCAGGGGAGAGGGGGACGGGGAAAGAGGACCGTGGCCAATGGGATGCCAATGGGGAGGGGCCACCCATAGGACAGACCACCGAACCAGGTATGGAAAGGGACACCCGGGGGAAGAAACAATCTGACAGGAAAGGGGACCACACCATCCAGCGACTCAGTAAGATTTCTCCTATCACCTTGTGCAAGGACAGCTAGATGCAATACAACAAGTGGGATTGTCTTCCAAAGAGTTCCATGCTGAAACAGATTAAAGAACACCATAAGAAAGGGTTAAACCAGCCACTGATAGACTTTTCAGGGCCAGAATGGATCACTTGCAATAGATACGTTTTCCTGGTTATAACACAAAAAACCCCATCATCCTTTGTCATGTCTGATCATCACTGCTGCCTCACCAATAAATATCAGCTCTGATCATCACTGCTGCCTCCCTGCTAAATAAAGTACTGCCTTCTGCCTTTTTGTTGAATCTTTTTGTTGAAAAATTCAAATCCTGTTGAATTTTTTTTCTTTCTACAGAAAGATACTTGAACAGTGCTCCCCTCCTCTGCAGCTGACTCATCTGCAGTGAGATTTATCTGGAATACCAGCTCTCGACCCATGTGGTGGGGAGTTTTCTGGTAAAAACAAGAGAGAAAGCTGACACTTTTCAAACACTCCCAGTTTTTTGAAGCAGAGAGAGAATTCCAATTACCACAAGAACACAGCAGAAAATCTGCAGCCTCGTAACAAACTCAGTGAGATTTATAGGTGCTACTCAGAATGCTTAAATTAAATAGAATTTTTTCAGCCCTGAGATTTTCTTTTAACTGACTGTACAATATGTAAAGTGGGCCAGGAGTATCTAAGAGTGCGTCTGGCATTTAATACACAATTTTCCACTGCTTTCATAAGGTTACTGCTCCTCATTTAATTTCCTTTTTTTACATTATGGGGCTTTAGTATTCATGATGATGATAAAATATCTAACCCAAGGCACTGCCAAGGGAAATTTTAATCAAATGCCTTTCACAGCTGAAAGGTTGGCTTGGTTAAGTGATCAATATCTACTGATGGAAAGAGTTTGGAAGAAACATAGTTCTCTTTGCTTAAAGAATGGAAGTTACTCTTAGAAATTATTAGAAACTTTGGCCAATTTTTAAGGGGGATCCCATCTTAAACAGGTTGGTTGAAATCATCATGCAGCCATTTTAAAAGCTGAGCTGTACTATTAATTAAAACCTGAATACAAACATTTTGTAGATAGCTGACAGTTTGGGAAAGAAAAACCTACAGCAAATGTAATGCACAATAGGACTTTTTCTCTGTCTCAGAGCTGCCCTTTTTACTTCACTACACATTGGGTTGAAAGTATTGGTGGAAATCTACCAGGAACACGGGGTAGGATGGTGAGGAACACTAATTAATGTAATTGTTTGACAGCATAACAATTAAGATGTAAAGATTTGCTCCAGCAGAAAATGGGGATCTGGAATCAGATCCCACCAAGATGGGACAGAGAGGGATGGGCTGTAGAGGATCTTAGTGCAGGTTGATTTGGAAGGAACATCCCTTCAGTCCTGACAAAAGGGATTTTTTACAGCTGTTGAAGATTGCATGCAAGATGTTTTCCATTACCATCTGTATGGCTGATTACCTTGTCAAGTGAGCAGTTTGCCTTATCTCTCTCTTTGAATGACCACATTCACACCTTCCTCGGGAGGGGACCTCCGCTGATAACAGACTATTGAATATCACTGCATGACTGATAAGAACTATAACATCCCATTGTGAGATGCTCCGCCCAGAGGGAGGAGCCAAGCACTGCTACCCCATATACTCTGAGATTCTGAAATTGCAGTTCAGTTTTGTTCTCCACGAGATTCCCCAGAGGAACAGCAGCTGCCTTTTCCTCCTGGATCTTCAGAGGAAGACTACATCCTTCTCTACAGATTCCCCTTGCTCCAACAGAATCACGCCTGATACTTCAGAGGACTGCAGCCACATTTTCAATCGGACTGCCACCAACACCCGGACCCACAGGGCGTCAGGTTGGGTTCTGACTCTGTCAGTGTTGTTCCAGTGGACTGTATTGTTTATTTTATCCTTTTTATTTCTTCCCTATTAAAGAACTGTTATTGCCTGCTCCCATATCTTTGCCTGAGAGCCCCTTAATTTAAAATTGTAGCAATTCGGAGGGGTGGGGAGGGTTTACATTCTCCATTTCAGGGGAGGCTCCTGCCTTCCTTAGCAGACTCCTGTCTTTCCAAACCAAGACAACAGCTTAATTACATGCAAGCAGGTTCCTAATCCTAACCCTCTCAAGGTTCCCCATTCCAGAAATCCTATTACTAAGCAAAATACAAAATGACTGGATTTAGTTTTCCATTATTGTCAGTTCAAGTCTTTTTCCGAATCAGGGTGTGGTGGATCAATCAATAAATTTCAGAGCCTGTCAGAAATCAGTGACAGAGAAATTTAATGGGTTTGTTGTTCTCTCCTGTGCTCCTCCAAGCCCAGTCCATTTTTGGGTGGATCAGGGAAGTTCCAAGAGCAGTATTCCTATGAGTTTCAAGAACGTGCAGTTTCTCCTTCACCTGATTTCTGGTGTCACACGCACATTTGCATTCACTACACATACAATTAAACACTTTCACAGAATTCACAGAATGACTAGGTTGGAAGCGACCTAGTGACCTCAAAGATCATCAAGTCCAACCCATGCCCTTTCTCCCTTTTCCCACATATTTTTATAATTTCTTCCTCAAAATAGATAATTCTTTCCCATCCTCCTCTTAAAAATACTGTCAATCCATGTTAACACAGCATGGTTTAATCTTTTTCAGGCTTTGTCCATTTCACTGACTGTTACTGTCTGTGTCATTCCCCTCATCTGGAGCTCAAGAAGATTTTGTTTTCCCTGGGAAAAACTGTGTGAAAAGGTTTTGTTGCAGTAAAAACTCCCCTGGACTGGGGTCTATAACCAAAAGCACATCACTTTTCACAGTAATACAATTCCCTGGCTGGCACCAGTGCATGGAGCAACCAGGCAAAAACCAAGTCAGCCCCAGAAAGATTTAAAGATCTGAGGTGTGACTGAGCCAGGCATTCACTTGAGAGCTCAGATACTGCTCACGTTTGAAGCTAGTTGTTTGACCCAACTCTAAAAGCATGGTCCAGCATCCTTTTATTTCAAATATTTTGAGGGATGACAGGAACACTTACAGTCAAAGGTTGATCTACTAGTCAAGTTATTTTACTGAGAACAAAAGTCCAAGGTTGCTGAAGCTGCATTTGTTTTACCAACAAATTATCTGAAGGAAGAAACCCTGGATATACTGTATCTTCTGGATAAATTTGTGTCTTGGTTTGGAAAGACAGGAGTCTGCTAAGGAAGGCAGGAGCCTCCCCTGAAATGGAGAATGTAAACCCTCCCCACCCCTCCGAATTGCTACAATTTTAAATTAAGGGGCTCTCAGGCAAAGATATGGGAGCAGGAAATAACAGTTCTTTAATAGGGAAGAAAACAAAGAATAAAATAAACAATGCAGTCCACTGGAACAACACTGACAGAGTCAGAACCCAACCTGACGCCCTGTTGGTGGGGCTGTGGGTGGTAGTCTGATTGAAAATGTTGCTGCAGTCCTCTGAAGTATCAAGTGTGGTTCTGTTGGAGTAAGGAAGATCTGTAGAGAAGGATGTAGCCTTCCTCTGGAGATCCAGTGGAGGAAAAGGCAGATGCTGTTCCTCTGGTGAATCCCCCAGAGAGAAGCTCTGCTGGAGTTTTTAGAATCTCAGACTATATTGGGGTAGCAATGCTTGGCTCCTCCCTCTGGGCGGAGCATCTCACAATGGGATGTTATAGTTCTTATCAGTCATGCAGTGATATTCAATAGTCTGTTATCAGCAGAGGTCCCCTCCCGAGGGAGGTGTGAATGTGGTCACTCAGAGAGAGAGGTAAGGCAAACTGCTCATTTGACAAGGTAATCAGCCATACAGATGGTAATGGAAAACATCTTGCATGCAATCTTCAACAATTTGCTGCAGGCAAAAATCTTTAGGCTTTCACAGCTCCCTTTCCCTTTGCAGCAGCTCTTAAACTCATACTTTGAACAAGAGAAATAATCAGTGTTGCTGTAGAAATCCATAGTTATTTTCTGCAGATTGCTCCTTTCTTTGCAATGGAGCCTGATCCTCTCCCCTAGGATTTTAAAGGCTGTCTGGATTTCCAGATTTTCTCCCAGAACAAGACTCTGCTCCTTGTCTTGGTGCAGCCTGGAGGGTCTGGCTGAGGCAGAGCTGGGCAGCAGTCACTGGTACTTGTGGAAGACTGGGATTTGGGAGAATCGCTGCTGCATGGCAACAAGCTTTGCCTTTGAAGATTACTCAGAAAATGTGAATTCATCTGGGGTTAAGCCACAGGCTTTTCAAAACTCCTCAAGTTGCCAACTCAGCAGTCCCTGCTGCCCCCTGAGCCCTGTTATCCCTTCCTACTGTTTCACTTCAATAAAAACTAAGCCGTTCTGTGCTCCACCCAAGGGAAGAGTCCTTGGGGTGAGAGAAAGTCAGGTCGGGGATGGATGTCTCAGTTAACTTTGGAACCAGATTTTTTCCCTCAGGTCTGAAGATCCATAACTGCAGCGCTTTGCCCATCCCCTCTCCCTTGGCCAATCAGCAGAACTCACTTTGACTCCACAAGGGGTGACCCAGGCCTGAGCAGGTAGAAATTATTCTGATTTCATGAGATCTTACTGCTTTATTTAAGGGGTTCCCGGCCACATCCAGCTCAGGCAGGAGGTCTTGACAAGCATCTTCATCATGTGCTTTCCTGACCTTGATGTTTGGAGTCCTGGACATCTTCCCAGTCTGATAAGTTGGTGTGGGGAAATATCTATGAATGCAGTACAAAAAATGAGATAATCATGAAAGTGTGCCTCCCTGGTAAGCCAGGCTGATCCGAGTTCACTGCTGTGCCTGGCTGCTAACCAGAAAAGCCATAATTCCCCACCACACCAGCACCCTGAGAGCATCTTTAACTAGTAATAAATCCATGAAAATGTAAAATGTGTACATTACTTTTCTCTCCTGTGTGCCTTGTGGATATCATTTTACCTGTTTCCTGCAGCAAAACCTGCATTACAAAACCAGAGCAATTCGAGGAATGAATGGATCCAGTCCCTGCTTGACTGCAGACAGCGAAAAATTTTGCTTGGACTGCTTTCCAACCACGGAGATATTTACTGTAATATCCAAATGCTGCTTCCAGACCCCCTGCAGATGAAATGCAATCTTCTGGAGCACCAGGAAAGGAGGCAACCTTCCTGAGAAGGAGATTTGTTGTCAGATGTGCTACCTTGGTGTGCAGGCTGCATTCCCAGGAAGTTGGGAATATTCCTAGCTGGGAATAAAGAGAAATGTCTTATTTCAGATGGGAGTCGTTGAACTCTTGCCTCTTGCAATGCTTCATAAGCATCAGCAAAATCAAGATTAAGCCAAAGGGAATGCTGCAAACACAGCTGGGAGATGTTCTCCATCTGAGGTTTTTATGTACAAAACAGCCGTTGTCCTGTTTTTGATGATGCACCCATCAGGATTATGCTTTGGACAAAAAAACCCTGATTTTATTATGCTGCTGCTGCTTTCTATGGGCTTTGGATGGCTTGTAGGCAGTGGGGAACACCTGAGGAATCAGAGCTCATTGTTTCCACAGCCAGGCAGTGCAGTCACACCAGCACAAGGGAATTCAGGGATCACCAGGACCTCTAATGAATTCCTTAAAGACGGGCATCTCACTTGCACCAATTAATAAAGTTAATCTGAAACCTGGAAGAGATTGCACTGATATTCCACTCCCCCTCACACACCCTCCTTTAACACATTAGAAGGGTTTTAATTATTTCTCATTCTGTGCTTTTTTTTCTTTTCCTAATGGAGTTACAGTGAAATTTATGCTGACCACAATTGAACAGCTGGTTTTAAAGACTTGGAATGGCGCTAAATGCAAGGCAGCAACTTTGTTTAAAACAAAGACATTCCCAATATACCACTACATGGAATAAATCAGAAATCCTCAGCCTGAGTGAACACTCACAGAAACTGCCCCTTCCTCTCCTGGAGTGCCTAAAGGAGTTCCAGGAGATCTGGAAAGAGACTGGGGACAAGAGAATTAGAGAACAAGGAGCTTCCCACTGCCAGAGGGCAGAGATAGATGGGAGATTGGGAAGAAATCCTGTGAGGATGGTGAGGGACTGGGATGGAATTCCCAGAGAAGCTGTGGCTGCCCCTGGATCCCTGGAAGTGTCCAAGGCCAGGCTGGATGGGACTTGGAGCAACCTGGGATAGGAGAAGGTGTCCCTGCCCATGACATGGGGGTAGGAATAGATCATCCTGAAGGTTGTTTCCTACCCAAACCACTCCATGATTCATTTTCTGATTCATCCTTTTCTTCCCATACTCCTGCACTATTTTTACCTCGATCTCAGATAAATGTCATATTTGTGAAATATGCTGTAGCATATGGGGAGAAAAAAATACAGGAACATATCCCAGGAGTAATTCCAGCGGCTAGTGTCCCTTGTACCTTGCCAGGAGTCACCAGCACTGAATTTAAAGGCACCACGTTTGTCTGTGACAGGGTCATTATTCTGGGCAGACCAGATCTGAGTCTTGATGAGAACCCAAAGCAGTGGAAGTTTTACAGCTGGCTCAGATATGCGGCACCAGCAAGAACAGAAAAGCCAAGGGGGCAGATCAGGAGGTTATTTGGGATCATTAAGTCTGGGGTCAATGTGGTGCTCATGGAAGACATTATTAAATCTCTGCATCTCAGGTTTCCCTCACTCCCCAGTCAAATTTTATTTCATAGGGGCTGTTTTCTCAATATTGAGGAGTCTCTGATATTCCAAAGCAGAGGCTGCCCCCAGTGTTTTATGACATTTTTTTTTCCTGCAAGGCACAAGAGAGATGAGTGATGGGTGTGATTTTTCAAAATATAAGCTAAAATTAAGGCAACTTATATAAGGCAAAATTTTGCTTATATAAGCAAAATTAAGTGCATTTCAGCATCAGTTCCCTGGATCTTTAACCCCCAAAACTGCACCTCTGCTTAAAAGCAGAGGCTTCCAAGAGTTATTCCAGAAACTCTTCAACTCCTGCAAAGAAGAACAATGAATCAAGAGTATTTGAGCATAAACAAGTGAGCAGCAAAAGCCCAGCAGGTTTGGGATGATGTGCACTCCTGTCCTGGTGCTGGGGCACAAATGGAAAATTCCAGCCCAAAGAGCAGGGTACGTTTTCTAGGCTAAAGGAGTGGGTTTCTGTGCTTATACCACACTCAGAAAATTAAAGTAATTCAAACCATGACACAGCAGAGGTGTCCTCAATACAGACATCTCAAGAAGGGAGAAGGGGTGGCATCAAGGATGCAATGCTTTGGTGGCAGCTGTACCCCCTTCTGCCCTCAATGCAGGGAACAGTAGGAGGTGTTTGTTTTCCTCAGTGTGTGGAACTTGCACATCACAAACCCCAGAGCCAGGTGACCAAAAAACACCCAAATTCAAAGAATTTTAAGGAATCAATCATAGACAAAAATGAGCCATACAAGCGGAAACATTTCCTTTAATTGTACTAAAAGTTTTATTTTTATTTCAGTCATGTTAACTTCTCTGCAGCCCAAGCAGTTTGAAATAACCTTGTTCTTCTCTGCTTTGAAACTTCTCCACGTTGATTTTGCTGGCATTATTGTTTTAATATGTCCAACTTGGCAATTTCCCTAGAAAACCTCCTTTCCAACACAAATGTTTGGATCCACTCTGCTGTCTGTGCTTTGACTTCTCAGCTCAGTGTAGTAGGAACTTCCAGACTTGTCTGTCCTTAAGAGCTCAATCCTACAGAAAGCAGTGAGTGCCAGGAAACCTTTTTTCAGCATGGAAATAGGAATCCACTGTTTGCTCAATGAGAGACAGCAGAAAAGCTTGGGAACCAGTTGAACACTGACCTAAAGTTAAGGCTGTGCTGTTGGTTGAAAGCATCAATTTAGTTTACAGGGACCAAAAAAGAGATGCCCCAGCAGAAATGCTTTGGTGGTTTGCCTTGTATAGAAGTGAAAGGAGGATGTTTTCCAGTGTGGCTGGCTTTCTTGCTGGCACTGAAATGGAGGAGCTGGCAGGGAAAAAGAAAAAAGGAAAAAAAAAAAAAAGAAGCAACTGAAATCAGGTCCATCTGCTTAGAACTAGTCCTGAGTTCATGCAGTGCACTGTGTGGCAGTGATGCTCCAAAGGGAAATGGAAGTAGGGAGTGAATTACAGCTCACAGAACATTTTCAGCTCAATGAAATATGGAAAGTGAATTCCTATGCAGTGCTATGCTTGTTTGAACAGTTTTTATCAAGCAGAAGCTTTTGTCCAGAGCTTTTTGGGTTTGTATTTCTGGACCTCGAGTTAAGGCAAGGCTCGGCCTGCCTGGGAACATTGGTGCAATCCCAAAGTCGGAGGATTGATGTGTTTCTCTTTTGGAGAGAACTTTTCCTTCTGCTCTTATGTGGGGTGAAGATGAAATCTGGGAGTTCAGTGGTTATAAAAAAGGGGATTTATCGTCCCTCAGTAGGAAAAGGCTCTTAGAAAGGGCTGCCCAGGGAGGTTTGGAATCCTCATCCCTGGAGGTGTCTAAAGAAGGCCTGGATGTGGCACTCCATAGTCTGGGCTGGCCACAAGATGGGATTTGGACACAGGTTTGACTCAATGGTCCCAGAGGTATTTTCAACTCAGTGATTCTGTGACTTTGATAAGAATATTTTTCCAGAGGTCAGGAAGGACACACAGCCCATTTTGAAGTCTCTAAAGAGAGAATTCTGGCTTCTCTGGCTATTCCCTAGCAATGGCCAGGTGCCAACACAAAGCTTTCAATAACCCAGAACATTCCTTTAGGACAAAAGAAGGTGGTGGAAGGCAGCACAGGTAGTGGGTAGCTTCCCTCCTATGAGCGATGGCACTGCACTAACGGAAACAGGGGTTTCTCTGGCCCAGACTCACTAACGTGTAAACTCACTCCAGCGAGAGCTTTCCTAGCTGAATTTCCCTGGAGGGAACATAAGGATGCTGCCCATCTTTCCAGTTCAATAACTGATTCCTTTCTTAAGGGCTTCCTGCTTCTCTTCCTTGTCTCTAAAGTGTCTTACATTACCCTTCATGCAGGCTTGGAATTGCAAAAAAAATTGTATTTGCTTCCTGATGTTCCTATTTTTGATTTTTTTAAAAAAAAGGTTTTTCTCCAGACCATGCATCATTGCAGACACCCTGTTTCTGAGAGGATTGCTGCACTTCTGGACAGGTTTGATCACTTGGGACTTTTCTATCCTGGCATGCTCAGTGGGAAGGAAAAATGCACTGAACAACAATTGATTTCTGATTCCTCCATCACCAAAATGTCTAAAACTCACTTCACTGAGACAGTCTCCCTCATCATACTGAACAAAAGGAGAAAAATACAGTTATACAGCTCTTTTCATTTGAAATCAGATTATTTAACATGAGTTTTTATGTTTCCCAGGACAATACTACTTGGTTGGTGCTCACAATGGGAAATCAGCATGGCCTTTTTATTATCCTGAGTATTGGTTTTGTAAGGAAGTTCAGATGCAGAAAAGCACATATAGAGATACCACAGGTTCTTTATCTGATTAATTAAATGAATGAACAGGCTTATCAATTAACTAGTTAATTAATTAATTCATTCATTTGTTTATTTAACTGCGTCTACTTTCTCCCCTGTATTTCTTTGCTAAAATAAGTCAGTGTTTGAGCCCCAGATTTTGGAGATAAGGTTTAGAAAAGGTGTGTCCCTAGATATTGGGAACTTTATTGTAGTAGTAGTAGTAGTCGTGGTAGTCATAGTAGTAGCAGCAGTGGTAGTATTAATCCTAATCAAACCAGGCTCAAACACTAGGCAAGAGGGATATTTTTCATCTCCTCAGCCTGATCAACCAACAGTCAAATAAGCAGCAAAAGGAGCAACACTCCCTAGACAGGCTCAGAAAATCCACACAGACACTTTGAAAACTCAAACCTCTGCTGGATCACTGTCCTTGGCAAGAGATTTTTTGCTTATGAGTCAAGAACTTAAATAAGCCAGCAGTTAGTCCTTTCCTCCAAGTACTTAGTATTGTGCCTAGAACGAAGCATTAAAAATAATAGATGTGACCACTTCCTTCCCTTCCTTGTGTTGCACTGACTTTAGGACAAGATTTATTTTCAAAACCCAGAACTTGAGATGGGTTTCTCTCAAGTTGAGTCACAGGAATTCTGTGTATTGTTTGTCTGAATAATTTTTGGAGAGTAAATCTTTGGTTTGGGTCCATTCTTTGGTATGTAAAGACCAAAACACCGACCCCTGCCAGACTGGGAGCATTGGTGGGGACAGTTTCAAGGTACAGAACAGCCTGAGAAATCCATATTTCCACATGTGTGGGTTTTGAAACTCCAGGGAAGGAGAATTTTCTGACACAAAATATGATTGGGACTCATCTGCCTTTGAAGTGGCCCTCTCTAGTGACCAGCATAAACCAGGGAAAAGGCTCCAACCCAACTTTGACTTTGATAAAGACTCTTGGTATTTTAATCATCTTTCCAAGAGTGATGAAGAGCATCTAACTCAAAGCCCAGTCCTGTGTGAACATCAACAACCATGTGTCAGCTTACAAAGGACCATGGAAAATTTTTACAAATCACTTTGGCACAGGCCCAAATGAGTTCCTCACTGCACTCAGAGACCACTTTATTAAAAAAAAAACGAACCAACAAAAACCAAACCAAACCAAAACTAAAAACTCCACAAAAACAAAAACCAAAACCCCACACATTTAAGGGCTGTGAAAAATACCATAAGCATGGGGAGAGAATAAAAGGTATCAAGAGAATTACTGACATCTTACAACTCTAAAATAAGGAGGCATTTACTGAACAATGACAACAATAAAATGCTAAGAAAAAGTGTTTCCATTAGCAATAAATTCTGTCTTAAAACACCAGCAACATAAATGTCAGCTGGGGAACTGGGAGCAGAACCCAGGAGACAACTCCTGACGCTGACTCTCCATTGCCAGGAAATCAGAACCTGAACACTACTGGCCCAGACACGAAACCCTCTGTTCCTCTAGACTGAAACCCGTCCATACATATGGAACCATCTGTGGTGCCTTTCCCATTTTCAATTAGTATTTATAACTATCATCACAGAGAAGAATCCCTTCCCAATATCCCATCCATCCCTGCTCTCTGGCAGTGGGAAGGCATTCCCTGTGTCCTGTCCCTCCATCCCTTGTCTCCAGTCCCTCTGCAGCTCTCCTGGAGCCCCTTTAGGCCTTGGGAGGGGCTCTGAGCTCTCCTTGGATCCTTCCCCAGGTGAGCATTCCCAGCTCTCCCAGCCTGGAAGCATCTCTGTGGCCTCCTCTGACTCTCTCTCTCTCCTCCACACCCTCCTGATGTTGGACCTCAGATATGGAGGCAGCTCTGCAGGTGACATCTTACCTGAGTGGGGCAGAGCAGGAGAATCCCTTCCCCTGGTGGTGTTCAATTAAATTCTTTAACATGTAAACCATTTTGCTTTGCAAATCTCATTACCACCCTTGCCTGTTTGGTGTTTTCAGTAGAGTTTTAAACAGAGTCCCAAGCAGCTGGGAAAGTTTGTTTGGGTTTTTTGATCTTTTTGTTGTCTCTTCATTTTTCATGAGATGCTAATTTGTGGTAATTGCATTCTGCAGCCGTGAGAGCCTGGCTCAGAGGAAGGGAATTATTGGTGTGTGTATTTTAGTAATAACCATCAGAGTAGTCAGGAAAGAAAAAAAAAAAAAAGAGACAGAAGAAAACATATCATTAAAATGCTCACGTCCTCTAAAAGACAGCTCCAGCTTGTTCTCTTAAGGGAATAAAAATCTGTCTGGTGTCTCTCCAGCACCTATGTGTAGCAGTCCCTATGGACACAAGCAAGGCTCCTTGGAGGAATTGAATCAGCATTTTACTCCCTCACTTCCTAACCCCCACCCTAGAGCATATCCCTGTAACCCTATAGGTTAGGACTTTAACCCCTTGCCACTGGTCCAAATCTCAATCCTCCTAAAACCTATAAAAGGGGCACATTTTAGCCCACTTGTTGGAACGAGTGCTGAACGGACTCTTCACATCAATAACTCATCCCTGCGGAACCGCCGTCGCCTCTTCTCCTCTCTCTCGTCCGCTGTGCCTTTCACCCTGGGCTAACCCTGCCAAGCAGGCAAGCTGAAATCCTGAGCTGAATATCACTAGAGCTGACAATCACCTATGCTTGCTGGCAATAGCCCTGAGGCCACGCCTGAGCGACGCCGGGTCCTCGGGGGTTCTGTTCTCAAGGGGAACAGGGCTCCTGAGGTTAGCTAAGGTAAAACAGAGGCATTATTAATACCTATGTCTGCTGGCATCCCACCGACTATACAAACTGTGTACATTTCTACAGACAGCCCTAATTTGGGTCAGTTGGTGCAAATTAAGGAAGAAATGGACAAAGGTTTTGGTTAAAGTACAAGGTGCATGGAAGCTGCTGACTCCTTTCATGATCTGAGGTTCTTGAGGGAAAGACCCATCAGATGAGAAAGAATAAAGCCTGGCTCTTTGTTGGTGTTACGGCAATACCTTAATATCTTAATTAGGAACAAAGAGTGCTCTGTTCTGTTCAGGGCTCAGCTAAAAGGGGTTGTGCTTAAGACAGAACAGAGCAGATGGGTGAAGGAGCAGAGGGTGCAGCAGGACCCAGGAATGACGTGGCTCGTCCTCTGTCTGGCCAAACTGGTCATCTGAGGAGGCTGCCAGGGTGACAGGTTGGCCTGGGAAAGGTTAAAGCAGCAGCTCCAGAGGTCTTGCACAGGTACAATATTGATTGTCTGGTCTTCTGTAGATTTGTGGGCTTGTTCTACAAATGCGTCTTGGTCTGGAACATCCTGTGCTTCCCGCTGTGTGACAGGCTCCTAAATTAGCCTGATTTGTCCTGCCATGGCAGTGTCTATCCATGAGAAAGACAGGGCACAGTGAACTCAGCAGACACATTTCTGGAGCTCCAGCTACTGACTCTGACTTTGGGGGGCTTTGGATCTCCTCCCTGCCCACGCCAGTGCTGCTCCCTGGGACACAGCCAAGAGGACTCTGCTGCCACATTCCTTTCCAAGCTGCTGACTTCTGCTGTCATCAGCTCGGGCCCCTTTCCTTCCAAGGGGATCTCAGACAAGATATGGTGATAAGCAAATAATGGGTAAATATGTGCCTATGGAAAGACTGATACATCACTAAAAGCACGTTCTTTCCCATCCTTTCCCTAAAGAATTTTTTTTTCTAACAGTTACTGCCCAGGGATGGCAGTGGGTGACATGAGCTCTGCATTTATAGTCCCCAAGTACCACAGTTCCTTGGAGATGAGAGGTTCCATCTATCAAACAACTATCTAGCATGACTATGGGCTGAGCTGCCTCAAGGGTTTTTTAAACACAAGCTGCAGTTGGAGCACAGGAGGAAGTTGGAGGCTCAGCAGAGATGACAGAATTAAACACAAAATCATATGGCAAGAGAGGTCTGAGCCTGGACAATCAGCCGAAACAGGGCACAACACACTCACAGTGGCATCCAGCCCCTCTGGAATAAGAATAAAGATGGAATTTCTTCCCTGGGATTTTTAAGAGCCATGTTTCCCTAAGAGATTTACTGCACTGTGTGCCCTGGATGGCAAGGAAATCTTACAGGCCTGTGGTGAGTGCTGAGGCACAGGACCAGACCTCAGTCTAGCTCAGATCCAGAAAAGATAAAGCAGAACTCTGGGTTTATTTCTGTTATATGGATTGTGAACTCCACTGCCCAAAGAGCTGGATGTGCCACACAGGACACACAGGCAGAGCTCCGGCCCTAAGGGGGGCTCAGTCTTGCCAAAAGTTGTAATCAGAAAGGGAGATGAAGAGAGATGCTTTGGTGATGAAATCAAGTCAGTGGGATGAAGGAGGTGTTCCAGTGCATTGGATCTTGTGGCTTCTCACAGGTGGGCAGGCAGCAGATAAAAGAGTGAAGGAAGAATTTAAATGAGTCCAAGAAAGCATGATTTAGACACATCTTAAATTTACCCCAACTATTTTACGTGTTAAAGATTGATGTTGAGCTAAAGCTCAGAAAAGTGGTGTGAACTCTCACCCTAGGGAAGAAGCAGTGCCAGGATGGAAAAGGATGCAGCAAGACATAGGAGGGGTAAAAATTGAGGCAAGCACTCATCTCTGGGTAGATTTATTTCAGCACTAGGTAAAATCAGTCTTTCTGAGGCTACAAAAGAGCCCTGTCCTCCATATGTGGTCAGATTTTATCAGATCATTCAGGTAATAAATCAAACCAGGAAATTTTTTGTGAGTTACATAGAAATAAACATTTAATAGCTCCTCTCAGACCTGCAGCTGTACACAAAATCCAGTGGCCCAAATCTTCATCTGTGGAGAATTAAGAAGGTACCCTGAGGTTTTAATGGGGCTGCCTTATTTATGCAAAATCATGGATCTTGTTTAGCCAGCCTGTGCTTAAGTGACTTAGGAACATGGTGAAAAGTCCCTATGAATCCCAAGACAAAGAAACCTCTTATACTTGGACATCTTATAATTAAGTATGAGATCACAGACAGATTTACCTGGTTTGAAAATTTCAGCCTTTTTTTATTTCCAAAATTTTTTTAATCCACATTTTGGATGTTCACTCTGAAACCCTATGCTAGGTTGGGTTTTTTCCTTTCTGAGCACTCAGAATTTTCCAGTTTATCTTCAACTCAGCCGTGCTAAAAGCTTCAGGCTGTCCTAGTCCTAAAATACAGTGAAATAAGTCCAGCTTCAAGTTTAATAGACAACATTTAACATCTCTTGCCTTTGGGTGGGTCTTCTATCTTATTCAAGCTGAAGTCAAACCCTTGCTAAAATCTGAGGGATCATTCATCAAAACAACCCTTTTCACTTCTTTCTGGGCAAGTAAATAGTCATTTCAAGGCCTGAAGCACCTAAGAGAAGTTCCTCCACTCCTTGTCCAGCTGCCTGCATGGTCTGGCACTGAGCTCAGCAGATTACTAATGACACTTTATCAAATGCCTTCAGACACAAACAATGGGATTTTGGCCTTTTGATGAGATATTTGTAATGAAAACACAATTGCTGCCCAAAATTCAGAGTTTAAGGCTCTGATTTTAACATTTTTTAGCTCAGAAATAGTTGAGCAGCTGTGGATTGCTGGGAGCTCTCTCTAGGGACCCTCTCGTGCTAATGAGTATAATTAACAACAGGATCTGGTTTGTGGATGCTAACTGGGCAGAGTCAGGTACAAACCTTACTCAGAAGGATTGAAATACAAATGAATAAGAGAAAGAGGACAAAAGCATTATTTCCTCCATGTCACAGATAAAGACACACCCAAAAATGGACCTGCCAAAGATCAAAGATGGAATGAGGAGCTCATCCAGGCCTGTGTTCCTTCCTTACATGACTCAGAGACCTGCCTCTGTCTGGAAAATCATTTTGGGGGGCGCAAAACTTTGGGTTGGAATTAGATGGTTTTAAATGTCCCTTCCAACCCAAACCATTCAGTGACACTGTGAACACCAGGGAACAGTTCATCCTTTCTCAATAGAGGATGAAAGCCGAGTAAAACCCTGTCATGGATCCTTGCCTAATATGTTCTTACAAAATTCCAGCGGTGGATACTCAGAATCCCATGGACAAGCTTTCATCTGTCTTTAGAGGTGCAAAGTTTGAGATTAAATAGCTCCTCCTTTCATTTTCTAGACTTGCATCCCTCTCACTGCTTTCTCCCAAACTTTGATTAACCCAGAACTTTTACACTGGACACAGACAATTCCGGCTCATCTTGCCAGAGCCAAGCACAAAGATTGCTTCACCAAGGTTGATGTGACACTAATCTGACCTGTCTGTTCCTGCCTGGGGACACTCTGCACTGTGTTTAATGACCCTCCTGACCTCAAGCTCTTGGTGGTCTCCAGGTGTACAAGCTCTTCGCTGCCATAAATTCATTCTTCTCTGAAGATTTTAGGACAAAATCTGCTGTCACTTCCTTCTGCTTCCCTCCACTCTGGAGAGATGTCCCTTGACAAGGGTATTGCTCACAGATGAGCTGATATATTGAGTATATTAATGACTAAAGTCATGAATAATGAATATATATGTATTTATTTCCATGGTGCATTTAAGAGCCTGGAATAAGCTACCAGTATGGCAAGGTCTATGCACAGTAGGAAAAAAAAAAAAAAACAGAGTGGGGTTCAGCTCCTTTCCCTCCCCTCAGTCATTTAGACTAACTTCCCAATGAATGCATGGAAAAAGAGTTGTCTCATCTGAAGATAGGCATCTAAAATAAACCTGCTGAATCACAGCCTTTAAGCATCTTTAGTTACTCAGGATTCCCTTCACCCATTTAGGATTTGGTCTCTTCCAGCACCCTTTGTTACCCAGGGAAGGATGAGACCTCCAAGCAGCCTCCAAAAACCATTTACCTTCTGTAGATGTACAACAGAACAGGCACTGCATGTGGCAAGAAAACTGTGGAGAAACAGCAGCTGAGCATTTAGAAAGCACCTCATTTTTGCAGTTTGCAAGTTCCTCAAAATCAACTTGAATTCTTTTCTTTTTTATTCTTTTTTATGCCCCCTCACTTTGCCATTTCTTCTCATGGGGTTTTTTACTCTCTAAGAGACAGCAAATGGTGTAGCTGGAGCTGCCACAAGGGTGACTACACTGTCCCAAACTCTTTGCCCAACCTGCACAAATTGCACATTCCTGGGAGCTGCTTTATAAATTTTTCCTCCAGTAGCAATGGCTATCGCAGAAGCAAGCAGGCACTCTGAATTTGTTGGACCAGTGATCAGGCCTGCTGACAAGCATAGATCTGCTTTCAGTACTCTCCTGGGGGAATCTGAGCATCACTCAAATTTACCTCTGTCTGTGAAACTCTTGAACCCAAAACCCCAAACTTTCCCTCTCAAAGTTACTGCCCAGGAGGAGAGTTTGTCACGCAGGAATAGGCACATGGTTCATCTTCTTCATTGTGGCTACAGGGTTTGCTGGCCTTTGGCTATGAAATCCCACTCTCTGTCCCCTTCACTTCAGGACATCACTTTTGTATCTGTTCTTCACTGGGGACTTTGGACACTTTTTTTTTTTTTTTAACTGCAATTAAAAGTCGTGAAAAATCAATCTCCCTTCAACAGCACATTCTGCTGAAGGAATTTCCTCCTTAAACCCCCATCTCCAGTCAACTGTGCTTTGCCCCATCATGCAGAATCCCCAGGCAGTGTGTCCTGCCCTCATAACCTTGTTCCATTTGCCCTGCAGGAAATTCTCTTTTTAGATCCCAAAAATTTTGTGTTAACTCATGAACAAGAGTTTGTTATCTGCCTTCCACTCTCTGGTCTCTGCAGGAGTTTGAGTGGGGAAAAAAAAAAAAAAAAAAAAAAAAAAAAAAAGTAAAGATTTAAAACCACATTGCCCAGAATGAAAGAGTGCTCTTTCTTTCTGGGCAATACGGGAGTGGCAGTGAATTACGGTAATGGTAAGACTAACGCTCTGCTACATAGCAGAGCAGCAAAGTTCCTCCTGCTCCTTGGCAGTGTGGAGCTGAGCTCTGAACAGGGCACGGATCCCTCCAGGGAGCCTGGAGCCAGCCCCTCACAGCCGCGGGATACAGGGAATCGGCCCCACTGCCAGCTGCTGAAATGGGGCAATAAAGGGAGCAAAGCCGAGGATTTCCAGGCACGGAGCCCCATCCCCGCGTGAAAGAGGAGACTGCTGTGCTGAGAATCTCCTTCCCAGATGCTCACAGGAGCTGTGCTGCCTTCTGAAGACTGAAGAGGTGGGTGTGGGGCAGACACAGCAGCTTGGGGTCTGCTCTTCCCAGCATCAGCTATCTCCACAGGCTGGGCAGTATTTGGTAATGATCACAATTATAACGCTCAGATAGGCTTGATGCAACACTCACTTTTCATGTATATGCTTAGATAATCTGTCCTTTTCTTCCTTGGGATTATTCCTCAACTTGTTCTATCTGGTAGGAAAGAAAATAAGATCCAATTCCATTTTAGTGTACTGAAGTAAAATACCCACAGTGTGATACCTACCCATCTCCCCCTTCCCCCCTCCTCCCTGCCTGTGAACTGGGAATTTTGGGGCTTCAGAGTTTGAAATGCTTTTGCCTACAGGAAAGTTCAACATGAAGGTTGGGAAATAGGACAGTTGTTACTGCTTAAAGTGTGATCTGAGGGACTCATCCCAAAGGACACTTAGAGAGTCCTTCCTCATCTGGGGTTTTACAGCCACAGTCTTAGTGGTGGTTTTTCACCTCTGATTAATAATTGGGATGGAAATTCTATATCCACATGGAGATATTGGGAAAGGTTTTGCAGCTCCCCCTTGCAGCTCTCCTCTCTGTATCCCCCAGGTCTCGGTTCCCAGGCTAATCCTCACTTTTCCATCTGAGGTACCTTTTCGCCATATTTAGTCAGCAAAGGCTGAGCTTGGCTTCCAGATACCCTGAAATGTTATGTCACTCACTAGGAGGCTTACTCCTTGCAACATCTTCTGCTTGGCTTTGGAGTTGCTTTTCCTTATAGATTTTCAAAATTGGCAGCTCAGCTGGACTAACACTTTAGTGGGGAAAAGTCTCACTAAATAAAGAAACTTGAGATTAAATTCTGGGCTTCTAAATCTGCTGCACAATTTGTATAGTCCTGAATTGTGTCCTGCAGGCTTCTGTCTTTCCTAGAACTGGTCTCTGAAGGTGAGCTAATAATAAGGATTGATGCCTAGCCCCATAAAGAAGGGAAAATTCAAGCAGGAGAACCCACATGGATCTCTCAGTTGCTGTTAAACAGTGCTGGGCTGGAAATGGTTGGTTCCACTGGCTGGAGCCAGCCTGAGGAAAGCACCCTAAAATAGCCTCCTGCTCTATTCATATATGGGAACCCTAGCAGCGAGTGTGGCTTCTGGGAATCGCATTGTTCCTGTTTTTGTCTTCTCCAGGGGGGTGAGGATCTGCAGAGAGCACGAGAGCATGGGCCGGTGCACACGGCAAACTCCACTCTTCCCCTCAGAGCAAGCCAGGAGCTGATGTATATGAGCTTTAATTTGCAGCCCAGGACCTCGACTGATGAGTGCTCCATGTATGGAAAGCTCTGACTGACAGCCTAAACCCTGGATGGGGAGTGATGGGTATCTCAAACAAAACTGCTGAGCAGACACAGCAGCAACCTCCACCCAGTCAGGTTTCTAAGCCAATTTTAAGGCAGAATCAGGACTAACACCAGGCAATTAAAAGCATCAGTGATTTCCTCTCAGGAGAAGCTAAATTGGAGACCCTTTGGAATATTTACTTTCCTTAAGTACAGAACCTTCCCCAGAAGACAGAAATTATTTGAACCTGCAGCTCCAGTATTTCTTATCACATAGCCCTGA
The DNA here is from genome assembly GCF_901933205.1 of Camarhynchus parvulus. Taxonomy (NCBI): domain Eukaryota; kingdom Metazoa; phylum Chordata; class Aves; order Passeriformes; family Thraupidae; genus Camarhynchus; species Camarhynchus parvulus. Next base: position 69,784 of record NC_044592.1, read on the forward strand.
AAAGTGGGACAAACAGCCTCAGGTTTTTGTAGCCCCACTTGTGCACCCCAAGCCCCAAGGAAAATGCAGAAGGAGTTAAATTTGACTTGGAACTGGTGAGTATCAACCATGTTATTCTGGTGAAAGCTTAGGAGCAAGGGTAGGTTTTCTAATATGTTCCTGGATCTTTCTCATTGCTTCTGGTGCCGCAGTCTTAAAACATTCTTCAAAACTCTTTTCCCCAGCAAGGCTAAGCAAGTGTTGCCTATAGGACCTTCCTGATCTTGTCACTGTTCCTGCCTGGAAAGGGGGTGAAGTTCAGCAGCCTCACATGGACATTACCAGCCATGGCTTTCCTTCCTGGAAACTCCTCTGAGTGCTCCAACTGCACCCACTCTGTGGAGTCCGTGAACATTTCCAAGGCCATCTTACTGGGTGTTATTCTAGGGGGGCTGATTGTTTTTGGGGTTTTGGGTAATATCCTGGTTATCCTGTCCGTAGCCTGCCACAGACACCTCCAGAGTGTCACCCACTATTACATCATCAACCTGGCTGTAGCTGACCTCCTCCTGACTTCTACTGTCCTGCCCTTCTCAGCCACTATGGAGATTTTGGGCTACTGGGTCTTTGGGAGGATCTTCTGCAACATCTGGGCAGCTGTTGATGTGCTTTGCTGTACTGCTTCCATCATGAGCCTCTGCATCATCTCCATCGATCGATACATTGGGGTGAGCTACCCACTGAGGTACCCCAGCATAGTGACAGAGAGGAGGGGCCTCCTGGCCCTGCTGTGTGTCTGGGCACTGTCCCTGGTCATCTCTATTGGGCCCCTTTTCGGCTGGAAGGAGCCAGCCCCGGAGGATGAGACTATCTGCCAGATTACCGAGGAGCCTGGCTATGTCTTGTTCTCAGCACTGGGCTCCTTCTACCTCCCCCTGATCATCATCCTGGTGATGTACTGCCGGGTCTACGTGGTGGCCAAAAGGGAAAACAAAGGGCTGACCTCTGGGCTGAAGACAGAGAAATCCCATTCTGAGGAGGTGACCCTCCGCATCCACCGCAAAAACATACCTGGTGCAAGCGGCTCTGCACCCAACCCCAAGAGCAAGCACCACTTCTCTGTGCGCCTGCTCAAGTTCTCCAGGGAAAAGAAAGCTGCCAAGACCCTGGGAATAGTTGTGGGATGCTTCGTTCTCTGCTGGCTCCCATTTTTTGTAGTAATGCCTCTAGGTAAGTAGAGCTAACCCCTGTGTGTCTTCCAGCACCTTCTGGGCAGGGAGGGCTGTGCTTGTGGCTGGATGTGGTAACGCTGATCAGAAAAGCTCTGAGGGAACAATTTTGTACTGCAAAGCTGTCAAAAAACCCAAACACTCACCACCACAAAGCAGGGACCATGAAAAAAACGCTAATGTTAAATGAGACCAAATCTGGTCTCTGGTCATGAGAAACAAAATTCTGAAAACCAGGGAAGCAATCCTGTACTTCTTCCACATAGAAAAAATTCTCTTTTGTGAAGTAGAGCAGATATGTGTGACCATCTCTGCTATAGGAACAGGATCTTTAGGGGTTTGTGTGTTTATGTTTGCAGCCAGGCGACTTAAACATGTAAAAGGTCAATATAAACACATTCAGGGTTGAAGTAGCTGTTCACAGATCTCCTGGAGTGCTCAGCATTGATGATTCCTACTCTAAGGAAAAAATATCTGCTTCCTATCAGGAAATTCATCCTGTGAGATACCATAACTCCTAACAAAGTTAATCTTTTAATCCAGATTTTCATATGACCAGTCAGGAGACAGCAGTGAGGGTCCTTCCAACTAATTTTATACTGCTCTGGATTGCAGCTTTTCTGGGAACTCATTGAGCCCACTGGCTGAACACTGGCTCAGCCACCATGCTGGAGGTGAATATTTATTCTCCAGTTATCATTCCAAAGTGGAGCAAAGCTGGGGATTTGTTCTGCTTTGCTGGAATATAAAGAAGTAATTGGAATTTTAATTAAACCTTGCTCAGTTACCTTTGATGCAGTTGAGGATGGAAAAGCAGAATACTAATTCCATACCTATAGCTGAGGGTGAAGGACATAGCTCATCACACTGGGTTGGGCTCTGCCATTAAATATTAGGTTTTTCAAACATGGAAACTAAAATCTGTGACTTGCTCAATTTCAGGGCTTTTCTTATGGAAAGGGCTTATGCTGTACAGGAAAAATAAAGTAAGATTTTATGGAAGCTTCAGGTAGTAAGATAACAATATGGACAATTCAGAAAAGGTAAAAGAGCCTTACCTAAACATGAAAAGAAAGGTTTGGGGATTTTCTTTTTTTTTTTTTTTTTTAATTCTGTTTTTCCAAACTTTAATAAATAACTGTTCTTTTTCAATTAACTCCTACTGGCATTACCAAGATTTGTCAAGACACACAAAAACCTGTTGCTAATGTGGAAAAACCCCAAAAGTCAGAATTTTTTCCTCTTGGTCAATACTGGGAAGTGCTGGATTGGAACTGTTTCCTAAGGAGAAGCCCTTGAGGGCCTGGCTTGTGCTGGCCAGGATGTCAGCACGTTGAAATGCTGCTTGCCAAGATGACTGAAACATACTCAAAAAGGGTTTGAGAGAATGCATTAAACATACTTTTCATCTGCAAATGTGATTGCCCACAGAGAGCTGTTGTTAATTAATTTGCTTTGGATTTCAGAAATCTTCTGGGCTCCAGAATGACTTTGTATCCTCCTTTGATCCCATGTAAGGAAACTCTGGAGGTTTTTTTCCTCTTTTTTTTTGGGAGGTTACTGGGTCTTTTTAAAGCATATATTATAGGGCTTTCAAAACCTATTTGTTGCTTTTGTCTAAGGACAAAAAAACGGATTAAACAGACGAGTGGCACTAAAAAAGTCCTCAAAAAAGCCAAGGACTCATCTTGATGCAGGGAACTTTCCAAAAGATAACAACCACTTTCAGGTCTATCCTGCACCCAGGCCCAATTGGGATAGGGAAGGGAAGTGATCCTGTCAGGGTCTGACTTTCCAGATGTATAAATCCTCCTTTCCAGATGTATAAAATCCTTTGTTGAAACCCTGGTGGAGGCTCATAGCATACATGGCTGGGCAACCAGAACTTGACCAGCTCTGCAGCTTTGTGGCCATGGGACAGACCAAAACATGGTCCCATCAACCATTCTGGAGGGATTTGACTGATGTGGAGGGGCCATACAGGGACATCGTTTACAGGTGGAATTGGACGGCTGGACTGAATGATCCAAGATATCTTTTCCAACCTAAATGCCTATAATTCCATGATTCCATCAGCCAGACCACTCCCAATGCAGATTGCCCACAAGACAGACACTCTTAAACTGCTACAGAAACCTTTTCAGACAACTGTGCTCATCATTCCATGCAGCACAACTTCCCCAAACCTAGATTAATTTCACTGTAATCTACAGCACCTTCAAGATTTCCACATCCATTAACATCCATTCTACCAGCCAAGAATTGCTTCCAAGCAAGAAACATTAGGTTTACGGAAGTGCATCATAAAGCAGGGTGGAAGCATTTGAGGTGTAGGTGTGGGAAGGGCAAGAGGGATGGAAAGATATCGAGAAAGGCACAATATCCATGTTGGCTGATGCTGCTGAAAATAACTGGAGAAACAACTGAAGTGTCCCTGCCATAATAAATTATTTGAATTGAAACTGGAGTGTAAATGTACCAGTTGCAGTCTGTGTAAGGAATGTTTTTTCTCTTAGTATCTTAGATTAAGTTTCATTCCAAAGGTTCTGTGCAAAATCCTTCAGCCCAATAATCCAACACACCTTCTTCTCACTTGGCTTGAAGTTTGTGGAAAAAACCAGGAGATTATAATCCTGTTGCAGGAAAATAAGTGAGGCCAATATTTGCTTTTCAAAACTTATGTAACACACAAGGTTGTCAGAGCTTTGGTTTCCACTGGTAGAAGTCAGGTTTGCTTTCCTGTGAACAGAACCAAGCAGAGCTGACCTCAGTGACAGCTTCAACTGACAGTTCAGTGACCACCAGACAAACACAAAATAAAAAAACAGAGACAGGAAAAAGCAGCTTTGAGCCTGTCTGTATCTCTTAGAGAGGGTTATGGAGAAGAGCCTGAGCTTATCTGCAGCTCCTGGGCCAAGGGGCAAGGGATTTGTGGGGAGAAGCTCAGATGCAGCTTCATCTGGGCAATCAGGGCTTGTTGGGCTCTAGCATGCCCAATCACAACCTGCATTTTTGGCTTTTTGTTCTCCTCTTGTAATTTTTAGAAAGGGATTATAGGATATATGTATATAGATGGACAGATGTAGAAAGACTCAGAGCTGGAAGAGCCCAGAAATCGGTGAAAGCCCCCACGGATGGAAGGTTTTCATGTCACAAGTGATAGAACAGACCTTGTCCTGTAACTGGAAGACATTTATATGTTGTTCTGGGAATTCTTCAAAAGGTTTCCTTTCAGCAAGATAAAAGACAGTACTTGGAGGTCGTTTTGAGGTGAAACATGCGCAGGAATGATGTAAAAAAGGGTTGGGGATGTTGCAAAAATGGTCCTGGCCTGGGACTAATGATTTGTCTTAAACTCTCAGAAGAGAACAAGTTCCCAGAGCTTTGCTTGTGGTCTGTTTTCTGTGGATCAGTTTGCAGGTGTTGCTTTCCAAAGCTGGAAGAAATAAAAAGGGAAAGTCTGAGCTAAGAGGCCACAGGGGAAAAAATCCTAAACTGTGCAAGGGAGAGGAAGGGTTTTAGCATTTGTCAATCATTCTCATGATTAAGAAAGCAAAAAAGAGGATCTGCTGGAGGGTATCTGTGTTTGTGGTCTAGGAGTAAATTAGTCTTGTGAACTGACACAAACACTGTCAAGGGAATCCTCTAATCCTGTCTGCAGATGGTTTCTATTTACTATTTTGTGGTATTTTTTTTAACAGAGTCAAAGAGGACCACTCTGCTTTCATTAGACATAAACCAGAAAAATAAAGTGCATTTTTCCGTCTCTGCTGTTGACACAACGTGACCTCTCAGAGGGTCACAAGGCTCAGAGTAGGAACACACATCAACTCAGACTCCCCACATTAATATTTCAGTGTTCTTTTAGTGAGAGAGGAAAAAAAGATATAAAAGTGGAAGAAAACCCTCAGAATAAAGCCCCAGCTCTTTCTCTGGATCCCAGCTGAGGGAGAGGAAGGATGCTTGCCCTCCTTGAGTCACGGAGAACAACACGGAGTGTGTGTGTGAGTTAAACCATTCAATGGGGAGAATTTCAGCCATTAAGATAAACAGACAAGATATTTCCATGGCAAGGGTTTTTTTAGGTTTTTTGCTGATCACAAGGCGCATTTTTCATAATCACAGATTGGAAAGGCACTGTTGGTCTGGGCTGATAATTCAGCTAATGACAAAGATCCCATGGACATCCCTGGGCTAACATTTCTCCACCATTCCCAAATCCTGAAATGTGTCCCAGTGACTGAAAACACAGCAAAGGAGGGGAGGAATCAATATTAAAACCCATTTATACTAAAAACAAAGGAGGGAAGGTCGATTAGCTGTGCTCTGCTTTGAGAGCCACTCCTGTGGCTGTCCTGTGTGTGTCACCTGCCACAGGAGCCTCATCCTTGTCTCAGAATATCCCTCCTCATGCAGCCACCACCTTCAAGTCCCCAGAGTAAAGGAAACAAGAGTGTCATTTTTCACTCACTCTCAAATGTCACAGCACAATTCAGGGTTGGGGAGTGATGGAAAGGCCGTGGTGAGTGATTCTCCCACCCCACAGAGAAAATGTCAGGATTTATCTGCAATTTGGATAATGGGAGAGGTACTTGGCTCTTGCTGAAGGGGATAATTTCTTATTTCTGACTCCAAGGATTCCAAAATCATGACAGACAACAAACTCATGAGGCAGCCTGAGACTGACTCAGATTCTCAAACTATTCTCTAGTTGTTGGTTTTTTTTAATTTTTAAAGGAAAATTACTATTTTATTTTAAGTGAATGACTTCAAGAGTGAGGGCTTCAGGGCAAATATCAAATATCTCCAAAATGTCAGCAATGGGATCCAGACCCATTCCACTGCGGTAAGAGCTTGGGAACTGGAACTGGAGTGACAATTACATTGATTTGTGAAACAATGTGATTGTTTGGGTTCACACGGGTAACAAAACCTCAATTTACCTTCCCATGGTTTTTTATCAGCTTTCTAAATCTGCAGCTGCCCACAGCAAATCTGGAAATAGTTGCTTGCTGAGACATTTCCCAGAAATATCATCCATCCTAAGTGGGTACAATATGAAACAGAGCATAAATTAGGTCTGAAATAATCCAAATCATCAGAGCAGTGTTCCCAGACTGACCCATTCCTGCTGCCTGACCATTTCACCTCTCACCTGTGCCCAGACACCCTCATGGTGCCGTAGAGAGCTGAATTCAGGGATTTGGGAGAGAAAACCAACTCGCTCCTCCTTCTATGTCTGTTTATTATGCATCAGCAATAGCCAAACACAAAGTCCCTCTCATTTTCCCTCAGGAATAGCCAAAACATTCCAGGCCCTGGGGAGGCACAGCTGGAAAGTGCAAGACTTCCTCACATCACTGCTTTTTTTCTGTTCTGGTTGTGTTAGTTGGATTGTGCAGAGTCCAGGATCATTTCCTACTGTCCAATGGTTCCTTGATACCATTTTTTATTCCATAAAAAATACTTCCCATAAGGGAACAATGAGAGCATATAGGAGAGGTCATGTGTGTACAGGGGGCAGCTTTCAATGTCTGCAACAACATATATATCTGTATGTGTGTATGTATGTATATCTTATATATACTTCTTTTTATAAATACACTTTCCAGAGGGTGGATTGAATTATGACCTGAGATGCAGCATAGAACACTTAGAGAATAAAGTTTAGAGCTAACACTGGGCTTAGGAACACAAAATGTAGCATATTTATCAATGTCTGTAGAGCCATGAGAGATTAGGGAGGCCATGGTACACAGTTAATTCCCTTTGGAATATCATTGCTCCTCTGTGCTTCATCCTCTGGGTCTTTATGGCTCTGGAAGACGTGATGCCCTCTGGACTGACTGCTTCAAGACAGATCCCAGGACCTGAGTTCTGAGCTTTGCTTCCCTGTAACCAGAGCACTCTTCCTGTTCCCAGCCTGAAAGGGCTTCAAGAGCTGGAGAGGGACTTGGGACAAGGGAATTACAAAACAAGTGGAAATGGTTTCCCAATGCCAGAAGGTAGGGTTAGATGGGATAGTGGATGGTTCCCTGGGAGGTGGGGAGGGTCTGGGAGGGATTTCCCAGAGAAGCTGTGTCTGCCCCAGATCCCTGGCAGTGCCCAAGGCCAGGTTGGACAGGGCTTGGAGCACCCTGGGATAGTGGAAGGTGTCCCTGCCCATGGCACAGAGTGGCACAGGGTAGGATTTAAGGTCCTTTCCAACCCAAACCATTCTGGAATTCTCTATGGACACAACTCTGATCTCCCCCATACACTGAAGCAGCATCACCCTCACCTGACCTCTGTGCTCTGTCTCAGTCACCATATTTAAGCTACACAAAATAAAAAGAGGGAGGAAAAGCACCAAACCTTAACAGAGCTGCAAGATTCAGTAGCAGAGATGGATTTGTAGTAGAGATGGATTTATAGCTGTGATGGATTTGTAGTACAGATGGGTTTGTAGCTGAGATGCTTTTTAACACCACAAAGGGTTCGTGAGTCACACAGATATATGGGATCTGATTCCTATGGTGCTGGCAGCAATGATGCAGAGTAAATAACACACGCTTTTACAGTCTGGCAGATTCCAAAACCCTCTCTGCTATCCATCATGGCTGGTTTTTAAACAACCCATAATCAGGAAGCTCTTGTGACAAATGACAAAGTCAAATAACAGTTGTGGGAATGAATTAGCACTTACTCACCAGGAGGGATGTAGCAAACTTACCTCTCAGAGCTGAAGAAACTTCCAGCTGAAAAACTGGAAAATAAAAGATGTGGGAACAAAATGCAATCCTGACATTTCCAGGGATGAGTGATGAAACACTTAATGGCAAAAGATCTCGGGAGGCTCATAGTACATTTTATTTTATTTACTTTAACAAGAAGCAATTGTATTGTGCTACTGACACTTGAGTCGCCTCAACATTTTGAAAACAAAGCAGGAATTGCAGTGTCATTTACTCAATCCATGATTCAAAATGCATTAAAAGACCCCTTGAAACTTTCTTTACTGTTCCTCCAGCACAGACTGCAGGGGGACAGTGTAGGGTGAAGCCTTTAAACTTTAATCAGGTTTGCTGCTACTTACGACTTAATTCCTGACAGCGTGCAAAGGAAGATATTAAGGCCAGTGAATAGCACAGAGAATTAATTTCAAGGGTGAAAACTTAATATATTAGCTGCTGTTAACCCTCCAGTTCTCCTAGAGGACACCTGGATGGCACCTGTGATTCCACCTGGTCTGGAGTGAGAGGACTGGAAAAATTTGCTCTGAGAATTAGGTGCAAAAATTCTGCTTTCTCAGCCCTGGGTGATGGTGTCCAGGTGTCCAAACTTTAACTGACATGAACTGGCAGTCACCAAATGGTCAAGGATTGAACGGAAATGCTCATCCCACTCCACCTACTTTCCCTGTGCTCACTGCTCTGTAGGGAACATGTACCATACACCCCAAAAAAGACATAATTCACCACACTTGTTTAATCTCATTATTAACTACGTTCATTGTTTTAAAAAAATCCCACAAAATCTTTGTTTTATTTCTCCTTTGAGTTCATCTGACCTAAGCTGTCCATTTTGAGAGCTCAGCACTGAACAAACTACTTTGTCACCAGGTTTGAAAATGCCTCCTGCTCATTAACAGATCCATCAGCCACTGAGATTGATCACAACAACATCAGTGAATATTAAAGGTTTGCAAGAAAGGGACATGTTCTTAGGATTCTGTGGGGAGGAATGACATTCCTCAAGGATTTGGAAAATAAGATATTTTTCCCCTCTTTCTAGATACTCAGGTAGCCAACAGGAAATGTTATGGAATATTTCTGAGCTACAGAGGTAACTGTGGGGCTGCAATAGAAGGACAGAGATTTAGGTGGCCCCTGAGTGTCAAACATACCCTACAGGGAGGCTAGGGGGGAGTTTTTACCAGGGCATGCACTGATAACACAGAGGAGAATGACTTTGGGGTGAAGGAGGGTACACTTGAATCAGATATTGGGAAGAAATTCCTCCCTGTGAGGGTGGTGAGGGACTGGGGTGGGATGGATTTCCTGCAGAAGCCGCAGCTGTTGCATCCCTGGAAGTGTTCATGGGCAGGTTGGAGCACCCTGGAATAGTGGAAGATGTCCCTGCCCATTGCAGAGGGCTGGAGTTAGATAATCTTTATTTCCCTTCCAATCCAAACCGTTCCATGATTATCTGAAAGCCGGTGTGTAGTGGAATCTGTAGATAGCAAAGTCTCTGTGCTGTTAAAACTCCTTCATTTTCTTTCACTGCGTATTATTCCAAGGCAACAACGAGTGTCTCCACTGATGAACCAAAAAAGGCTACATTAATAAATTAACATGCAGATCCCACCCCAAAAAAAGAGCAAGGGACAGACTCTGACACTGGCTGTTTTCTATTTTTATCAGCCTTTGGCACAGCCCTTGCATTCCATCTGGAGGGAGCGAGGAGTTGCAGCAAACAGGAATTGTCATTGTTTACCCATTTTTACACTTGGCCTCACACTGCTGAATCCATATACTGGGATTTGGTTCACCTTTTCTTGCACCACAAAATGGGAAAGCAGCAGATACGTAGCATTTAAATAAGGAAACAGACCAAAAACTTGAGCATAATTTGGGCATTTAGAAGCCTTTCATTATTTTTCATCTGCCAATGACTTCAGCCAGAAAGTTCTTTGAGAATGTTATTTAGTTGTTTTTCTCTAAAGGAGAGCAGCATTAATTTGCTGAGAAAAAAATTAGGTTGTGGATACGTGCGCTTACTTGTGCTTCATTGCAAAACAGCATTTGTTTTCTTTAGCAAAATCTTTTTGAGCAGTGAGACTCATGCTTTGTGCCCAGGTCATACCTGAGGTTGCAATCAGAGGTTCAGCTGCCCCAGTACAGAAACAGAGCTCCTGTGGCATGTTCTGCACTGACTGGGGAAGAGACAGCTTTGGGAAAGGCTTAGTGCCCCTAAAGAGGCTCCAAGAGAGCTGGAGAGGGACCTGGGACAAGGCCTGGAGGGACAGGGCAAGGGGAAATGGCTTCAGACTGACAGAGGGCAGGGATGGAGGGGATATTGGGAAGGAATTTCTCTCTGTGAGGGTGTAGAGGGGCTGAGAGAGAATTCCTAGAGCAGCTGCGGCTGCCCCTGGATGGCTGGAGGTGTTCAAGGCCAGGCTGGACAGGGCTTGGAGTGGACAGTGTCCCTACCCATGGCAGGGGGTGGCACTGGATGGTTTTTAAGGTCCTTCCCAACCCAAACCATCTTGTGATGATTGTGATTTGGTGTCACTTTGCTGCTGCTATAGCACACACACACACACACACAGAAATTTATTGGGCAGGAGACCTTTCTCCTTTTTAATACCTTCATTTGGGTGGGAAGAACTGATGGGTTGCGCTCATGTCCCCACTGCTTCGAAGAGCACCACGGAGGAGATGGAGAAGTGCAGCTTTGTGCACTGGTCTGCAGGCAGAGCTGGAGCTTCGGTCCTCACAAATGCATCAGAACACTCCTCAGTTTTTTAGTTTGACATTCGAGGTCCTCTTTCCAGCTGACATCTTTTAGCTTAGGGTGAGGGGTAAAAAGGATCTTAGCGGATACTGGATTCTGTTCCTCACGTCTAGACATCACTTCGATCCCTCAATTCTTGTTGGTTCCTTGTTTTTAGGGGGTTTTTTCTAGGTTTGGTGAGGGACTTCTTCATTTGTACACCAGCCCCGATGTCATTTGCATGCCAATCCCGATGTCCCCTCCTCTTCACTGTCCCGGGTGCCATCCTCCAGGAAGCAGCAGGGTGCCACTCGACACAAAAGGGGAATTCCCAACCATCAACAACAGGTAGTTAACAAAAAACTATTTACTACAGGTGATTACCACAACAAACAGTTAGAACTCCACCCTGGCAGCAACTGGCTCAACCTGTGAACTCTGCAACTTTTAAAAAAATGGGCAACTTTTCTACTCATAACATACACAAACTGGTCCGAGGTCAGAGACCCCTGCAATGCTTCTCACTCTGCCCCGTGTCCTGTCCCCTCCCTGGGCCGTGTGCTTTGCTCAGGGTGCAGAAGCTGCTGCTCCCACAAGATCGCTCCACATTTCCCCGCAGATCCCGTGTTCAGCAAGATGAGCAGGTTATTAATCACCCTGCACCAGGAGTGTCTCTGGCCGAGGCAGGATTTTGATGGGTTCCCACACAGGCAAAACCATCCTAAGAATTGGTGTGGCCCCTCGAAAGCATTTGCTGCAAGTGCTGCAGATTTGTTTGACAAAGACTGAGGAAAAAGGGCGGAGCTGTTGAGCAGCTCTCAGATTTCAATCAGAACATCCTCAGAGGGCATTAACAGCTTTTCCTCGGCCACGAGAGGTCGAGGGAACAGATCAATCCCTGTAAAGCTTAGGAGCTGCTCCCAGACATGGTTAAACTGCAGAGGATGATAGATGCATTGATGTCTGAACCTTCCACAGTATTTCTTCCACATGCTTACAGTTTTTTCCAGAGGAAGCATAAAGACAAGCATTTGCCAGTGCTAAAAGTCCTGTTTATTATAAATTTGAGTATAAATTCCAAAACAAGCCAATTTTGTTTCCGTGAGGGGTTTTTTGTCGTTGTTTTTTCTTGGGTTTTCTTTTTTGTTGGTTTTTTTTTTTGTTTTGGTTTTTTTTTTTTTTTTTTAATAAAACCAAACGTTTGAATCAGGAAAAACATTTTCAAGATTTGAAATCAGCAGATAACTCATCATTCTAAAGAAAAAGAAATGCCAAGGCCAAAGTACTTTCTTTACTAAGGAAGCAGTAAAGAAAGTTCTTGCTCTTTGAATCATCTTTAGAAGGTAACATTGCAAGTATATATCAGAATATGTGTGTGTATAAATACATAAAAATAAAAATACTAAAATTAAAATTAAAAATATATACACACATCTCATGGCTGCCTATGAGACCCTCCCCAGTGTTCCTTGATATGAGAAGGAAACTTTCTTTTAATTTCTCTCATTTAGATGCATTTGATGAGGCAGGGTATGGATACTTAGATTTTCTGAAGGTTTCGGGGAATATCAGTACCCAATACTTCATAATTTCAAGCAGTTTTAGCTGTAACACAGTCAACTCTAATCCCTTTTTTCTCTAACCCTCCTGAAATGGTGGGATTTTCTTGCCATCTGAAGCCCCTTGTGATGACCTCCAAGATATTGCTGTCATATGGGTAATTAATCTTGAATTAGGAGTCCCTGCGGAAGGAATTTTCCTCTATCCCTGGAATCAGCCCTCTGGCTACCTCTCTAGCTGTAAATGGGAATATAATTCTTGTAATTATAAAATAGCTGTCTTGACCTGGTTTCTGATGGAACATCCATGTAATAGTATGACACCACAGATTCTGAAACACTTGTTCCTGCAGGAATTGTGTTTCCAATCATAATTTTTCAGGACAGAACAGAATCCTATTTATTTTTTCCAGTGTTTTAGTTTCTTTGGTTACCTGCAATTCCTCACTGCCTCTGCCCTAACACTCTGTGTATTTTCCATTTTAGGCTCTTTCTTTCCTGCAATCAAACCCCCGGACACACTTTTTAAAATAACATTTTGGCTGGGATATTTAAACAGCTGTATCAACCCCATCATCTATCCATGCTCAAGTCAAGAGTTCAAGAAAGCATTCCATAACGTCCTGAGAGCTCAGTGCCTCCTGAGGAAGCAGCCAGCAATGAAGCAAACACCCAGCCTCAACCTCAACCATCCTGCAGGCCAGAGCATGGAGAGTGGCAAAGGGGTGGTCCGGATCCCTGTGGGATCAGGAGAAACCTTCTACAAGATCTCCAAGTCAGACAGAGTTTGCGAGTGGAAGATCTTCTCCACCGTGCAGGGTGTGCCCACCAAAAATGCTGTTTCCAAAGACTGCATAGCTGCCAAAGCCAAGAGCAAAGGGTTCCTGCAGGAATGCTGCTGTGCAGGCACTTCAGGGAGTCTTGTCCATGAGAACTGCAAAGTGCCAACCATTAAAATCCACTCAATCTCCTTGAGTGAGACTGGGGAAGATGTATAACCAGCTGGGTGCACTAGGCTGGCAACTTGGGGACTTCATGGGATGTCACTCTTTTTATGGGGAAGTAGGAATAGGCATGATAGTTGAAAGGATCCAGGTATGAACAGGTGAAACAGGGCCAAATCTTCAGAGGAAGGATGTCTGTGAGTGCTGGGAGCATGAATGGAGCCCGTCAAAGATAGTGCATGGCTTCAGTGGATGTTATTCTGAGAGTCCAGCATCTCCAGGTGTTTCCTTGGCATTTAAAAGCTTTATCTCTTTATTCTCCTCCTTTAAAGTTCCCACTGCTCTCATTTAGGCAATGGAGGAGAAAGCGAGAACCACAAAGACCCTGTGCTGATTTCAGCCTTGACACTCTCTGGCAGCTCCACCTTCAGAGCCATTTTGTGATTCCACCCCTCCCCGTAAAGCCAAACCTCACCTTTGGATTTCAGTCAACTCCATTGCCAAGGAAAACTTGATCCAAGTGACTGCACTCCACCAAGCTTCAGAGGCCAAGGAGAACTTTTCCTTTTTGTACAATCAGCCTCCATTATCTCCACACCATACCAAATGAAAATTTGCATGTGTACCTGGTTTGTTCAGACGATCCATGTGCCTTGATGCAAGTCTAATAAAACTCAAAACTAGGTAAGTCCTTATCAAACAAGGCTCAAAACTCACTTGCATTTATCCTTTTGTTTTTCATCTTTTGAGTCCCTCAGGACCCTGCTGAAAGGTTCAGTAATTCTTTGCTCAGGTATTCAATAGCCAGATCAGTGCCACAGTCACTGGAAAACCTACAGATCTTTCCTGTCTCCCTGCCCAGTGTTTTGGTACTTTCCTTTTCCTGACTCCTTCAAGTTGGGAAGTGACCAAGTGCTCAAAGCTTTCTGTGAGATCTTGGTACTCTGGAGTCAGGAATTTTCTCCTTGTTTTAAGCAGGGGGAGTTAAACATGTTAAAAGGCTTAAGGATGTCCATCCCCACGAGAAAGGGCCATCCCTTGGGAATTTAGGAGAAAAGCATTTGGAAGCATGTTATATTTTAATACAGCTAATCCAAATAAATAAATAAATGAGATGGCCAGCATCTGGAAGAAATAGTGGGAGGAATTCTCTGTACAATATTAGAAATAAGCCGCTCTTGACATAACTCCTCCTGAGCCTGCCAAGTAAGAATTCAGCTCCTTGAAACATGAGCACATGAGCCCCTACTCTTGTCTCTGTCAGCTGCTGTGCTGAAGATCCACTGCCTTGAAAAGGGAAACAGCTCAAGATAAGGTTCATTATCACAGGACAGGGTCTTGAAACAACACCTTGGTGGTGTTGATGAGAAATTATTGTTTATTTATCTCTCACTCAGTATTAAGTCCCCAATGTAAAGAGGATTTGTCTCCTATGTCTTTTGTTTATGCACTCACAGAACACAAATCTGTTGCACGATCCCAGTTTTATCTTAAATAAGAAATCCACCTCACACTTAAGGTTCTTCAGGCCTAGAATTTGAAGCTAAAAGTGTGGAAATACCATATAAGAAAATAGTCTTATGGTACTTCAAGCCAAGAGCAGAAGGAGAAAAGCTGGAAATCTCATAAGAAAGTCACGTGGCCGAGGTTTCCAGTCTCACGGGGTTCAAATATGTGGGATGTGTATTTGGACAAAACCTGAATTTTGAAACATTTTGAAAAAAACACTCCTTAAACTGAGCAAGACAGGCAAGAGTGTGCACAGAAAGACTTCAGTGCACACTCTTGGTGCCCAACCCTGTCTTATTCTACAATCAGGACTTGTTTTATGACCAGTAAGACCCTTTTTGCCATATCTTCTTTGGAGTTGGGAGATTTACACAGGGTGGCTGCAGTAATTTTAGATTTATTGAGGTTTCACGGTGTCAGGTCAAGGAGTTGTTGTGGAGCTACATGGAGGCTTCCACAATTGGATTCATTTAACTCCAGAGCAATTCTGATGCAGCAATATAATCTGACCCTGTAAGATGAAGACCTGCTGCCGGCAGTGTCAGGATGGACATGGATGTAGCACAGTTCTCCTGTGTGGCAGAGACAGAGGTTGGAATAATGAAGTCTTGGTCTCATCTTCATCCTTTTTTTTTGCCACCAAACAGATTCTAAAGAATGTCTCTGTGTCCAGTGACTCTGAAAAGATTCTAGTCCTCAGCATCAGGTGAGCCTGGTCCCAGCCACACCTCTGCTGCTGCCAGGTTTGCCAGTAACAACAAACACATAATTTGTTTGACTCTCTCAGAGAATTTCTGCAGGAAAACTGCACTGCCCTTGTTTCAAGAAGGGTCATTGGCACTTGTCATTTCGGTGGATATTTGGACTGAGAAGTCTCAAAAACCATAGAAGGAGCTCTAGGAAACAGAAAAAAAAAAGGAGTGCAGATTTAAGCAGCCCATTTTTTCCTGTTATTTAAAGTGAACTTGGCACTGGTGAAAGAGCTGCGGTCACAGAGGCTGAATGTATCTGTTTGTCTTAAAGCATGAACAGGACAAGAAGTTTTCCCAGAGGCTGGACATCAATCATCACTTGTAAAACCTTTCCAGCATAAGGATTCTGTCATGTGAAACCTTGCAGGAGCACAGAGCAGAGATCAGAGAGTGGCCAGATGGGAAGTGGGAACAGTGGAGTGCCAGGAGTTCCCCTCAAAGCCACATCCAGGATCCACACTGACCTGGCAGTGGATGTGTCCTGCCTGAAACCTCTGAGGGATGACTGACATCTCACCATTCTCTTGGGTCAGGGTTTTCTGTTAGGAGTGACAGCCAAGATTTCCATGTTGGGTGGAGCAGTCTCTACTGCACAGGGTTGAGAGCAGGAGCATCACAGAGATGACTCCTAACTTGCACAGCCTGAGGTGAAGGAGATCACCAATCCCTCTTCATCCCAGGGCGGGAAAAGTCCAGTTTCCACAGTCAATTCAGATATACTATCTGATGGTTTTGAGGCTTTGTGTACTTTGCAAGATTTTTCAAATTCAAAATATTTAAGTTCTGCCCACTATCCAAATAAATGTCTTCTCATTTTTATATTCTTTATTTCTCTCTGCCAACTCCAAGGATAAATTGTGCATTGTGTAAAAGAATATTCTCCTTTGCCAGGCCTTAATGTATTGGAAATCCATAGCACTGAAAAGAAGAAAGATTAAGGCAGGAATATTTCTTGCTTCTCTACTTGGAGTAAGCAAAAATGTATTTCACAAAGCTTCTTTACAAAATTTCCCCGCCTGACTTTTTCAATTTTCTGAAAGGCAACACTGGCAGGCTGCAACATCTTGTATGGATTGAAGTTAGTTAAAAAAGCTCTTACTGCTTTGCTGAAGTGGAAGTGCTCAGTTCTAGGTGTGCCTGTTGGCCTTGAGCTACTCTTGCTCATGGCTCAGTGGGGTTTTATTAGGCACTGCATTTTAAAATAAAGCTACTGAGGCGCAGAGCAACTCAGTGATTCATCCAGCAAGGTTTCAGCTGTCCCAAGCTGAATCCATACTGGGTAATTAACTCCACATCCTACTCAGAAATACCTTGATCCTCTTTCCTATCTTAATATGGTTTGGATAAGCAAGACAATGTTGAAAACAAACTCAAGGGGACAGGCTGCTGACACCAATTTTTCCTGGATGATCTCTTCTGACAGCAGAGCCAAAGAGAAAAGCCAGTTGGTCTTCAAAGTGTTGCACTTAGCTCCAGGCAAATCTGGGACCTGCACCAGTGTTATCCTTTGCCAGAAAAATCCAACAGGTCATGAGACAGCTGCTCTCACAGCAGCATCTGCTCTCTGCCTGCCCCTCTCACACACTCAAATATTTGTGAAGGCATTTCATATATGACTGCTACAAAAACCACAAGACAGTACAGAGGTAGCCTGTGGTGTTTTAAAATACAGATCTTCCCCCCAGCTTGACAGATGTAATTGAATCTCTGATTTCCCAGGAGGAGATGGAGCATTTGTCTCAAGGACTGGAGTGAAATGTCATTCCTTCTCTGCAGAGCACACTGCATATTTCTCATGCTGACAGAGAAGGAGAAAATAGCAAATGTGAGCTAAGGGGAAATGAATTGCTGAGGAGTAGAGCTATGGATGGCAACCATCACGTGAGAAATAACATATCTGTCAGTCCCACAACAGGCTCAAAGCTCCACTTAATGAACATTTCTCAGTGCAACACTGGGCTCAAACCCAGGAGGAGTAACAGCCTCTCCTTTATCATCATGGTAACATCAAGGTCTTTTTCAGAGTCAAAAACCTCCATATGTTAATAGTGAAAATAAACATGATTTTACAGTGCTCAACATCTCATCCAAAGAATGAGACATTCTTGCATTAATCCAAATTTATTAGGTGCCAAAATTCAGCCCTAGTAAACTGTTTTCTGAAGTAGGAAAACACAAATCTGCCTAGCATTTCAGTATATTTCCACTTTCAAAGGAAGTCCACTCAGCCAATGATGGAAAACCTCTCTAAATTTCACTGAATACTCAATTCTTCCTGACAGTACGACTGTGGGAATTGTATACAAGCTGATTTGGGTTTGGTTTTTTTTGTTTGGTTGGTTTTGGTTTTTTGCTTTGCCAGTCTTTGGTTGCAAAAAATGGTTTTGGGTTTTTTTTTCTCTTCTGCCTGCAGCAGCTTTTTGCCTGCATGTTTGTTCAAGTTTGGCTGGTTTAAAAAGATTTCTCCTGAAACAGGCACTGCATTTCCTGAATGTGGTATTCCTGTGTCATTGAATTTTCTGTGTGCTGTTTTCCAGATTTAACATGTTTGAACAGCTCATGCTGGTCATTTCCCTGAACAAAATAATGAATGTATATGAAATCTTGCTAAGGTGAACAAATAAATTATTGGGGAGAATGTGTACTTTGGGATATGTGAGCTGTAAGTCTGGTTGATTGGTTTTTCCTCCAAATTATTCATACAGATTTGTCTTCTCCTTTTCAACAAACATTTCAGACAGAGGATCAGGTAGAGATTCTTCCCAATACTTCTAATCTTAGTTGGGTTTAGTAGGAGCAAGGTACAAAGCAAATAAAGGAATTATATTTCCACTGTAAAAAGTTGAAGTTCTTAAAAAAAAACTTTTAACAATTGCATTTGGGCCCCAGGTCCTTACTCTGCTCTTTCAGTTTGCTTACAGTAAAACATCAGGTCCCAGATGAAATCCAGCTCATTTTGCTGTATTTCTTATAAACAAACAGCTGAACAATCCTCATCCACCCAAGAATGTAAATGGGAAAGACAAGTGCTGAGTTATTATTTCCTGATTTATAAAGGGAGAACTGAGACGCGGGGAAGGAAAAGACAGATTTCAAAAACAGCTGATGCATCAGGAACCTCGAAAGCCCTGTGTGTGGTTGCCTCTAGTGAAACCCTGGGAAATTTCATCCAGGGAAACTCTGGAGAAGACTTTAAATGAAAAAAAAAAACAAACCAAAATCAAACCTCAGTTGGCCTCCTGCTTCTTCCACAGGTCTGTTCTCTTTCTGGATTAAAATGTGCATTTATCCTGAATAATTTCGTGCTGCAGTAGAGTCTGGGAGCTTCAGCCAAGGCCCATGATTTGGTCTTTAATAGACACAGACCTTGCTCTAAAAAATTCCCTCCTGAACTTACAGTTGGCCACAAAACCTGTTGCAACTCTAAGGAATAACTTGGAGTGTCAGAATGCCCTTGTGACCGCCACATTTGCTGTCAGATAAAAGAAGAATTTTTAAATAAAAATATGCATTTTGCTTGGCTTTGTAATTTAAATCCAGTTCAGCTAAGATTACACATCATCATCATCATCATCATCAGTCTTGGTAAGGTGGCTGTAGGTCCTCCCTTGCTGGATCCTGCCAGGTGAGGAGAGGAAGGAGTCACATTTTCTGGCATTTTGGATAAAGATTCTGTTTTCCTAACAGGGTAGTGAATGTTTGACCTTACGCAAGTCACCACTTTCTCAGTGTCCAAACTTCCCTTCTGTGCAATGGGTGTAATTTATCCCAGCTGGCCCAGGAATGCTGAGTCTCATAAAACACCATCAACGATTTTGAAAAACTGACATATGTCAGGGAGAAAAATAAAACATCTTGGTGTATTTGTTTAATTTCACTACAAGGTCATGAATTAATTCAATTCTGCTTGTGCTTTTTTTGCCATTGATTTATCCCTTTCTGGCTCCTCAGATTTCTTTGATACTTTGCCCACCCATAAGCAGCTGGTGATGATGGCACTGCTTCATTTCCATGAAGCAGATTCTGCTCTCAAGTCTACTGGATTTTTAAGGGTTTTTTCATCAAGATTCAGACCTCAAGAGAAATTCTATGACAGTTATAATCATGATCCCTGCAAGATGAAAATCTTATCTTTTGTTTTGCTAATGGAGCTGCAGGCAAAGGTCAAAGCAGTCGGGAGTTTTATTGAGATTCAAAACATCAACACAAGTCACTCCGTGCAATTACAGGAGAAGTAAACAACCAGTTTTTCATTCAGCTGCTAAATGGCCTGTTGTGGTGTGTTTGATGGTTCGTTCTAATTCCCCCTTCATATTCTGTTAATAGTTCTGCCCAAGTTCTCCTTTCCGCACTTTACAACGTTCAGTACCCGTCAGACGTTCAGTTACTATGGCAATTAATTGGTTCCCCTTGGTTGTCCCTGCACCCCTCCCTGGTTTCCACGACACTTAATTGGTTTTCTCCCCGCCCCGTGCCCTGCCAATCACTTTCTAACCCCTCATTTTTCTCTGGAACCTTCTCCTCAGAGCTTGGAGTGATTGGTTCAGAGGCTGCGTTCCTTCCCTCACTTAGTTTCTGTTGGTTTTCCCTTTATGTCATTCATATGTACCTGTGATTTGATTTGTCCGAGGACGGGTGCTTCCCCTACCCCTTTAAAACCCACCTGCACCCGCCCCTCGGGGCCCTTCTTCTGTTGCACCCCCTTGGATTACAATAAACCAGGACTTCGCTACAGATTAAGGGACACTTCTTATTCTTGTTGGCCGCAGCGGACTCCAAGCCTGTCCAAAGGAGACGGCTCTCCGCTATAACATGGGGGCTCTCCTTAGGCGCTGCCCCTTGAGCCGAGGGCTCCCGCGGGTGAGGCAGTACCCCGACAGACTGCTAGCAGTGCTGCTTGCTAGCTGGCACGCTTGTCAGCAAGGCAAGCACTGCTGCAATGGCCTAATGCTCTTGGGGTTTTTGCGGTAAATTTCTGTTGAAACTGTATTTGTTTAAACCCACTGGTTCATAATAATGAATTAGCAGCCGATTACCAGACCCTGATTTTTATCAGAAGCTGTAGAAATGTCAGAGTAACTGTGGAAAAATGTTGATGTGTTTTTTTTTTTCTCCCTGATATCAACACTAACACCAAGATTCCCCAGTTTTGGCCTGGGAATGCAGCTGATCTTTTGTATGAAACAAATGGATTTGGAGCAGCTTCATGGACAGGCCACCAGTGATGTTGTTATGAACAGAATTTGAGTAAATTTTATTTCTGTAGAAAAACTAAGTTACAAAATTTAGACCTGGAGTTGCCGCGGCAGTGTTGCTTGTTATGTTAATTACAAGTCGTTAGAGTTAATAGTTCTCTTTGTATCACTTAACGACCCTAGCCAGGGCAGGTTGATAGCCCTCCTTTTGTATTGGTAAAACCCTGCCTAAGGCAAAGGTGTACCTCTCCCAGTCAGGGAGTGTTGCGGTGCATGCGCGGGTTTTGTTTGTCTGAATTTTACTCAGTTTTGTGTAAAGTTGGTTGTTTTATTAAGGTTTAAAATGGCGTTTTCAGGCTCAGTTTTCAGGGCTCCCTCCCCCTTCTACCCTTGACAGATAACTGTCAATCATATATCGCCATGGCAATTCCCGCCGTTTTGTTTCAATTTTTATGTCTATCTAAGTGCCCCCTCCCTAATTATATTATAATGAGGTCTTATCCTCCCCCGTTCCCCTGGCAACCCCCCTGCCCATCACTCTCTGCCCCTTCCCCATCCCTAGAAAGTTCTCCCAGGGACAGAGGGGGATTGGGTCAGGGTGGGGAGCCGCTCCCATGTTGTATTATGATTTGTCAGCTGGGTTTGTCTTTCAGTGTAATGTTCCTTGTCATTGGTTGTGTGTGATTTCCCCCCCGCCTCGGGGTTCCTATAACTGCCCCAACCGAGGGGCAGGGACTTGGGCAGTTTTCTGCACACCCTCTCCTGCTCGCACCTGTCCTCCCTTCCAATAAACCCTCCCCCACTGCAGAGGACTGCCTGCCTCACGTCTCTTCATTGCTCCGCCTGAACTAGCTGCTGCCGTGGGACTGTTTGCCTTTGCTGGGTTGACATCCCGTGCCTCGACGCAGGGAGGATCCAGGCAGCTGGCTGATCGCCCTGCTTGTTGCAGAGGCCATATCAACTGGCCCATTAGGCTGCCGGCTGCTCACCTTTTCTCTCCCACTCTGCTGTGGGAGCTGCCGGGCTGTCCTTTTACGAGCAACCGCAAGGGAGGGAAAAGGACATCACAATATGCAGATTTTGAGACCAATGTACTATGGGATGTCAAATTTACCATAGAACCCCTCAAAACAATGAGCCAAATGTAAAATTAAGAAATTAGAGTGATTCCTGGACGTGAGGAACAGGGTGCTAGACCTGCAGAGACATTAGCAGACCTTTGAGCCCCTCGCCCTGATTACAGAAGCTATCTGGAATGCTGACCCTGGGCCAAGAAGCAGGGAAACGCTGAATAACTCCGGGGTCCTGCCCACGTGCTCTTGTGAGGATGGGATCCCCAGCTCTGCCCCTCGTAGACAAAGCTGCACATCCTCCTCCTCTGAGCCACGCTGGGAAGAAGACGGAGACTGCAGCCCCATCGATCTTCCTAATCCTGAGCTGATCACTTTAATAAAGGTGTTAAAAGGAGAAAAGTCTCCTGTCCTTTTTTTATTTCAGCTGGGAACTCATCCGGGATAGCCATGCCCGAAGAGGACACCAGGACCGGCCATCTTGGACCTCGAGGACAGCTGGCAATCAGGACCAGAGAAGAAGATCGGTCAGGACCAGTGACGCAGAGGAGCGCTGGATTGGTGAGAACTATCTGGTGGCGGGTGAGGGAGACGAAAGTGTGTGTGTGTGAGTGAGACAAGGGCCAGCAGCTCGGACCCTCGAAGTGTATGAGGACCTCTCAGTACCGCGTTTCCGTACCCCCGTGAGGGGGCCGGCTGGGAACAGGGGGAAGTGAGTGGAACCAGCGTGATTGAGTTGTCTCCTAAGGGGGAAAGAGGGCACCCCCCCCTCCGGGCGTGCGGAGGAAATAGTTGTATGAGTGGCACGCACCCTCCGGGTGTGCGGAGGAAATAGTTGTATGAGTGGCACGCACCCCCAAAGGTTCTGACGAAGGATGTCAGGCAGATTGTAAGTCCCGAGAAGGATTCGGGCAAGATCACAAGCCCTGCAGGCATATTAAGCCCTGGCAAAGGAGGCTAGGCACAAATCCCAGCGAAAGAGGCTGGGGATTTGTTTTTAAGTCCTGATACGGTGTTGGAAGGTTGGGCACACTATACATCAGGCGGTGTTTATCCTGACTGAGGAGGTCAGGCACGAACCGGCTTCTTACGCCGGGTTTCGTGTGCTCAAGTCCTGATAGATATAAGACCTGACGCGGAAAGTTAGGCTATCGACGAGATCAGGCAGCTGTTACAGTATAAAGTCCTGAGCTTCAGGCAGCTAAATTCTTTTGAGATTACCTGTCGGTAGAGACACCTTTAAGATCTGAAAAGATGGGAGGGTGTAATAGTAAAAAACAGGCAAAAGACTAAGGAATATACCTCCCAGTAGCCCCTTAGGGGAACTATTAGAAAAATAGGATTTGATAGAGGACACAAAGGGATTAGATAAGATAAAGATGATCCACTACTGTGTAGAAGTCTGGCCAGAATTAGAAGTGCAAGGAGGATGGCCTTGGTGTGGGACAAGAGACAAGTGGATATGCCAGCAACTGAGTCAGTATCTGACAGCTCGAGGAGATACTGATCCTGAGCAATTACTGTATGTAGATTGCTGGTTAAAGAGTGCTATTGGAGACGAAGAGGTGTGAATATGTAAAGTGCAGAAGAAGAAAGATGGAAATGAAGGAGGGGAGGCTGGAATTGGTAAAAGATGGGACCCCCTGGATTATTTGCCTCCTGCTGCCCCTCCACCTTATAATCCTCTTGCTCAGGCACCTCAAATGGCAGGCCCGGTTCTTTCCCCGGCTGCCATCCCATTACCGCCCCCTCAGATTCCTCCTTCTACCTCTTCACCTTCCCCTATGATAGACTCAGTATCTCCCCTAGTAACCACTCCCTCACCTTCCCCTTTGGCTCCTCCTGTTCCTTCTGCACCACCACAAGTGACTACTCCACCTGCTGCATTCTCCACCCCTTCTCTAGCTCCACCTAATAACTCTTTTCCCCCTGCTATCGCTGTCCCTTTACCTCCTCCTAGTTGGGACACAAATACCACCTTGCCCGGTAAACCACTATCATCAAATACACTGGCTGATCTGCAGAAAGTTCAGGGTAACCCGGATATCCCTCAAACTAGTAGTTCGGCAGCTGAAGATGGGCCCTACTGTGGTACTAGATCCAAGACCTCCAAGGCAGAGAGACTTTTTCCCCTCAGAGAAGTTCCTATGGGAGGAGCAGCGGGAGGTGTTGGCTTTGTGAATGCTCCTCTAACGGCTTCTGAGGTGAGGGGACTTAAGAAAGAGTTGGGGAATTTAGTTGAGGACCCAGTGGGCATAGCCAACCAAGTGGATCAATTCTTAGGTCCAAATATCTACACTTGGGGGGAGATAAATCCTATTCTAAATATATTATTCTTCTCGGAAGAGGTACAGATGATTAGGGCGGCTGGCATAAGACTTTGGGAGAGAGATAACCGTCCAGGACCCCAGGTGCAATCCGGTGAACAAAAATTGCCCCTAACAGATCCCAACTGGAACCCTAATCAGGAGGAGGGGAGGAAGGCCATGATGGAATATAGATCTTTGATGATTCGGGGGATCAAAGAGTCAGTTCCCAAAGGAACTAATACCAAATTGGCATTTGAGGGTACACAAGAGAAAGATGAAACTCCTGCTGCTTGGCTTAATCACCTGAAGCGGAACTTCCAGTTGTGCTCTAGAATCGACCCAGACACTACAGAAGGTCAAATGCTACTAAAAGTCCAATTTGTTACCAAATCTTGGCCAGATATATGGAGGAAACTGGAAAAGATTGAAGATTGGCAAGACAAGGACCTTAATGAGTTATGAAGAGAGGCATTGAAGGTGTATTTAAGGAGGGAGGAAGAAAAAGCAAAGGCCAAGGCTAGGATCATGGTTGCAGTAGCTAGAGAAAGTGTGGAGTGGGAGGGTCCACCACCAGGAGGAGGCAAAGATAGGCCTCTTGGACTGTCAGGTACAAGAGAGATGGAGAGACCTCAAGTCCCTTTGAGTGAAAGGCGCTGCTATTATTGTGGAAAGGCAGGATACGTCAGGAGGTTGTGTAGAAAGCTCAGTTTCGATGTAGCAATAGCCAGGGAACAAGAAGCCTTAGGGAAGGGTCCTTAGAAGTGACCATTAAGGGTGTCAAGGGCTATATACTATAGGGGACCCGATGCAACATCTAGAAAAGTCCTTAGTAAACTTTGAGGGAGGACCCCTAAATAAAGAATTGGAATTTTTAGTTGATACAAAAGCAGATAAGTCCTGTCTCAACAAAGTAGACAAACAGCTAAGTAGAAAGATATTCAATAGCACTGAGACTAGACAGTAGCACTTAACTGGTAGTAAGTGATGTGAAAGTAAAAGGTACCTTATTGTTGTCTTGGTGTGTATGTGAGTGTGAATCACAAACAAAGTCAGCCTCAACTTCCCGGGCAAGTGGGAAGGAGGAGGCAGTGGAAAGAAGAGTGAGTGACCTGCAAACCAAGTTACTGTTCCCCGGGTAGGTGGGGCTGTAGCTGAAGTGTGTGTGTCACCTGCAAATCAGGCTACTGTTCCCTGGGCAGGTGGGGGCTGTGGCCGGAGGGTGTGTGTTACCTGCAAACCAGAATAGTGTTCCCCAGATGTGTGAGGGGGCCGTAGCTGTAACAGCATGAGTGACACGCAGACAGCCTCACAGGTGAATGAGCGCCGGAGGCAACCAGAGTCAGGGCCCTTCTAAGAGGCCCAGAGATACTGAGACCTGTGGGCCAACCCCAAGGTGGAGGGGGCCACAGGGACCTGTGAGTTACTAGCAATAAAAAGAATGTGTGAAAGTGAATGAGAAATAAAAGTGAGTGAATGTAGACAAATTAAAGTATAGGTAATGTAGATTGTGCATTATAAGTTTACCACATCTCCTCGGAGAGAAGTGTATTGTGTTGAAAATAGTGTGAGGAAAAAAAAAATTGTTGTAAGTGTAAGGGGTTGAAAGAAAAGTAGCACCTGGAGAGAGAGAATTAGCTTTAAGACCTTTCCAAAGCATACAGATAGATTTTACTGGGATGCCCCCGGTGCAAGGATACAAATATCTGCTAGTTATAGTAGATCATCTCACCCATTGGGTAGAAGCCTTCCTGACAAGAAGGGAAATGGCTCAAGTCGTAGCAAAAGTAATCCTAGAGAACATTATTCCCAGATATGGAATAGTGAACACCATAGACTCAGACCGAGGTCCGCATTTTGTGTCCCAAACATTGCAAAATATAATTAGAGCTTTAGGAAATTAAATGGAATCAATTACATGGAAATTTATAATAATTAAATGGAAATTACATACTCCGTGGCACCCCCAGAGTTCTGGGAGGGTAGAGCGGATGAACAAAACTCTCAAAAATCTATTAACTAAATTGATAGAAGAAACAAAAATGAATTGGCTAAAATGTTTACCCCTAGCGCTTTTGCGCATCAGAACAAGACCTCGGTCTGACATAAGAATTTCACCTTATGAGATGATGTGTGGGCTGCCATTCCTATTAACACCTTATAGCACGGGAGACTATCTAGAAGGGGAAGAAGCTACAAGAAAGTATTTAGAGGTAATTAGAAGAACTCTGGAAGGACTTAGAAAAAAGGGATACCTCCCCCAAACCTCCCCTCAGGACACAAAGGTTCATAACATTAGCCCAGGAGATTGGGTTTTGATAAAATCATGGAATACGGGATCATTAATGCCTAAATTTGAAGGCCCCTTTCAGGTACTCCTCATCACTAATTCGGCTGTGCGGACCAGGGAAAAAGGTTGGACTCACATTACGAGAATAAAAGGTCCAGTCTCACCCCCAGGTACGGGACCAGATACGACATCATCTTCTCCCTCTGGCATTAGGCCAGACACCACATCACTCTCACCTCCAGGCACTGGACAAGAGAGTCAACCACATCACAAGTGAATTCACCTGAGTATACTGTAATAAAAGGACCAAAAGATTTAAAGTTGACTCTCAGAAGGAAGAGTCAAAAAGGACTGAACTGTATGGGAAAATAATTGGTATTAGAGTTCTAACATAGCTTAAGATGTTAAAATGTTTCAAGACAGTTCTGTATGTAAAATAAGTTTGTAGAGAATTTAAAACTGTAAATAAGTAATTCTAGTAAAGTTTCCCCAATTTGTTCTAAAGACTCCTGGTTAATCCTCCACAGAGCACTCCCCTAGGAGAAACCAAAATTAGGAGGGAACAGACCAAGAGGGCCTTAACCAGAAAAGCAGGTAGAAGGGACTCTAAAGAGCTTGGAAGCTTCTTCTCAGTAAGATTCCCCAAGAGGCAAGGCCGGGTGGGCAGGCTGTGCAAGATGACCCATACCGGCCTCTTGGGAAGGGTAGTAATGATGGCTCTAATTGCTGGTGGTGCTCTGGGGAGCCCAGGACAGCCATGCAGTGAGTGCTACCAACCCCTCTATGAGGAGAAAGAAGTGAGCTCCTTGCATAGAGTCCACATCAGTCCTAACCCTAATTGTGTTGACCTCTCCCAATTGGTCCTTCATCAGAAAAATAGAATAAATTGGATAGCACAGAATACTGCCACTTTTAGGCAGTCACTCCTGGGAGAGGGCCCTGTAAGAGAAGCCTGGTTGTGCTTTCATTATGATGCTGCTGAAGCAAGCTCAGTAGATCCGGTAAAAAGAAAAGAAATGGTAAAAACAATAAGAAAAATGGTTTGTAACAGGTATTTAACAGTAGAGAATTTGGTTACCCGGTGGATCCCAAGAGATGCAAATAAATTAGAATCTGTTGAGAAAGAAAGAGACAAGTGTACCCACCATGAAGTATATGAAGCTTGTAAGTGTACTGGAAAAAAGGTAAACCCCGTTAAGAAAATGAAAGAACTGTGTAAATATAGAGAGTGCCCAACAGAAATTGATGACACATTTCAGGACAACTCTAAATACCTGGTTTTGATTTCTGATCTTACAGCATACACTGAATTGTCAATAGACTGGTCTAGCAGCTGCGCCACTAGAATGGTAAAACCAACTTTCTTCCTATTATCCAAAGAAAATGGATCAACTTTAGGAGTTCATATATACAATGATTTTAAAGAAACCAAACAGAAGAAGCAAAATGCAATAGAAATTGAGAAAATCCAAAATTGTAAAAGCCAAGTTCAAACCTCAGTACCTATGTTAAACAGAATTATCAGGCTCCAAGCAGTATTGGAGATAAAGAATGCAATTATTAGAAACATTTCAAGAGAAATAAAGAAATTAACATGTGTAAACAATCAAGAACAAACTCCTACACCTGATTCCAGTTGGTGAGATAACCTAGAGATTTTCAAAAAAGAGGGATGGGAAAAAGTAGACCTATTCACTGTGTGTATACTTGTAGGATTGCTCTCTTTACTATGTTTATTTTTGTGTTTTATTAAAATAGTAGTATTAGCTGTACAGACCAACCTGAAGAAACCAAGAAAGGTAACAAAGTTAAATAACCATGATTACCAGAGTGCTCAAGAAATTTATAATCAAGAAATAATAATTTATAATTTATAATTTATAATACAAATTGCAAGTTGATGCGAGCTTAAAATTAAGCTCGATCAAAGTAAAAGAGGGGACTGTTATGAACAGAATTTGAGTAAATTTTATTTCTGTAGAAAAACTAAGTTATGAAATTTAGACCTGGAGTTGCGAGGCAGTGTTGCTTATGTTAATTACAAGTCGGTAGAGTTAATAGTTCTCTTTGTATCACTTAACGACCCTAGCCAGGGCAGGTTGATAGCCCTCTTTCTGTATTGGTAAAACCCTGCCTAAGGCAAAGGTGTACCTCTCCCAGTCAGGGAGGGAAAAGGACATCAGAATATGCAGATTTTGAGACCAATGTACTATGGGATGTCAAATTTACCATAGAACCCCTCAAAACAACGAGCCAAATGTAAAATTAAGAAATTAGAGTGATTCCTGGACGTGAGGAACAGGGTGTTGGACCTGCAGAGACGTTAGCAGACCTTTGAGCCCCTCGCCCTGATTACAGAAGCTATCTGCAATGGTGACCTGGGGCCAAGAAGCAGGGAAAAGCTAAATAACTCTGGGGTCCTGCCCACATGCTCTTGTGAGGATGGGATCCCCGGCTCTGCTCCTTGTGGACAAAGCTGCACCTCCTCCTCCTCCTCCTCCTCCTCGGAGCCACGCTGCAAAGCCCCATTGATCTTCCTAATCCTGAGTTTATCACTTTAATAAAGGCGTTAAAAGGAGAAAAGTCTCCTGCCCTTTTTTATTTCAATGTGGCTTGGCTAGTTTGGTTTCTCACTATAATGATCAGCTCCATCAGGGACAGATTCCAGATACAATTAGAAATGCTCCTTTAATGTAATAATCCATCTCCCAAAGCAAGGAGAACCTGCATAATTTGCATCAGGGAGATGGGTAAGAAATTCTGCATAAACATTTCTAAGTATTTAATTGAAATTGTGAAAAGAGAGGTAGAAAAACAAGGAGTGGGATTTAATTTCAGCTGAGGATCATTCCCAAATACACTTCCACACCATATCTTTCAGCTTTTACAGTTCGTTATAACTGAAGTGCTCTGCTACGTTTTCAGAAGAACGCAGTATATGATAGATAGAAGCTTTCTGGGCATGTTTTCTTTTTCTTTGGCATTTTCTTCCTGACAAAATAGAGAAAGGGAAAAAAAAAAAACAGGAAAAAAATTAATGCCTCCCATAATGAAAAGAATGAAGGGCTGATTTTGTTTCCCCTCAACCCAATTAAAAATATGTATTGAAACAGATCCAGCATTCCTTATCCATATTGAGCAGTCACAGGACAGTTTGCTGCGGAATTATCTCTGGCTCCTATATGAAGCTGGAGAATTCCGCATTAGCAAACACAATCTCAAAAAAACAATTACCAGCAATTAGGAAACCATTTCAGTGGTAAAGTAGAAAGAGTGAAGCCAGCTTATCATCGTGTTATCCTTTGTGTGCATGCCCAGAGCCCATTTAAGCTTACCGCAGAGTCCCTGTTCAGTGTCTGAAGGCATTTGCATAGCTGGGACTGGAAAAACGGTGGGCAAAAATATAGCCTGCGAGGAGTAGGAATCGCTCAGTTGATCCAAAGGATTATTTTAGAAAAGGGAGTTCTGTACGAAATTTATTTTCACATAGAAAAACCTGCCCTGAACTTGTTGACTAAGCGCATACACCTGATCCTGCACATTCCTAACATGTTCTTTCACTCCTTCAAAGCAAATGGAAGATAATGTTGGAGGGCTTCATTAAATATCTCATTTGTTGATGGTTTTCTCCCCATGGACAACCCTAATCTCACATTTGCCCATGGCTCTGCATTTTTCCTTCCTTCCCAAGAACAAAGCTTGATTTTCTTCTCCTTTCCTGGTGGAGCTGTATGAGGTTGTGGAAAGGGGGGGTTCCTGCAGCTTGCATCCCTTCTGAGTGACAAGTTCTCCATTGGGTGACACCCAGGAGACAGCACTTTCACATCTCAGTATTCTTCCTCAGGCTTAAGCTCACAGAAAACTGGGTTTCCCCGGGAAAGCAACCTGGGCTAGACAGGCTTAATTCTACATAATACTGCTAATATTAGTCCTGAGCTGTAGGAGGAAAGGGGAGCAGACAGTCAGCCAGTAACAACCCACTGCTGAGCCCGCCTCCTGCCCAGTTTTCCTGTTAAACCATCGCAGGAGCAGTAATTTAGAGGAGTGAAGTATATTTGGGCACAATTACAGATTCTCTGGCTAGTGCAGTATTTCCCTCCCATCAAATACCCCTAAAATACTCCTGAGCTTTTCATGAGCTCCTCAGTAGTGAAAACTGGTGCAATTCCACTCGCACTCAATGAAACCCACAGCAGTATTTCAGCCCATTTAGGCCTGTGTTATATTAAAAGATTTTGTTTTGCTGGTTGAGCGCTTTGTATCACTAAAAAGCCTTTTTTTATCAACATCCACAACTGCACTGTGATGTTTGGTGTTTACACAAAGCTGAAGAGCTGCTACCTGCTCCTTCCCTGGCCTTTTTTCCCCCCATTCCAGCTGCAGAGATGGAGAGAGATGGCAGCAAGCAAAGCCTTCTTGACAAGTGATTGCTTTGCCACCACTCCCTCCCTCCAGTTGTGATGCTTCTTTATCATCAACTCACTGCTGGAAATCACTCTGAGCTACTTTGAGGTGAAATGTTAGTATTTATTAATGACTCAAGGAAGAGTATTGGTGTTTATTGACCCCCTGTCACTTAAACCAAGTATCCCCTCTGTTGGCAGCTCCCATGACTTATCCTTGAAAGAGGCTGAACTCCAGCTCAGGGACTCCAAAATGCTACTTCTGTTTCAGGAATGTTCTGAGTTTCCCCTGAGAGCCATAAAAATCTCAAACTAATGGTGCTATATCCGGAGCTGTGATGCAGGAGGGGGCATGAGGGAGAAGCACTGCCAGGGTTTAAAAGCATTTCTTTCCTTGAGCACTTGGAAAATGGAGGACAAACTTAATTATTGTTAAAGCCCGGGATCACTAATTAAACCCCCAAAAGCAAAAGACACCAAACCCCTGCTAATATTTTTTTAATTTAGTTTTAATTCTAAAAATTAGAGAAAATCAGCTATTTTGGAAAAGAGAACTTATTGCACTGGCTTTTTATAGTTTGAGGATGCCCAGTCCAGCAGTATCCCATCCTTGAACTCCAATGGGATTGTGTAAAAGGGATCTCAGGGGGAGCTGTTCCCCTTAGGAGAACAGGTATTTCTGAAAGAGATGTCCTGGTGTGCAGGGAAAGCACAGCCAGCTCTGCAATGAGCAGCCTATCCCTAAAATACTTACAAACTTCCAAGATTTTGTTTGTATTCAAGCTTTGAAGTTCTCCCACTCATTGTGGACTTTTTAACATGTGGTGGATTTTTTATAAAAACCTGTCTTTTCCTGATGTATTTAATTATCCGGTGTGTCAGCTGACATGCAAGAAACATGGTTTTCTCAAAAATCCTGAAAGAGATCCATTTCAGAGATGAATGGGGTCTAGTTGGGGATTATTATTAATATTACAATTACTGTTACTATTATTATTACTATTGTGACACCACTAGTGACCCCTCACAACATTAACCATTCTGTGATTCTGTGATCATTATCATTATTATTGCTATTATTCTTCTTCCTATTCCCTTGGTCTTACATTTCTCTACACTCCTAGAAAACTGACTCTTTTCTGCTTTCAGTGTTACTCTGTCAGACCCCCATCACAGAATAATCACAGAGAAAAAGAACTTTTCATTCTGGTTTTTTTAGTTCTTAGTTCAGGCACTGCTGCCTAGTGGCCTGCACTGAGGCAGCTGAATTTAACCACCAAATTCAAAGTGTTTCTGCTGTTCTTCTCATTTTTTTTCTCCACTCCAGACTTATCCACTTCAGTTACTCCATTACTGTTTATGTACTTCAAAAAGACCTTTTGCTGCTACCAGATATCACAAAATATGAAGGCGAGAAGCTAAAATTTTTGCTTGCTGCTGTTTCCTTTATGGAAAACAATATTTCAAGCATGTTCAGTAAAACAAGCAGCTTGTCTGGGCTCAGGCTGGTGAAGCAGAAGTGGATTTGGAGTACTCAGAGCAGGAAGAATTTCCTCACAAGGTACACACAGAGAACTCATGCCAGTTCAAACAGGATAAATTCACATCCCCAAAAAGTCTGTGCATTCCCATCAACTGCCTGAGAAGTTGTATGAGAATTTATAGTGTGTATGAGAAATTACAGAGAATCTGAACAGCCAAACCCCTGCCAATGCAGAGGGAAGGGAACATGTACTTATTTATGAGCACTAAGCCCAGACCCATAAATTGCCTCCTCTTTTTGCCAAAAGCACAGGTTCCATGGGGTTGTTAGCAAGCTATTTTCAGGCACTTCTATGCCTTACAGTCTGTTGGTATATCCAAGGAACACTTGATTGGGAATTCAGCTGCCTGATTCTGAATGCATGACACATTCGCCAAAGAGAGGCAGTTAAATTAAATTACAAGGCTTAGTTGGGATGTTGTTTCATTTGTGACATGCCTGCTTTTTTTACACAGGAAATATCTGAAGATAAATCTCATCCCAAGCTATATTTCTATATGGATCTGGACAAATTGCAAGGCTTCTGATGATTCCTGAGAATGTTATACCCCTAGTGCTGCCAAGAGATGATGCCTAAACACACCACAATCCCTGTTCACCTCCCTGGGGATATTTGTTTTGCTGAAAGACAGGTATAAAAATACAATTCGGGGTCTATGGAGACAGGTGGCAAACAGCAAATGGGCCAGTCCACATATACTGTATCCCCTGGAATGTCCTGGGCAGTTTTGCCATCTCATGGTGGTCTGGAAGCAAAGCTGGGGCAAGAGGATCTGGGAGGAGAAAGTGGTACTACAAGAACTCAGGAAAATGGGGAAGAAGTCAGAGAAGGCAGGGAATTTCCCTCACCAGTTTATCCTCCCATTTTACCCTGATTCCATTTTACACCAGGATGTTGCTCCATGTACTGCACAACCAATTTATGCCTGACAGTGAACTTTGAAGATTTTATTTCTGATCCCACTGCTGCTGAGCAATAGCTACACCCAGGGAGGAAAATCTCCCTTCCTGGAAGGGATGTGCAAGCTGGTCCAGGCATCCATGAGCTCATCCCAAACAGGAACATGGAGCATTGGCTCTGCAAAGAGGTCACAGCAGCTTGGGAGATGCCAGAGCAGCGGCAGGGAGGGAGCAGGTTTGGAGAGCTTCAGTCTCAGAAACATCAGCAGAAAATGCTTGAAATTAACTGAGGAGAGCAAGGAAATTTTGAGACTGACACAGAAAACGAGCCCTTCCCATGAAACTCTGATTACTGCTGTGACTTAATAGTGTATCTTCTTACTGTTTTATACAACCAAGGTTCTGCAATTGTTTTGGGATTAATTTTGTTTATTCAAACAAAGGAAATTCTTTTAAGGGAGAGGAAGATTATCTTTGGAGAGACTTTTCAGTGGGGTCCAAACTCAGTTGCTGTG
The DNA here is from genome assembly GCF_901933205.1 of Camarhynchus parvulus. Taxonomy (NCBI): domain Eukaryota; kingdom Metazoa; phylum Chordata; class Aves; order Passeriformes; family Thraupidae; genus Camarhynchus; species Camarhynchus parvulus. The sequence continues at coordinate 103,452 of NC_044592.1, forward strand.
AAGGGATAATGTGTGCATGTGTGCATGTGGAAATTAGGAAAGCAAAATGAAGCTGGGGTTGTTTTCCTGCTCTCCTTTCTAATTATTTTTAACCTAAGGGATATTAGCACTTCTTATGAAAGGGAATAACAGCCTGGTCTAAATTTAGAAGAGAGAACTCCTGGGTAAATGGAAAGGCTGGAATGATGCAAAGACAAAGGAATCAAGCCACAGGGGGAAAAATAATTTGAAAAACTCCCAGAAATAATTTTTTTTAAGATGATCAAAGTAAAAGGAATCTGCCTCTTTGGGATCTGTATTGGTGACATGACTCAGCACCTTCCAGCAAGTTGAGACCAGCTCAGGACAAGCAGCAAACCACAGCAATGGTCTTTGCGACTACTCAGATGTCTTTAAAAAAACAGAGTATTTTTAACTTTTTGCTTCATTTTTTAAAAAGTCCATGTTTGAAAGGAAAATTAGAAATTAGAGGTATTTTGTTTACTGGGGAGAGCAAAACAGATTGCTAAGAGCCATGACAAATTCTTCATCTTGTCATTGTTTCACACTGGCCAAGTGCTAGGCACCCATGAAAGTCATTTGCTTACCTTCGTTTGTCATAGTTGGGCAGAGGAGAGGGAAAAAAATTAACAAAGGGCTCACGAGTTGAGATAAGGACTTAGACTCTAAGGGCAAAACAGGTCCAAATTTAAAGCTATAGGGTAAATTTATTTTTAAGAGAGTCAGAGGAAGATAATCCTATTGATCCCATTGTTCCCATTGATACCATTGATCCCATCCCATCCCATCCCATTCCATTGATGACATTGATGCCATCCCATACCATCCACCCCATCCCATTGATCCCAATGTAAAACGAGCCTTTAAAACACTTCCCCTCTGCCCCTCCCAGCCCCTCCCTCTTTGCCATGGACAGTGCAGGGAGACAGAGTGTGGGAGTTTTGGTCAGTTAATCACTCAGGATCTTCTTCTGTTTGCTCAGAGAGAGGAGTCTTGTCTCTGTTGTGCCATGGGATCCATCCAATGGGCAAACAGGCTTCCCAAAACTGCTGTGGTGTGGGTCCCTAGTCCATGGGGTGCAGTCCTCTAAAGATAGGCTGCTCTAGTTTGAAAGCAAGGGTTCTCTTTATATCTGGAAGCAAGGGCCCTCTCTCTCTATCTCTGGAAGCAGGGGCACTCTCTCTCTATTTGCATCTCCCACTCGATCACAGCTTTTTCGAGTATCTATCTGCTCCAGTGTGAGCACTTTTCCCATGGGCTGCAAGTGGTTCTCTGTATTCCCTGTGAACTTCATTCATTTTGGGGGGAAGTTTGTTTCATTATAGTCCTCACCACAGCTTGCAGAGGAATCTTGGTTCTGACACTTGGAGCATCTCCTCTCCCTCTTTTTCTACTGACCTTGGCGCCACTATGTTGTTTTCCCTCACATGTTCACACTTCCTCCTCTTCTCTGACTAGAAGAAAAATTGCTGCTTGTAGGTACAAGGTCTACTAATGCAAAGATTCTTGCAAGATCTCGCAGTGTTGAGAGGTTGAACTCATGTAGGTTCTGCATCAGTGTCCTAGGGTGACATTATGATGCTTGTATCCCCATCCATGTGTTCTGTTTATGCTGGATATCATGTTTTGTTCCTTCAAGACTGGCTCTGAAGAGCAAATGTTTTGGTTTGGTTTTGCTCTCAGCCACTCCCCCACGGCTGGCGGGACACAAAGACAGGGCATTACATGGTGCTGCTTTTGCTTTTTGCTTTGCTTTCTGCTTTGCTCTTGCTTCTGCTTTGCTCCTGCTTTGCTCTTGCTTTTTTGCTTCTGCTCATTAGTTAGTTTAGCTAAGCAGTCTGAATTTTTCCCTGGACTGTTTTTCTTTCCCTTTTTTGGAATCACTCAAACCTGCTCCAGACTGGGAGCTCTGGCTGCTCCATCCCTGGAACTGTCCAAGGCCAGGTTGGATGGACTTAGACTCTGGTCTAGTGGAGGATGTTGCTGTCCATGGCAGGGATGAGCTTTAAGGTCTTTTCCAACGCAAACCATTCCATGATTCTGTGATCAGGAGAGGGGCTTTTCCTTTGGGATTTCAACACTAGGGCTCCATCCTTTGCCACTTTGCAGGCAGGGAGCTGCTTCCATGCCTAAAACCCAGCACAAGCCAACACATTCCACTAAATTATGTCCTAAAGCTGTCATGCAGGCACTTGCCTTTGGATAGGAGCATTAATGAGCTTTGTCAGCCCCATTACAGCAGCAGGCTGACACAGCTCTTCAAAGAAGATTTAAAACAAAAATTGCAGGGGTTTGGATTATGTCTCCTCTGTTGTCGTGGTTGGTTCATAACACGTTGGGTATTTAGAAAATAAATTTATTATAAATAAAAAGGCCCATTTCATAGCCAAGTGAGAGGTTACAGCAAAACCCAAAGCGTATAAATGCCAGGGGCTTTTTGCAGTTTATAAAACTTTGTTCCTAAGTTTATATAAAACATCTTGCTGGCTTTGCTTTGTGGTTTTTAAAGAACTCTAGGACCCAATCCAAAGAGCACTGAAATGGATGGAAATCCTCGCATTGATATAAGTAGTTGGGTGAGCGTCTTTTCAGTCCAGGATGGATGCACAGGGAGATGTCTCCAGCCGGGGATGAAGGACTCTTGCCCTCTGGTGGCTGTTGTGAAATTAAGTATCAGGAAAAACTGCTCTAGGGCTGGATTAGGAAAAAAACCCCATCAGCCAACCTCAATGTGCGGGGAAGGTGAGCCTGCAGTGACAGAGGACGTGTCTGGTAGCACTAGAGGAGCTGCCCTGGAGCAAAAAGGGCAAGAACTTCTTTTTCTTTCTCTACTTTTCCCTCTCTGTTGTTCCCAGATTCTGACCCATTCAGCTACACAAAGTGGGAGATTTTTCTGGGCTGCACTGATGAATCCTCTGTTATTCACCAGCTCAGAAGACTCTGCCCAACACAACTCTGCAGCGCCACAAAAATGATGTTTAATAAGGACTTGATTGCCTGGAGATCCCAAAAACCGCACAAGGTCTGTGGAGGAGCTGGGTTCCTCCTGGGTTTGCTGGTTAGGGTGAAGGGAGCTTCTCTACTCCTTGATTTTTTAACTCTGGTGAAAGCCAGAGCAATTTGGCCATCAAAGACATGGTCTGTGTTGTTGAAATCACCACTGGAATGTGAGAAGGGAGGTGAAAATAGATATTTTCATTTTCAGTTTCTTTTAAGCCTACGATTTTTTAAAGTTTCAAATTATTCATGTTATATTTATTTCTAATATTTATTTTATGTACTATACAGTGTATATAATATATATAGATATATTTAAATGTAATATATTTAAATATATTTAGATTTAATATATTTAACTATAATACATTTAAATACAATATATATTTAGCTATAATACCTATTACATTAAAATAAAGTATTTTAAATAATTTTAAAATTAATAACTCAACCTGGCCACTCCTGTAAAAGATAATAAAAAACCTGAATTTTAACACTGGTTTTGTGAGGGACAGATGGTGTCTAGGGCAAGGCACTCTGTGTTCACCATTCGTATGGGTATTCCAGGTGCAAAATCCTCATGACAGGTGCTCTTCCTTAACCCAGACTTCCTGCTGGGAAAGGGGGACAGGGATTCCCATCCTAAATTGCTGCTGTTAGGGTACCTGAGCCCAGCACCTTCTCTCTCTTGTAGGAGCTGAACAAGTGCCTTGCAGCTCCTGTCCTTTTGAGGCTCTTAGCTCTTCAGCTCTGTTTGTCCCCTGGATTTTTCTTCCCCATCCTTCTCCACATGAATTTCAGTCAGAGGCAACAGCTGCACAGAAGGTCCCATTTCCACAGACATCGACATCCAGAGGTGATGGAGATGATTTACCCAGATGCAGCATTATCATCATTCTCCATCAGAACCCGTCGTACCATGGCAGTGTCCAGGCTGGGCCTGTAAATCCTAAAAAATGCCAGCTAGGTGTCCTAGAGTGACTTTACGATGTTTGTATCTCCATTTGTCTATTTAGCTCAAAAATAAGTTCTGCACCTTTAAGACTGGTTCCGAGAGCCAAGCGGGGGAGAGAAGAGGTGCACAGTTTGTTATTAGAAACTGCACTCACTCCTCCACATTCCAGCTCCTGGATTGCATTGTCTGCAGCACAGATAGACAGCGGGACAGAGCTCTCCTTTGCTTTTAGTTAGTTTTTAGATAGCTAAGGCCGAGAAGTTCCCTGGACTGTGGTTTCACTTTTAATTAGAACTGTTTAAACCTGCTCTGGACTGAGCACCAGCAGAGCACTGGCAGCTTGCTCCTGTGGCCCATCGGGCCGGGCCTGGCCCGCGGCATTTCCAGTGCAGGAGGCACTGATAAGAGCCTGAATGAGCTGAGCTACAGCCCACGGAGGGACTTTGTGAGTTTGTCATCTCTTCGGAGTGGCCAGAGGTTTTATTGTTTTATATTGTTCATTTTTTGTGCTTGGTAATGTAAATGCCTTGCCTGTTAAATAAACAGGGTTTTTCCCACTTTTCTCCAAGGAAATATTTTCCTGATCCAGCTGGGGGAGGGGCCACTTGAATCTGTTTTCTAGAGGAGCCCCTTTGGAGATTTCTCCCAAATTTGCCCAAAACCAGGGCACTGGGGCTGTAAATCCTCATCCAGGCTCATCTTTCTTTACACAGAACAATAAATATCTGTTGGGGTCACATTTCTACTCTGTCAATTCATCATTTTTAGCCATGCCCATGTTTATACACAAGCAGAGACCCCTCCAAGACAACAGGGCCCTGCCATTCATTGCTTCGGCTGAGGCAGGTGTGGCCAAATTTTTAAGCTTTACAAGAAGCTGTGTGTTCACACATGCAGAGAGACCCACACAACACCCACCATCTGAGTCCCCCTCCTCCTTTTGGGCTGGTTTGTGCCTCTTGAACCAACACTCTGTGACAAAGACAGTCCCTCTGTACTTCTGGTTGTTCCACAGTTATTTTGGGATGCCAGGAAGAAACTTTCCCCTCCATGTCACAGTTTTGCTTGTCTTCAACCTTCTGTCCTTCTTAAAAGCCTGAGCCAGAAACATCCCCTCCCTCCAGCATCTTCCAAAAAATCAATCCATCATTCAGGCGAGAAAAAGAACCTGGCCATGGGTTTTCTCCACAGAGCATGGCTCAGGCCCATCATAGTTTGTGTTTCATTTCAGGTACAAAACCCAGCCAGTTAGTGGATTGAGAGGTATCTTGGGGAGATATTCCAAGGGGATCAGCTCTGGCCTTAGTTTGAGAGTCTCTCTGCAGCACTGGTTTGCGCCAGTTGTGGTGGAAAACTCCCTTGCAGAATGGCAGCCTTGTCCCTTCCTTGATTTCTACCCAAGGTTCCCACATCGCACAGGCTGAGGAACCAGATAAGTAAAATTAAATTTGAGCACAAAGGATGGAGATCATAACCCTTGGAGTAATTTATGAGGCATGCTTACAGCTGTTCTTTTTAGATCTCAGTGGGGGTTTCACATTGTCCTCCACCATCTGACATTATTTGGCTGTTGAGTGGTACCTGCAAAAAATAAAATAAATATCCCAACCCTCAAAAAACCTTCTTCAAGACCCAATTTTTGAGTAACAGTCCTGAAAATTCAGAATTTCTGTCAGCAAGTCCTCAGAAAGACTTGAGCAGTTCCTGTTCTGCTCCAAGAACTTAGGGCTTAAATGAAGAAGGGCTTGATTAAAATTCTCATCGCAGTAAATCAAGAGTAGCTCAGGGAAAAGAGGTTCCTACCTTCCCCCTTCCAGAAAAACTTTGCTGCTGGCATTGGTTGAGGATTTTCGCCAGAAAAACACAAGTGAATAAAGTACTCACTGGGGTGCTGAGTCCCATCCATCACAAGCTGGAATATTTTTATTCACGTGCCTCCAATGTTATTTTGGGAGAGACTGATGAATTCAGGTGCTGTAAAAATAGTCTGCTGCAAACAAACAGATCCCTCCCTGACACACTGGAAGGAGGAAGGATGTCACCTGCAGGGACACAACCTTGGGAGCACTGGGAGGGTGAGGAGGGGCTGGGATGGAATTCCCAGAGAAGCTGTGGCTGCCCCTGGATCACTGGGAGTGTCCAAGGCCGGATTGGATGGGGTTTGAAGCATCCTGGGGTAGTAGATTGTGTCCCTAATTAGAGGAGGGAGGTTGTAAAATTGACGGTGATCCCTCCAAGCCTCTCGTGCTAGAAGGGCTCATCCCCGTGCCTGATTTGTGAGTTTTTTCACTCTGTTTCTTAAACTATAAAATTCCCAGGAGATTTTAAATTGACTGCTAAACCCTGGTCACATCCCCCATGGGTTCCCCCTGCACCCAAGCAGTGAGGCTGCTCTGAGTTGTCAGAGGAAAAGACAAAATAAAACTGGATTAATGCACACATGTGGGATATTATTTCATTACACCACTGGCCCAGAGCCTGGGAAACCTTGATCCTACCACCAGCCACGCTTTAGGGAGGGCAGGGAATCAGAGGGGAGGAAACCACAGCAGTTTCTGAAGAGCTTTGGTCAGTCCCTGGATAATTTTGGTCTCAGCCATGCTGTGTCCCTGGGACAATTTCCCTTAACCAAGGGGCAATGTGGCCTGGAAAGGGAGGACACTTTACACCCCCATGGTGTGCCTGCTCTTTCAGGCATCACCCAAAACAAGCCATTCCTGGGAATTACCAGGAATTCGGAGCTAGGAGCCTGAGTGCTGTCTAGAGCTGTGACACTTAAATGTCATTCAGTCCCAGTCCAGGTCCCTGTTGCTGTTTGAGTTGGCACCTGGCCGGTCCTCCCTGTTTCAGAAACACCCAGGTGACATCCACCTCCTCTCTCTACCTCTCCCATTGTACATTTGTTTTTGTCCTGCAGGAAAAAAAAGCCACAGGAATATTTATAAACAAACCAGGATGTTTTCCTACTTGCTTGATGTCATTAAGGGAGAGGGGTGCAGCTGCTTTCACCCTGCTTGGACTGTTTTGTAAAAAAATCACGCAAGAGTCTGTATAAAATCCTATGGGGGTGGCTCTGATGGGGATAAACACTTGTAAAACTTGCTGCAGAATTCTGTGTGTAAATCTAAAAATGCTGTGATAAATAGCATTCCCTATTATACTTACAGCCAAACTTGATGGAGGGTTGGGGCATGGGGGGGGTGAAAGAGGTTATTTCAGATGTGCATGAACCAGCATTTATCAAATCCAGGATGATGGGAAATATGGCGGATTTTGGTGTTGAAAAGCATCATACAAAAATACCAAGGCCTCTATGCTTTGGGAAGGAAGGGGTGTGAACAGGAGGGAAAACGAGAGTCTCAGGAAAGGAATAAAAACTCGATTTAAACACGGGTATCTGGTGCCCTCCTGTGGACATGAGAGGAGCAAATACCGAGTGAATTTATTCTCTGCTCTGGAGCCAGGCTGAGAGAGCTAGGGGTGTTCATCTGAAGATGAGAAGGATACAGAGAGACCTCAGAGCCCCTTCCAGTGCCTGAAGAGGCTCCAGGAGAGATGGAGAGGGACTTAGGACAAGACATGGAGAGAAAGGACACAGGGAATGGCTTCCCACTGCCAGAGGGCAGGGTTAGGTGGGATTTTAGGAAGAAATTGTTCCCTGTGAGGATGGTGAGGGGCAAGGATGGATTTCCTAGAGAAGTTGTGGCTGCCCCTGGTTCCCTGGAAGTGTCCAAGGCTAGGTTTGAGCAATCTGGGACAGTGGTAGGTGTCCTGGCCCATGGCAGAGGCTGGGATTGGGTGAGTTTGAGGGTCCTTCCAACCCAAACCCAGTCCATGATTCCCTGATATCAGTTGTTCTCGTCATTCCATGGAACACAGCCCTAGGAAGTGGCGGAAGGATGGCTCCAGAGATGAGCCTCCAGGTTCCAAGAGATCCCAGATAACAGCCCCACACATCTCAGGGGGGTCTTCCCTTTATTGTGGGAATGCAGAACAAGAACTGATGGCGAGAGATGCAAAGCAGGCCAGTTCAGATCAGAAGCAGAGAAAAATGAACCATGAAGATGATTAATCCGTGGAATAAACTACCAAAGGAATTTCCTACCATTTGAGGCTTCTCAAGTCAACACTGGAAGGCACTTGCCAAGTTTTAGTAGTTAATGGTCAAAAAATGCTTGTGGAAAGAACAACACATTCAAGCATGGAGTGGTAAATCCACAGCTGGAATGCCAGAGCTGGAAGTCAGACACAGTTTACAGGAATTAGCAGAGGGCACCTCCTCAGGCCTGAGTTATAGAAGAGAAAAAATAATTTCCTCTAATTGCTTACTTTATCTCTTTAATGAAGAGAACTTTGTCCCACCCTTTGCCATGGACAAGGATACCTGCCCTTGTCCCAGGCTGCTCCAAGCCCTGTCCAGCCTGGCCTTGGACACTTCCAGGGATGAGGCAGCCACAGCTTCTCTAGGAATTCCTTCCTGCCCCTCACCACCATCACAGTGAGAAATTTCTTGCCAATATTCCATCTACCCTACCTCTGGCAGTGGGAAGCCATTCCCCCTTGTCCTGGCACTCCAGACCCTTGTCAAAAGTCCTTCTCCAGATCTCTTGAAAGTCTAGGGATTTTTTGATGTAATAAATTGATGGGTAGAGTTTATCACTTGCTCTGTATCTGATTTGAGACAAGTGTCCCATGAGGCTTTAACAAGAAGAGAACACAGGTGATTCATATCTCTTTAACATCGAAATACCCTCCAATATATTAATATAACCGACAGGATGTGTATGTCATGTCACAGTAATCACAAGCCCTGTGCATGTTCCACATTTATTACATCCTAGATCATTCCCGAGATGATCAATGTGCCTCGAGGGAGCTGGACCTTTACCTTTCTCCATGTCCTGCTGCCACCTGATGGCGCTGAGCAAAACAGATCCTAAAACTTCTATAGTACAGTGACATTTATTGCTCTGCCACCAAGGGATAAATCAGGCTGCATTGTCCCCATCTTTGATAACTGACAGTTCCTGTTCCAGGTCAGAGTCACATTCATCACCTACTTTATTTCTTCTCCTTTCAGCCACAGAATACTCCACCGATGTTAAGGTCAGATTCAATCTAATTTGGGCCTTACACAATGGGCCAGCAGAGAACCAAATTAGCACCTATTAACGCGTTGCGGGCTGCCAGATCGGGAATTACCTGGATTAAGGGGTTGACCAAATACAACGATTCCTGTTCCCCTGTGCAGCACCAAATCAGGGCTGCCCCACTGACCCAAATAGCCTCCAGAGCTTTCTCCCTTGCCTCAGTCCCACAGCACATGTTTGGTTTAGATCTGGCTGTTGGCAATTCTTCCTGACCTCAAAACCTTCTCTACTCTGCCAGTTCCAACAGCTTCCCTGAGACCCTGACATTTATTTCCTCAGGAAGAGGTTTCTTCCATTCCAATTCAAGTGCTGGAGGAAAAAATTAATGATAGAATAAAACCAAATAGAGGCTCTGCAGATGTGTACTGAGTACTCTGTTAACTGAGTACCAGATTAATGCATCTTTCACTGGGATTTTATGATTGGGATTAGCGGATGAATCTTATATGCAGATACCCACCAACCTTGCTCCATGGGACCTGATTGCACAGATAGTAATATTTAATTTATGATGCCAGTAGCCAAATAGCAGCATGTCACTGGTGCCAGAGCCAGGATCCTCCTGTTAACCAGAGGACTATTGACCAGGGGATGACCATTGACCCCTTCACAGAATAAGGAAAAGCCACTCTGTGGGGTGCCAGGTTTAAAGTGTGTGGAGGAAGCTCAATGCATTTCACAGAGAGGCCCAACATTTGCATTTGTTCAGATGAGGAACAAGAGCTAAAACTCCTCACAAAGTCAGTCAGAAACTTCAGCTGTGCTCAGATTTGGGTGAAGATCCCCCAGAGGGCTGAGCTGGTGGGTGTAGGAATGCAACATCCAACATTCTGAGCAGCTGACAGGGATGCTTGTCCCTGTGACAGTGAAATCCAACCACCACCACCCCAAATTCCACTGGTGTTCTTCCTGTAAATCCCAAGCACCACCACCCCAAGTTCCACTGGAGTTGTTCCAGCCAGCTCCAACTCTTCCCCACTCAGCTGCTATTTACAACTGTGCTTTTTTCCCCATTCCTTGGCTGGCAGAAAGTCCAAGCAGATCCACACTGAGGGGCTGAGAGCCATGCTGATACTTTTAGGGGCTTTTGCTCTCATTCCAGCAGGGATCTGTGCAATGCAGAGCCAGGATTTTTCAGGCAACTGTCTCTGCTTTGCCAAATGCTTTTTTAAACAAAGTGGCCTCAGTCGCAGCTCACTTTCTCCAGAGGAAATGACTCCGTGGCCCATCAATTCATCTTTACCATCACCATGGGAGTTCCTCTCCACTGTGCCCCTGCACATCTCCACATCAGCCCACCCCTGCCTGGTTTTCAGGGCTGTTTGTCCCTGCTGAAGGCAACAGCCCAGAATGCAGTGACACACAACACGCAGCGCCTTGAGACACAGGTGCACCTACTGGAACAACAACATTTTGTCTTTATTAGGAGTTCCCATGGTAATATAACACAGAGTTCTTAAGGAATAAAACACAAGACTTGGGGTTGGGATGGGGGGGTTGTTTTTGCCATTGAGACAATGGTCAAATATCAGTACTCCTCTTTGTCTACACACATGATCAGCTTTAGCACTTACAGCTCCTCCACTCATGGTTCACAATCACAAATCCAAGGGTTAAATCCAGCTAGTATTAAATCCTACTTTTTTCTTTTTTTAGAGCTTCAAGTCACTGCGGTTAATTAATTAATTCATTAAGTCATCATCTTTTTTTTTAGCATTTACATATGACATTCATTAAACAGACACAAAGCGGACGAGCTCTCACAGAAAAAACATGCTTACATAGCCTGCAAAAAACTTTTTTTTGTGATTTTTTTTCTTTCTTTTTCAAGAACAAATTAAAATTTAACAAGTTATCATGAGTCAGTGAAGGAAAAAAAAAAGGAAGACTTAAGTGAATACTGAAGAGCCGCAAGTGTTTCGTAGAACTGAAACGGATCTACAATTCTTTTTTCTTTTCCCCAACTCGTTGAAATTGATTTTAACATACAGGTGACAAAGAAAAAAATTTAAAAATGAAAATAGCTGCAATATATATATTAAGTTCATGGATTACTTAACAAACAAAGTGCAAATTCTTTATGCAAAACTAGAAGACCCAGGAGTTGAACCTAAATGCAAAATGTGTGGAGGAATATGGCAAAGTTTTTCTTAACTTTTGTGTTCAAAGTGGCCTAAAGAGTTTAGGTGCTGCAGCTGGGAGGGTTTGGGTAGCTAAGTAGCTTCCAGACACTTTGCAGATCCCACCATTGATACCTCATAACAACAAATTTGGTAATAATTTCTTGAAAGCCTTCATATGTGTATATATATATATATATATATATATATATATATATGGTTTTTTTCCTAAAAGAACCTGTAAACACCATTTAAGAAAATGCAACTATGGAAAAACAAGGTTGATGGAGGTGGCAAAGCACAAAGAGAAGAGGGAGCAGAAGATGCAGCCAAGTGCCAGGGCAGGCAGACAGTGGAGACAACACTGTGGTAATAAAAGGTCTCTGTGCTAAGACAAGTCCTTGGGACTGCTGAGCCCTCCAGCTATGCCTAAGTGGGGATCTGATGGTGCAGGTTTATCCTCCATGTCCCAAAAACAAGAAGCCTCCATGTCCCAAAAACAAGAAGCCTCCAGTCCCAGAGCTACCAAACCTTCAATCCCAGAGGGTGGTTAAACATCCAGACCCTGATGGCTGCCCCAAAGCTGAGGCTTTCCTTTAAGGACCCCCAATGGTGTCTCAAATCCTAGGCATGTGAGGCTGGGCGGGGAACAGCCAGGCCTTCCTATGGGGATGTGCAGGATTCCTGCAGGGCTGGATAGCTGTGACATTCGTACAAGAGATTCTCAGCTGCTGGGGACCCAGCCAGCTCCCAGTTACAGCAGCTGGGCCTGGACTGGAACTGCCATAGATGCTTAGCACACGCTCCCTGACTGCCCTTTGAGAGCTAAAGATAAGCCCTCAAAGCTTTAAATAACCTCTCCTTGATGGCCAGGGAGGGAGTTTCTGCTACAAAAACCTTTCAAGCAACATGTTGCTCTTTGCCCACAGCTCCCTGCCCGTCCATACCCACCTTCCATAATAGAAGAAAAACTAACTGCTACAAACTCTTCCAGATACTCCATCCCAGCAGTTCCGATGGTGTCCAGCTCCTCTGTTTGCACCAGCTCAAGACCTGATGGACTGAAGATCCTATGGACCTGCTCCATGCCCTTACTGCAGCTATGTGACAAGAAATGTCTGGAAAATGCAACTAAGGGACACCTGAAGTACCAGGGTGGCAGTGGCAGTGACACTGGCGGGAGTCTCTGACTTGGATGAGGTTCGGGAAGAACAGGGAGATTCCCAGTTCTCAGATAAGGCTTCATAAACACAATGATACAAACATATTGAAAACACACACACAAACACTAAAAAAAAAGTTTCCTCAAGGACCTAATTTGCAGCAAAATCCAGGAGAAAAAAAGAAACCAAGGAAAAACCAACTGAACAGAATGGAAGTCCCCAAGGATTCTGGCTCAGCCACTGGCTGGGGTGATGTTCTCTGCCATTCCTAATGCTGGGTCCTGTTTCTCTCTCCTGGCAGCATCTAGTGACCTCAGCACTGGTGGTGGAAAATGGCCACAGACAGGCTGGGATTCCTGGTCCTTTGTGCTTGCCTAGCTAATTCTGTTGGAATACAGAACCCTACAGAATATCCAGTTTGAAACCCTTGAACTACTCTTCTGCTTGACATTAAAAAAAAAAAGCTTCTTCTACGCATTTATTTTTATTTCTTTCCTTTTTTTTGTGTGTGTGTGTCTTGAAGGCAGCTCCTGGGAAATTCACTTTATCCTTCCTTTACTAAAAGAAAGACGCTGAATAGGACAGAGACCATGTATCTCAAATACCCTCTTTACATTTACTCTTTCATGTCAGAGGTGTCAAAACACGGTTTATTTCTTTAAATGTGTAAGGGGCTGAGGAGGGGGGAAGTGCGAGGGGTTGGTGAAGATGAGGAAGGAACCTGAGGGGACTGAAAAAGGCGCTTTTACTTCAGCCCCTTCCCACACTGGGTGCCCGCAGTAACTGTCACAGGCTCTAAAAGAATCAAAAAGGGTCTCCAGGTGCCCCAGTCCCCCCAAGGTGTACCCGGTGGGCACAGGAGGGTTTGGTCCTTAGCCCAAGCTGGTGATGTTGGCACGGCCACCTGGCGGGGCCACAATGCGCTGGGTCGTGCGGCGTGGGATGTTGTCATCGATCTGTGCCCCTGTGGGAGAGAGAGGAGTCACCAACTCTGCCAGCGTTTAAAATCCATGTGGGTGTAGCACTTTGATGCTGCCTTAATGACTGGATTTGCTCTTAGAAGGCTTTTCCAGCCTAAAACATTCTGTGATTCTGTCTTTGGAGGAAAAGCCTTCACTGGCCCACACTGCCTTAATTCTGTTGAAACCTGTTCTGCTCTGAGCACCTGAAGCACCCAGCCCTGCACAGGGAAGAGTTGGGTGAATGATTATCTCTTAGCCAGCTTTACTATCCCTCTCTACAGTCCACCCTTCTTACAACTGAAGCACCAGCTGAGAAATCAAATCTTCCACATCCCAGATCCAGAGATGCTCTCAGCTGGCAAAGCTCTCCTGAAGTTTGTGTCATCTTAAAAAAAAAAGGGTTTTTTGCTATAGCCTCTTAAAACCAGAAAATACCCATTTCTAAACACAGCTGGAATGGTCTCAAGCTGAAGGAGGGCAGTTAGATGAGATATTGGGAAGAAATTCCTCCCTGTGAGGGTGGTGAGGGGCTGGGGTGAAATTTGCAGAGGAGCTGTGGCTGCTCCGTCCCTGGAAGTGTCAAAGGCCAGGTTGGATGCAGCTTGGAGCAACCTGGGATAGTGGAATATGTCCCTGCTCATGGCAGGGGGTGGGAATGAATGGGCTTTAAGACTCTTCCCACCCAAACTATTCCAGGATTCTATGATCTGCTCTCTCTAGACAGCCAGTCAAGGACTGAGCCCAGAATACATTGCAGCATTCATGTGACATCTTGAGAAGAAGCCGGAACTTAAGACAGCTCCTGTACTACTCTTCTTCCTCCCTAAAGGGAAAAGCTCACAGCTAAAATCCCCCCACAGCCTCTCTCATTCCATCCCTATCCCAGCAGAATGAACTCTGACCATGGGAGCACAAACCAGCTGCCATTTCAGTGCAATAAATCACTCAGCAATAAATCATTCCCAAAATCACATACCAGACAAGCTGAACCCAGACTGGTGCAGGTTCCTCACAGGCGGTGCCTGCTGTTTGGCAGGAGAGGTCTTGGCTGAGGATGCTGGTGTGACCGTTTTGGGTGTCACCGACACCTCACAGACTGGGCCGTCGTAGAGGCCTCGGGGCACCCCCCGCAGCTCAGCCAGCTGCAGGGAGAGAGGGCAACACTGCCTCAAAACACAGCTACAACACAACCTTAAAACACAGCCACAACACAGCCCAACAGCTGCCCAGATGTAGCTCAGCCAGTGACACACATTTTGGGATTGGTTGTTGGTAAGAGAATTTGAAAGCGCACAGCATCTCCTCTGTACTCATCCCTGGGGAGCTGCTCTCTATCTATATTTATTTTGTATCTATATACAGATTTTATCTATATATATTTTACATCTATATTATATCCATATCTATATCTATATATTTATATCTGTAACATATTTATATCTGTATTATACCTACATCTATATCATGTCTATTTCTATTTAATACGTAGCTCTATATCTGCATTATATCTATATCTATTTTATATCTCTATCATATCATATCTACATATCTATATGTTTATATCTATATCTGTCTTGCATCTACATCTATTCCTATTTTATATCCATATCTATATAAATCTATCTATATAAACATATCTGTGTCTCCGTCCAACCCAAACAGTTTTGCAGCAAACAACTATTTTCCTAAAACCAATGTTTCTGCAGCTCAACACCTTCCATGATGGAGAACTGAGGTGACCTGAGACCGTGGGCACCCCAAGGCTCCTTGGCAATATGGATTTGGCTGCTCTGCACTCCCAAAAACCCCCACTTTTGGATCATCCTTGCTGTGTAATACTGTGAGTTGGGAAGAGCATACATTCCTACTTTGGCTCTAGATTTCTGTGCAGGACAAGATGCCTACTAATTAGTATGTGACATGGAATGTGCTGTGGCTCCAGCCAGTCTGTCCCCTGCCCCAAAGGTGCTGTCTTTTAATGATCCCAACCTATGTGCCCCTGGATTAAAGGCTCCTGACAGGTCTCAAATGCACCTTATTACTCATCCCCAAAAAGCCAAGCAGTGCTGAGACCAGCAGGGCAGCCCAGAGGAGCCAGGCTGGCTTCAATGGCCAGCCCTGGAGCTCAAGATTGGGATAAATGCAATCATTCCAGTTGAGATGCTGCCCAATTGGATTTATAGGTCAGACATGTATTTCTGTGGGAGGACACAGTTCCTGATCCCAGGAACAGGGATCTGCTCTCCATGGGGCTAAATTATGCCAGGCTGTAATTTTGATAACTTGCAATTTCTTCAAAAGAACAATCAAAGAAAGATGATTTGCAAGGAGCGGGAGGATCACTTGCGCCCAGCAGAACCAACAAAGTTCAGGAGTTGTCCAGCAGAAGGCAACACTTCAAACAGCAAAATAATTTCTCTCCAGAAATTATTTCATCTCTAAATAAAGTCCTTCAATTCTCAGCAACTGAGTTCAGTGTCATCTCCCTTGTCAGGCAAATTCAGGCATATCAAGACAGGTTCAGTTTTGAATGGGTGCATTTTACAGAATCATTTTCCAACTATTTTAGCCTCTTAAAAATAGAACATTGTTCCTCTTAAGCAGTCTGTAGGCTGTGCCTATGACTCACTAGTCACCAGACAAGAGCATCTGATCGTATCTGGCAGAAGGGAAAGCAGCATAACATATCTGTAACAAGAAATTACAATTCTAAATTGCTGGTGAGAGCTTTGATATATAAATGCTAATGATAACTTTTCCTGGGACCTCTGTGACAGGAGAAACCTGGTGGGTTCTGGGTAGTTTGACAAAATGGCAAAATTCAAGGGTTCCTGGACACATATGCAGTTTGGCTCTCCTCAGAGAGAGAAAAATTAAAACCTGCAGAAAACCCAAGCTCAATCCAAAGTATATTCCTGTAATTACTTGAGTGAACAGCAAAAATGAAAGAGGAATGAGATAAATGTGGCTCCCATCCAAAGAACAGCAGTGTGGCCTGAGCCAGGGGATAGCATCTGTTTTCCAGCCACTTTAACTCAGTGTTGTCAGAGGGAGAGAACAAATGTGTGGCCAACCATTGACACTCACCCTGCTCCTTGCTTTGATTCGCTTGTACACAAAGTCAGGGAAGGGCTTCCTGGGGATGTACCTCCCAGAGCCCTCTGTGACGTGGAGATTCCCATCCTCCAGCACGATCTTGCCCTGGCTGATCACCACCAGGGGAGACCCACGGCACTCCATGCCCTCGAAGATATTGTACTCCAGAGACTGCAATGAGAAAACCAGCACATAAGGCAAACATATTCACCCAGCAGAGCCCACTGGGCTTTAATTAGCAATCACTGGCCATGCTAATTGCCAAAATATTAAGGACAGATGGAAGCAAACACAACAGCGTTTACCTGAGCTGTATTTGCTGTGATTTAATAAAGGCTGCTATAAATTATCAGTCTAACTTTAGTGCTTTATTAATGCAAAAATTCCACTGAAATAAGGTTCATAAAGAATCCCAGAATGGTTTGGGCTGTAAGTTTATCCCATTCCAGCCTCTGCCATGGGTTGGGACCCTTTCCACTAGATCCAGTTGCTCCAAGCTGCATGCAACCTGGCCTTTGACACTTCCAGGGATGGAGCAGCCACAGCTCCTCTGAGGAAGAGAAAAAACAATTTCAAATGACAGCCTCCCTGTTTAAATATATTCAGGCACCTATGTCTGTCGAGCTGGGGGCAGATTTAGGAGCCACAGAAAGCTTTATGTGAGTTTCCTACTAAAAAGAATAATTCTGAAAAATCTGTATTTCAAACCAGTGTTTTGGTTGATGGGTCAGGGACCAGGACAATCTTATTTTATTTTAATGGGATTACTCATCCTCAATTAACTGGATTGGAAACATCACACCATGGAAAAAAGGCAAGTTTGAAAGAAATCACTGCAAATGTGAAACATCCTGGAATGAGATGCACTGCAACCATGTTATTTGGGGACTGTTACTCTAGTGACCATCTCTGAGTCAAATGCAGGTCTTTTTTACCGAGTTAATGATGGAGTTTGCCCTTGAAGTGTGTTATAAGTATGGGCAGGCCTGAGTGCAGCTTTGCACTCAGACCAGTGGTTAAACCACATCTGAACCAGGTCCAGCGTGAAAAAAACTGGGGTGGTAAAGGAGGAGGCTGGGTCAGGAGCTTATGGATTAGGCTGCTTCCAAGAACAACACCACCTCCCTTTCCAGCTCCTGATGTTTCCTTGCCAGAGAGTGGCAAGAGCAGTGCGAATTCTTGGAAAATATCTGTAAGTTGCTCAAACTTTTAAAAAAGTAGCAACCGTCCAAGGCCACATAATCAGAGGGTGTCCCTGTGCCTAACTGTTAAGGGGCCTTTTGTTTTCTGCTTGGCTAAACCAGGATATCTGGACTCCAAGGGCATCACTTGTATCAATTTCTCCTCTAACACAAGGCATTGTGAGACCCAAAAAATTACAGACTTTGGGAATCATTAAGGTTGGAAAAGAGCTCCGAGGTCACTGAGTCCATTGAGTGCCATGTCCAGACTGCCTTCCTTGGAAACCTCCAGGTATAGGGACTCCAAACCTCCCTGGGCAGCCCCTTCCAACGTCTATCACCCTTTCCGTGGAGAAATTCCTCCTGATGTAGCTTCAGGCGTGACGCCAGGTACAATAGGCAAAGCAATGACAGGGGACGAGGTCAGAGATGTGTTTGTAAGCAAACAAGCTGTGATTGCTCAGCTTTTCAAACTCTTGGGAATGAGAGCCCTTCATCCTCAATGCTCTTGGCACAGCTTAAGGGTGCAGCCTTTAGCCACAGCTGAGTGGTGGGGCTGACACACTGTCAGGGTTTTGGGGGATGTGCAGCTCTCAGCAGACAAAAATACTCCTGAATGGAGCTGGTTCTCCTTTGTCTTGCCAAGATCCATGCCAAAATCATGGAACCAATCCTGACTGCACTTGGGCATATCCACAAAAGAGAAAGTCTATGAGTTCTGTGTCAGGAAACTGAAAGAGCCCAGTTCATTTCCCAAAGACAACAGCCACTAAATAGAAATTACTTTCAAGCACTCCACCCAAACTACTTCCAGTTCTCTGAGCTATTCATAAGTACAAGCCCAGGTTCAGACCATGAATTCTGGCACCTAAAAGCAGTGAGTCCCCAGGTTCCCTCTTCTTAAGTCATTCCTCTCCAGATTGGAAGGAGTCTGGAAGCACCTCTAAGGTGACTGAAGTGACCAGACTCCTAGAATTCCTCTGTTAGAAGCTTAAGCAGAGGCAAGATGAAGCAAAACCATCTGTGACCAATTCTGACAAAGAGTTAAGTCACAGGGAAGTGAATCAAACCTCTAAAAAAAATGATGTTTCCTTGTGAATGTGGCCAGGGATCCAAGTGTGGAAGAAAATTTTGCTCCTTCAGCTCCAGAGTGAATGAAAGCATTCATGGGAAAAAAGAACAAACAGTTTTTTCTTTTTCCAGGGAAAGATTCCATAGGTTCATGGTCAGCAGCGAAACAAGTTGTCAACAAATGCAAACAGTGGCTGCTTTCTCTGAGACAGGGCTTGAATGTCACAGGGAGACTTTAGCCAGGCCCCTGCACTGGAACCATTCTGCAGATTCCCACAGGCTGAGACAGCTTGATAACTGCAGGGGCCAGATGTAAGGCATGGGACTCAGCAAAAGTGTCCCTAAGAGTGCCATCACTGCAGAAGCCAACAGCGACAAGCTGCAGAAGAGCTTAGGGGAAGGCAGGTTGTTTTGGGTACTGCTCTTTGCCAACTAATGTGGGGGTCACCACCAGGAAAGTCCTGCCTCCACACACATGTGCCAGATCAGTAGGCGATATAAATCCCCTCAGACCCTGGATCTGGGCCAGATTTCCAGAAAAAGTGTCCGTGAGCTGATAAAACTTCAGTGAAAAGGGGCAGTTCCCATTCCCACCACTGGCAAGCCTGGATGTCATAAACAACACATTGTCCTACAAGGCCTTTGCATATTTTAGAGGATTTAAAGAGCTTTCTGTGAGCTCAGATCTATGCATCCAACACTCAGGAACAGCAGATGTGCTCTCTGCTCCAGGGGGAATCCATGTGATTTCAGATGGACTCATCCTGCTCACACAACTGAGCTCCACAGTGAGACCACAGAGGGCTTCAGGCACAGGGAAAATGACCCCGGCGTTGTCACAAGCTCCCGTTGCTGGCAGCACAGTCTGGCACCGAGGAAGAGAGGGGGAAAGGAAGTAGGGAATGGTAGGGAACATCCTTACTATGTTGTGAGTCTTGGCAGAGATTGTCTTGACGCTGTCAGGATCCCAGATGACCAGGTCGGCATCAGAGCCCACGGCGATGCGGCCCTTCCGCGGGTACAGGTTGAAGATTTTGGCTGCGTTTGTGCTGGTCACAGCCACAAACTGGTTCTCATCCATCTTGCCAGTCACCTGGGGGGACACCGCAGGAGTCACTGCGTGAGCCAGTGAAGAGCTGGCAGTGCAGCAGATTCCCAAGGATCTCCACAGGGGTAAAAACACCAAGTGGAAGGACCATGACAAGACAATAACACATTCCTGCAGCTCCTTCCACTCTCAATGTCCAGCTGAAATGTAAACCCATGACAGGTGTGACCTACCACAGCCTTATCCCAGATGATGGACATCCTCTCTTCGGTGCCATTGGTTCCTTCAGGGATCAGGGTGAAGTTGTCCTTCCCAACAGCTTTCTGAGCAGTGTTGAAGGTGCAGTGGGCACTGCCAGTCACTTGGAGGTCTCCACTGGAAGAAAAACAAAAGGTATTCAAGATATTTTACTGTAACAGGAATGCTCCTGAAGGTAAAACAGCTTTTTGCTTGTTGGCAGCAACATCCCTTTTATCACCCATTTCCTCGTGATGAATCACATGTTGTTTGAACACAGAAAGCTCTACTCACCAGGACAGTAGTGAGTTGAGAAAATCAGGAGTGGTTGGGTCAGGACTCAGTGGTGGAGATGTAACAAAAGCTGCTGCCTTTGCCCAGTTCTTGCTCCAGTAATGGGATCCATCAGTGCCCAGGCTGGCTGTGATGGGCTCTCCATACACCACGGTGCCTGTGGGACAGGGACACACATAAACCTTCTGTGAACACCAAGGAATGTGCACTTCCAGCCTGGCTTCCTGGCAGAAAGCATCCTCCTGGGAAAGGACACATGCTGCAGGGCTGCCTGGTACTTCCTCTGAAGCATTAAATAAAGATATTGCTACTGACCAGAGCTGGGAGCAGCAAAATGTACAAACCCTTTACACAACTGCAGAGGTTGGCACTGATTAATTGTTCTTGAAATGGTTACTGTAAAGATTCATTTTATTGTTTATATTCATTTTATTATTTATTTATCCTGAGCCAAGAACTTTGGAAGAACCTGAGAGCAACTCTAAGAGAGTGAGGAGATTCAGTCTGATCTAGAAGAGATGTGCAAGAGAAAGGATTTTAAAGTTTTTATAAATTATAGTATGAATTAAAGACCTTCTAACAAGGCCAAGTTTCTTGGAGTAGGGTCTATGCATAGACCAGGTGGGAGAAACCTCCTAGCAGGAAAGTTTTTCTGCATACAGAGAAAACCCATCACAGGGGAAATATCAGAGTTCCTGGTTCACAAACGCAACACAAGGGAACTCTGTGATCCCCCCAAGGCACACAGCAAATCTGTGGTAGAACTGGGAAATGGAACTGCATCTCCTGACTCTGTCCAGTGCATTCACCACCAATGCATCCTTCCTCCTCATTAATATTTTTGGAACCACATGAAGGAATAGCAGATCCTTAAGGCCAGGATACTCTGCAAGCTGGAATGTACCAGCACCATCTGCACACCAAGCAGATGCTGCAACTTCAAAAGCAGCATGAGCTGGCAGTCCCAGGGATCTGCTTACCAAATGCAACCTCGCCAAAATCTGCTCTGTGCCCACCTGCCTCCCCAAGCACTTCATCGGTTTGGATCTGCCTACCAAAGATGTGGGCAGCTGAGATGCCAACCCTAAATACTTCAGTCAGGAAAGATGGGCAGAGGGACAACCAGAGCTGGTCAGCAGGGTCTCACACCTCACCATGCAGAGTGAAAAGACAGAGTATTTCTTTCACTATATTGCCAGAGCTACTGTTACATCTCTGGGGGCTCAAGACAGCTGGGAAAGAGCCTACTAACTGAGGCAGGATGATGATTAACCGGCTCCATGCTGCTCCCAGGACCCTGCTGACACAGGAGGTCCAGGAACAGCCTTTGCTAGAGAGTTTCCAGGAGCAAAGGAAGAAGCTCCCTGACATCATTGGCCCCAAATAGGGTTCTGAAATCAAAACAAGGCCAAACACATGCTCGCTATTAATGGGAGGCCTCTTGTGGTCCAGCACACTGGGGATATTGTTCTGTAGGGAGTGATGTTTTCAGGCCCCAGATCTGCCAGTGACAGAGTCTGCAGGGAATCTCCTCCATACAAAAGCCACTGGGAACATCTGGCTTTAAATAATGTCTGTTCTTTGCCATTTAGCAAATCAGTCCTTGGATTGATTGTTTTTGCCTTGGATAGTCTTCGGTTATGTTTCCTCTATTGTTTGGGAGGGCAAGACCAGTGCGTGTGGCCCTTCTTGGTTACTGCACAGCATTTAACTCGAGTTATTTTAATAAAGGAACAGAGGATGGGGCACTGTTTATACCCCAATTTGTCTTTATAAGGAGAAAACACATTTTGAATGAAAACTGTGTGTTTTGGCTCGCTCAGGAGACTGAGTGAAGTGATCCCTGTTGATCATTCATCTGGGACAATCCCAGCACCTTTCACAGGCAGGGTAACATCCACCCAAGCCAAGTTGTGTTTTATGGCTTTCTGTGATCCAGGTGTGTGGTCCCTCATCCCAAAGCCCCACTCCACTTTTAACTGGTGGTCTCAGGACACTGAGTGTAGCAAGAAGGTGTTTCTATTGATGCTCCACCTTTGTGGGGCACATGCCTTCAATATTTTTATCTGGAAAAGAGAAGAGAGACTTCTCTGGCTCTCAGGATACAACTGCACATCAAGTTCCTTCCTGGGGGGATGCAGCATGCAGCCACATTGTTAGGTCAATGCATCTTCCTTCAGGATGATCCCCTCCGATGGAGCTGGGAGAGAAAGATTCATTCCAAACGGCTTGAGCTGCTTTCACAGACAGCCTTGAAAATCAGTCCTCCTCACCAACTCCTTTTACAGGAATCACGGGACCATAATACTCCTGAGCTGATGCACAAACACCAATCTGTTTGCTAGAAATCAGCTCCTCTCGCATCAAACACCCAGATGGAAAGTGATGTCATTTGTATACCCACCCAGGCTTATTTAGGCTGCAGAAAATTAAATCCAAGCCTTGTGAGGAAAGAAGGGGGTAAATCATCCTTCCTGGTTACTCACCCAACCTGAGCAGCTTTAAATAGAAGTGAAAGGTTTAGTCACAGGATAAAGCAGCAGACAGCACTCACTCTGTGGGCTATCCTGACTCCTTGAGGGCCAGGCAACAGGGGCAGGGCTTGGGGGAAGCTCCTGCATCCCTCAGAGCAGTTCAGCTCCATCACAAGCCTCAGTCAGAGAGGAGAGACATGAGCAGCAGCATCCACAGGGGGTCTGAGTCTTGCTTCTTGCAGCATCCCCAGTCAGAGTTATCAGAGGCAGTCACAATTCCCAAACCTAACCCAGCCTGCTGATTCACATCCCTGCATGGATGTCAGGCTATGAGTTACACCACATGAAAAGCATCTATTCCACAAACAAGAAGCACAGCAGGCAGCTGCAACTGGTGAGCCTTTTTGGCCACTCCAGCTAAATACAACAGGGCTTGTGAGTCAAGAACTCTGTCAGGAATCACTGCTGACCCCAGGAAGCACAGCAGAATGCACCAAGGAAAAACCACAGCAGCTGAAAGGAGGACCCAGTTGCAGTCTCCAGGGGAATTCACTACATGGAGAGAGCATGGAATGACTCTGTGATATCATGAAGGCACATGGCTTGGTGGGGGAGGATGAGTGTAAATAGAGAAGTTCAGGACTGAGCAGAACAAGCAGCTCCTGGCTCTGACCCAACCACTGAATCCTTGTGTGTTGGAAATGAAAAAGAAACCTTTCCTGTAGGGATGAAGCTGATGTTGGCAGGAGCTGAAGTGCATGAGCTAAGGAGGAAATAACTTACCCTTTTTCCTGGCTTGAGCAATGACATCAGCAGCACTTTTGCTCATCACCTTGGTGATATACAGGGGGCAGTTGGTCTGGTTGGCAATGGTTATTGCCCGGTTCACAGCCTCTGCCTCCACCTGAGAAACAGAGGCGGCAGCAGGTCAGGGACACCCGACAGCACCCCACTCATCCTCAGAAGTCACAGACCCTGCTCTCCCAGAAAACAACTAGTGACAAGGCATTTCCCACCTCTGTGCCTGAAAAGGCACAGTGTAATCCCAGCAGTTAAATGACATCAAGCTGCCGTTCCCTCTCATTACTACCTTTTCTCCCAGGCCACTTCAGAGCCCCTCTGCCTGAACTAAAACAACACTCCAGGTGCCCAGGGTCAGAATGATTAAGCCCCTTCTTTAACCTAGACAAAAATAAGCAACTAAATGTTGACTCAACAGACCTGCTCCTGCTCCAGCCCATGCAGAAGGGAGATGTTGCACCACATACTCTGGTAAACCACATTTGCAAACAAGCCTCCTAAATTGTACCCTCCACTACAATCTCTGGCTTGGGATCTGAGAGTGTGAACCACCCCATAAATCAATTGCTTTTCCTTGCATGTGTACAGAGAATTAACCTCAGCTAAACTGAGGGTCACGTTGTAACTGCAGCCTCAGGGTGATCGGCATCGCTCTGATCTTATGGATCACACATCCTAATCAAAGGATCCAGGGACAGATTGAGCAGCTGGGTGACGCTCACTGTGCCTGCTGCCAGCAATGCCACAGACATTTTCCAAGTGAACAACAGAGGAAACAAACCCAGAGCAATCCCCCACCAGATTCCGCAATGCAAGAGGCTCCCAGAACCTCTTCCATGGACTTTGGTGGCATTGGCACACACTTAGCACTTGTGAAAATCTGCTCTGCAGTAACTGATCACAGCCCAAGTGCCTCAAATCATTATCACCTGTCCCAGAATACATTGCCCAGGCAGGTTGTGTCCCACTCCTGGAAGTGTCCAAGGCCAGGTTGGATGGGGCTCGGAGCATCCTGGAATAGTGGAAGGTGTCCCTGCCCATGGTAGGAGTGGGACTGAGTGGGCTTTGAGGTCCTTTCCAAACCCAAATCACTCTGGGGTTCTGTGACTGCTGGCTCTCAACACTGTGCTTGGAGGAGAAGAACCACCAGCTTAGGGAACCATGGCCAGGCTGATGTCCAAGTGCCCTGAACAGCTCTGCTCATGCCAGCAATGCCACCACTTGCACTCATGCCCTGTATGCAGCCAGAATGCTCCAGGAAAACAACAGCCAGGAGTTTTTACAGAAAACCAGCCCCCCAGAGTCAGCAGGGTACTCTCTGAGACTCAAAGGGTTACAGCCCCAGGCAGGGGATGCTCACAAGGGGGTATTTTCTCACCCAGATACCCCAGACATATGGGAAAGGCTGTGACTGAGGGTTTTGTTCCAGGATGTTGGACCCAAAGTGTCACAGCCAGCAGCACTCACACAGGCTGAAAGGAAGAGCCAAGAAAAGCCCAGATGTCCCTCCTGAGAGACAAGGGGAGGACTCAGACAGGCCAGAGCTTCCAGGCCATGGCCTCCATTTGCAAACTCCCCACTAGAGCGGGTCTGTGCACAGCTCTGCCTCTGCAGCACCTGGGAACCACATTTTCACTCCGTGCCTCAGTTTCCCATCAGGCAAAGCAGAGATGAAACAACACACACCTCCAGACTTTTGGGCAGAAGGCATTTGAGCAACGGTGAAGCAGCAGGAGAATATTTTCTGAACAAGGCTGCTGAATTCCTGCCTTGTGCCCAGATGCTATGGTGACAGGCATATAACAAAAACCGAACGAGTAGTCCAAAGGGGAATGTTTGCAATTACCAGGATGCATTAGAAGCCCTAGCACAGCAGTTCTCTTGGAACAAAAACAAAACAAAACAAAACAAAAAAGACAGACATTTCCTGGAGCATTTCAACTGCTTGTGCTTCCAGCATTTTTGTGGCTGAAATAAAAACAAAAAAATGATTGATTGCTTGAAAAGTCATCACAGAATGAACTGAGCTGTGAGGGGGAGAGTTTTCCAGAAAGCGATGGGTGAGGCTGACTTGGGATGGTGCTATCTTAACTCAGGCCCTGTTTTGTGGCTGGAATAACGTGCTGAACACTGAGGTGAGCAAAGCTAAACCCCCGAGTCAGCAGTGAAACTTAAGTCTCA
The DNA here is from genome assembly GCF_901933205.1 of Camarhynchus parvulus. Taxonomy (NCBI): domain Eukaryota; kingdom Metazoa; phylum Chordata; class Aves; order Passeriformes; family Thraupidae; genus Camarhynchus; species Camarhynchus parvulus. Next base: position 129,182 of record NC_044592.1, read on the forward strand.
ATTGGAGCCTCCTGCCAGCCGGGAATTCAGATGTGTGCACTCCAAGACACAAGTGCATGTGGCCAGCCCCTGAATGCTTCACTCCGATGTATTCTACCTGAAATGAGTAGGAGTTTTGAGTTAATGAATGTTTTAGATTTGCTCAGCAACTCCTGCTGGTGTGCTGTAGATGGAGTTCTGAATGACAGAGCTGTCCAGTCAGATGCCAACCATCCTTAGGACGGGCTTTGCATTCCCTGAAGGACAGCAGGAAAAACCAATTCTAGTGTCAACAGCACCCCAGAGAGACACAACAAACATCCACTTCACTGAAGTCAACAGGAATTAGGGATCTGCTGCCACCCTTGGAATGTGGCCTCTATCAGCAGCCAGCCCAAGGGGAGTTGGATGTTTTTAAAGCACAGAGCCACTCCCGCGCTGCAGAAAGGGGGAGGAGGGAAGCAGATGACATCGTTTCCTGCTCGGTTTCCTATGACTTTCAAGGCGGAGAATGTTGGACCAAATGCTTCCCAAGCCTGGGCAGAGCACAGCTGAGTTCAGCTGCACAGAAGCTGCCCCATATGACATCAGGGAGAGGCTTCACTGAGCCTCATCTGCAGCAGCCATGTGTCCTCAGGCTGCCTTTTTCCTCCCTGCACTGAGATAGAGCACAGTCCTGCACAGATTAACAATCCATCCATGCCTGGCAACCACACAACTCACACTTTAAAGCTCCTGCTCCATGAAGGATGAGCTCTTAAACAGCCAGACACAACTTGGCTGGTTTGATATCCAGATCCTCTTAAGGTAAGAGCAGCATTCCCTTGAAAACACCACAAATTGAACTCCATGAAGTGTCACACCAGCATCTGTTCCCATTCCCCTGATGCAGGCCAGAAATATGTTAAAAAACCACAAATTGGATGACTGACTGGAAAGCTCAGTGCAAAGTGTTTGCTCACAATTTCAGGAAGCAAAAGATTCCAGCTCTGGGAGCCACACAAAGATTCTGTGTTCTGTGGGGATTCACTTACAAGTGGAGCTTTTTTTTTTTTTCCCTAGGCAACAGAATGATTTATGTTCCTACTGAACTGCCTCTGGATGCTGTTTGTCAGAGTCCAGGGGAGGAAATGCAGAGTGAGCATGAGGGGCATGTGTGGATGATCTCACAGCCCCAGCTCCCAGCTGCCACATCTGGAAGGCAGCAAAGCCCCAGGATCTTGGAGGAACAAAAAGAGCTGCTTGTGCAGAACAGATGAACCCCACAAACCTGGAATGCCACGGTGAGGTGTCCGGCTTAGAGACAGTGAAGGACTGTGAGTGAAGAATGCAATGGGAACCAACCTCAAAGGCAAAGTTTTAAGGCTCTTTAAAACTTCTGGGATTTATTTCAAAGGCTTAGAGGGATTGGAGTGCTCGTCCCTGGAGAAATCTATGGGGAAATATGAAGGGTAGCTATCTTTAAGTGCTGCGCTAAGGCCTGAGCATGACCTCCTCTCTCTGGTACATATTTTCTGTGCCTTCAGCAAACCACTTAATCCATTGCTGTAAAAACCCCCACCCCATTGGTAAAATATCAAATATCACAGTAATGGAAGCTATGGAAGTACCTAAATCAATGTTAGGATTTGGGCATATATTTAAAAATTCTGCTAATTCACTGGAAGTCTGACAAAATAATGACCAAGAGAGAAGCCCAAGACACTAGACCTAGAAAGTACTACAGCAGAATTCCACTAACATAACCCCAAATGCAGAAAAATCCTATTTCCAGCCACATTCACCCCAACATGAAGTACTTAATGGCAATGGAGAGACGTTACAAACTGGGGAGGGGGTAATGCAAAGGCAGGGGAGTTCTCACCTCTTCAGGTCTGCTCAACACATGCCCTTCAGGGCCTGTGATCCCCAGCTCCAGGATCCTTTGCTGCTCCTAAGGCAGAGAAGAAAAAAGAGCAGGGATGAGATTTAAAGCAACAGGGAATTTTTCTTGCAGTACACACAGCTATTGGAAAGGTGCATGAGTGAGATCCTGAGCATCTGTGCTGGCTAAAAATCACATGGGGCTTTGCATAAGGGCCCTGCAAGAAAGTCCTGTCCAACTCCCCTTGCTGAGAATAACCAGAGCTCACAAAACCTTGCTGATTTGTTCACAGGAGGTGAAGTAAACCTTTTATTTGGATTCACTTCATACTGGGCTCATAGCCCCTCAACTTTCAGCACTCATTTGTGTCTATAAAATCATCTTTAAGATGTGGCAAAATGATAACTCATGGAAAAAACTGTCCTGCAACTGGGCTCAAGGACTGGGGTGGGCTCTTGCCCAGCCAAAGAACACAGAAATCCTCTGGGTGCTTGAGACACACTGTACAAAATGAGCTGGAGATAAGATTAAATTGAATACATTATTAACATTTCTCCCTTGCTGCTGTTTGAAGGATAAACAGACCCCAAACATCAGCACCCCATGTACTGTATGAAGCTACATCCCTTCACACTCCCCCTCTTCTTATTTCCTGCAGAACAATTTGTTCCACACAGTGACAGTCACACCCAGCTTTTCACTTTTGGGGAGAGAGGCAGAGATGCCCAATATCCACCCCAAACTGTAAGCTGCCACAAAAAAACCTATTTTATCAGTGTCAAAGGTGTTAAAAACTGCTCCACAGCCCCGCTCACACCCTTGGTACAACCATGCCATGCTCTCAAAAGCTTGGGTGGCTCTCAGTTTGCAAAGGAGGAGTCAGAATTTAAACCCCTCCCAGCATTTGAAGCCAGTAACTCAGAGAACAAACAGGCCATACCTCAGCGATGATGTCACCGTTCTCAGCATGCACTTGGGCTGTGGCGCCAATGTCCCGGATCACACTCAGGACCTCATAAATCTGGGGGACAGATAACACACATCACAGCAGGAACACACCTGTTGGTGAGGCCACACCACAGATCCCCAGAGAAAACAGAATTTTGCAGAGGAGAAAAGAGAAAGAGAAGCACTAAGCAATGTAAGATGTGGTTTGCTGGAGAGAAGCAAACCATTTTCATGCCTATCACTGAATTTCCCAATTCTACAGTTGGATGCTGCTGATGTGGCAAAGAAGGATTATCCAGTGGCAGGTTTGGAGTATGGGAGGAAGAAACAGCAACAACTCAAGCCCCACAGCTGGATGATTTTAAAAGACTTGCAGAGTTGTACCTGTTTGATGTCTCATTTACTGGTGCCTGGCACGAAAAACATCCCTTATATCTAAATGGTGGGGGCATGTTCTCCATTGAAATCCATTATCTGGAGGTAGGAGCAGTGTGATTTCCCACTCCAGCAACCAGCCTGAGAGGGCTCAGGTCCAGTAACCCCCAACTGGCGCCATCAATGTTCCCTCATCAAAATGTTTCCAGAGCCCTCAGAGATAACTCACACACCAACACTCCCAGGCATTCCTTTCCTCCCACACCTTCAGAAACATAAATTGCTCCTCTGAACAGCTAAATGTGCCCAAATGTGCCCACCAGAACAGCAAACAGGAGGGCAATTAATTCCTTTCTAAGGTCCCAGTGATTCTACCACCAAAAAAAACCATCTCTGGACCAGAATCAGTTTTAGCTTCTAAACAGAATAATTATAATTAGCCCAGAGATCTCCCTGTCCTGCCCTGTGCAGAGGCATAAAGCAGCAATTCAAAGAACTGCCACTGCTTCTATCCCAAAGGAGCTGGGAAAAAACCTCCAACCTCTCAAAATGAGAGTTTTACCATTGCTTCCCTCAGCCAAGCCTTTCAGGGTTTGCTGATGGTTAGGTTTTATTTTTAATTAAAAATATAATCTTCACAGCAGAGCTATGGGTGCTGTTGCCAATCTTAGGTACTGTAACACACATAAAGATTGGAACCAGGATAGAGTGTCAGATCCCAGGATATTGAACTTAAACACTAATTTGTGACAAATTAAACACAAAGCCTTCCTTCCTACCTGAGAATCACTGAGCTGAAAGCGATCTTTGAAAGCCATGTACACCAAGAAGGAATTCACACCTGGGGGAAAGAGAGCACATTGCAGTAAAGCCATGGACTACAATCCCTAAATCAGCTGTCAGCAATAATTCCATTAATTCACTGTAGGAGGTTGAGTAACAAAATAAAAGCAAAAAATGGATCTCACCCAAAAGCAGAGACTGGGCCTACATGGCTGATCCCCCTCACCCTCCAGGGAGAACAATGGGAAATCTGTGTCTATGACATGTCCAAACTGACCCTCACTGATCCTAAGCTGGCTTTTCCTCTCCAGCCTTTGGAACCACTAAAAGCACTCACCCAGCACATGTGGGAAGCTCCCATTATGGCATAAAATGCTGGGTTTTCAAACTACAAACAGGATGGAAAATTACTCCAGCCTGAGGATGACATGCCAAGGGTAAATAAAGAGGGGGAAAACCTATGAGGTTGTTTTACTCAGCTCTTCACTTTTAGCATCCAGAGTTGGATTGGTCCTCCTGGGGCTCCTATTTCCCTTGTTTACAGCACTTTAATGGCTGCAGGTATCATCAAGGGCACTGATGAACCCGAAGGACCTTCGCTGGACAGAGGAGCTGCTCTGCATGGGAAAAGCAGGAGATTCACCTCGGGAAAATCAGTGCTGCAACACCAGTGTGCCCCAACCCCTGAGCCCTCTGCAATCCCAACTGCCCAAACCTTCTCAAGGAGCCATATGGGCCTAAAACAGCTTTATTTGGATATAAAAGTAAAATACTGCATGAGAGACAGCCCTAAATAATAGGGGATCCTGAAAAACAAGGAGGGGCAAGGCTTCCCTGGCTTACCATGATCTTTAACTAGAGCTTCCATCTCCTCCTGGACACCTTTATGCCACTCAGTGATGTCCACATGCAGGGAGTAGTCACAGCAGGATTTGCTGTCTGCCCACTCTCGCCACTGGTCAAACGCCGTCAGCAAACTGGTCCCAGGCTCAGGAACCACGTGGTCAACTGGGAACGACAACCAAAGCACTTGTAAATTGCTGGTGCAGAAGCTTTCCTGGGTGCCCAGGACAGCAAGTACAGCTGTGCAGAGGCTGTTCCAAAATCAAGGCATCCTCTTTCCCCTTAAAATATTTCTAAGTTTGCAATTTCTCAGTGGTTTCTAGAGAATGCAGCACGGAAGTCGATTATGGAGCACCAGCTGAAAGAAAATTAGTTGTTATTACAACCTGTTCACTACAGCTGTTGGTGTTGCACATCCCAACCAGGAGCACCTTCCAGAGGACTGGAGGAAGCAGGACCAACAATTTGTGGTTGGAGAGATCTCTCTGACATTGAGAAGGTCCTGCTGCCTCTGGCACCTGCTTAGTTTGATCCTCACACCAAATCCAGCAGCAAATGGATTCACAGGCAGCTGCAGCTGCAGGACAGCCTCAGTGGGTGATGCAAGGGACCTGGATCTGAAGGCTCAGTGTTCCTGGTTTTTATTTGAGCACATGGAATCTCTGAGCTCTTCAAAAGACACAGTGAAATAAAAAAAAAGAAAGTCAGCATCTCCAATACTGACTGAGAGAACAGGAAAAGCCTGTGTGATTTCAGGGGTCACAAACTGGGAAGCACTGCTGGGGCGGAGGAGAGGGTCTGGCTTGAATCTACATTAAAACACACAGAAAAATAAAAAGTTGCTTCAATTATCAGCAGAGAAATCCCAGCAGCTTTTTTTTTTTTAACTTTATGGTGACGATCAGGGCTGCTCTAAGTCACAGCTGGGATGAGAGACAGAGCCCCTGGGATCCACTCACCCCCAGGGCAGAAAAAAGCTTTGCTTTGCCCCCACACAGACACAGCAGCCAAGATTTACTGGTTTTGCACTCTAAGGAACCAGATTCACACTGGGAAAGGCAGCCCAGCTCTCCTGAGCAGCCACGAGCCTCAGTCACCGAAGTCAGCAGAGACCTCTCAGCTGCCTGAGCTGTGTACACACTGCACAAAGCCAAGAGCTCACCCAAAACGACATCCCTGCTGCAAAACTCTGCCCACCCTCTCCCCTTTGCAAAGGGAGACAGCTTAGAATATTTCTGCTTTCCAAGAGGCTTTTCCCCTGGAAGCATCACACCAAGGCAAGGACATGATATGCACATCCTTACTGCCTTGGCAGCTGCAGCTTTCATCAGCTCAGGGCTGCAGGAGTGGCTGGGGGTCTCTTTGTTCCCCCCGTACCCGTCACAGAAATCTGTGCTATGAGTGAAAACTTGGAAATTTGCCTCTTGTCTGGCACCACACCAAGGATGTGCTTTTCACCACCACTGCAAAAAGGAGCCCAAATATAAGCAGACAACAAACTGACCTGTTTTTAAAAATATCATCCAATTTCTGTTCCATGATCTGACCACCCCAGTGGTCAGAAACCTTCCACTAACTTCCAGCCTGAATTGTTTCTTGGCCAGTACAGAGCCCTTGTTGCTCTGTCAAAGTTAATCTTTAGCTTAAGTAGAATGAACAACAAGGAGAAAAATAACATTCCTTTTGTTTTTTCCAATGGGATGTGGAGAAAGCCCAGGTTTACACAAATATCTAATTAAAAAACCCAAAAAAAGTCCATTTAATCTCTAACACATCACAGGAATAAACCCATCTCCACTTGAGACTAAAGGTGCCCTCAGAGCTCTATCAGCCCCAAGATGATGGATGGGTTGTGGGCATTGGGAAATCGTGCCTGAAGGCACCAAGGGGTTAACACAGAGTCCTCAAAGCCCAGCACTGAGCCCCTGGGAATGCTCTGGAGCTCCCGGGAATGATGGTGTTGTCAGGGATCAGAGCTTTATCACCACCTCACCTCATGCACTACCCAAGGATGACAAATGGTATTTTTTGGAGGCAGTAGAACCAGGGGTAAGGGAGCTCTGTCAGCTCTCTGACAAAGCCAAACCACAGCTGGTTGCAATAAGTGATGGAAGTGCTGGTGCAAGTGTGCAGGGAAGTCAGCTCCAGGGGTTGGGAATATCTCCTGTGGCAGCACCCCATAGCTCCCTGACAGCCAAATCACTCCCTAGCCCCTTCAAAACGCAGCACACTTTTTCTCTACAGCAGCTCTGCCAGGCAAACATCAGTGAACAACCACTTCCCCACACCCACATGGAAGAACTCAGCAGGAAAGCAGCCTGAGAATGCAAGGTAAGTGACAGTCTTTGCACCCTGGGACTGAATTGGTCTGAAGAGACAGGGGAAGGTCCCAGCAGAGGACACCAAGAGACAGTCATGGTGACAGGGACATCCCTGGAGAGGGGCCCAAGAGCTGGGCTCCTGTACCTGACCCAGGGGCAGGATGGAAGCTATGCTGCCACAGCAGGCAAGCAGGAGCAGTGGATGCTGCACAAAAGGCATGGAGAAAGTGGATGTAATACCATATCCTGGTCTGGAGCAATTCAGACACAAATGGCAGTCTCCTCGATTTTTCCATCCTGTTCTGGCCTGTTCAGATGGCCAGATGGAAATGCAGCTTAGAGAAGCTTCTTCTAGCCCTCAGGCACAGCTCAAGAGCGCAGAGTAAAACAAAAAGCTTTTTCTTTCAGGTCCCTGTGCTCCAGAGCAGCACAAGAAGCTGATGGAGGAGGCTCCATCCCACCACGTTCCCACAGCCCCAGGCTTCCAGGATGACCCCTGGGGATGATCTGTCCCAGGACCATGGACACAAGGACTGACCTACCCCAGCTCACAGCAAATCTCCCTCCTGGAGAATTCCCAGGAGGCTTCCCATGGGAAAAGCAGTGCTGTCCTGACCCCACAATGCTCCTTCTCCCTGGGAATCCCATCCCACTGCCCCATCTTTCCTTCTATCACCTCGGCAACCAGGAATGTTCAATCCCTGGGTGACCCCACGCCTGCAGGGCACACTTAAAACAAACTGCAGTGACACAGGCTGTTGTCACCCCTTTATTCCCTCCACCACCACAGCCTTGATCTGGTGTGCTTCCCAGCCCAGATGTTTTCTTCCAGTTGTTGATTTTTTTGCTGTGCAAATGAATTCAGCTGCTTGAGGTCTGAGAAGGAAGTTGCCAGCTCATTTTTAAACTAAAAGCTTGTTCCAAAAACAGAAAAAAAATAACAGACAGGAAAAAAAAAAAGGAAAAGGAAAAGATAATGTAAGAATCACTTCATCGGTACTGAAATCTTCAAAGAAGAAATTAAATAGATTTGTGGGCCTTGTAGTGGCTCCCTGAATCTGAGTGAAATTCAGGTCTAATCCAAATTTTTCTCTTTATTTAACACATTCTCAGCAAGGCACAGGGCAAAGCCAAGCTCAGGGTTACACTGATTTCTCAGCTAAGAGCAGAAAACATTCTGTCGACTATCTTTTAACCTTTTGAGCAGCAGAACCCAAAATGCAGCAGCCCAGGGCTGAGGGCAAACAAGGCTGTTACACCAGCAAAGGAACTTCTTTAAAAAAATGAGAAAAACTATTTTATATATTACAAATATTCTAATTTTTTCCTTATTAAACACTGACAGGATTCCAAAATACCTGGACAGTCTGTCTTTCTCTCAGACAATCCAAGTTCTAACCTCCCTCCGAGGGCAGTGGAATTTGAGCACCTGTGGACACACATGCTCCAGCCCTAATCATCCAGACTCTTAATTACCCTTCCCATTCCTGGTTTGACTCTCCTGTCATTACACACAGGCTTACAAGGTGCACCTGCTCCTGTATCCCAGTGTTCCAGCTCCCACCCACCACCAGCCAGGGCTGTTTTCTTGCCTGCCCCGCTCAGCTCAGGGTCCTTCGCTCCTCCTCCTCCCTCCTCCTCCTCAGGCAGATTAATCGGCTTAGGATTAAAGGCAGACAATGAGCTGAAGTGAGACAACAACACTGGGTGATCCATGTGGCTCTTCTGCACCAAAGCTGGCACCCAGCCATGCTGGAATATTCTGTATCTCATGGGCCAAACTAGTTAGATGCTGGAGGGGAGAAAATTGGGTGTGAAATGAAAGGGGAAGGCAAAAACTTAGGGAAATGGATGAAATGTTCCAAGGATGGGGAAAATAAAGCAGTGTTGTTTTAACATAAGCATGGAAAAACCATAGAAAAAGGGTTAGAAGTGCTAGCATCACCCATTATTAACACATTCTTATCATGTATTAACGTAAAACTTGTACTAAAATCAGATCCCAGCACAATCCCATCCACACAAGTAATTCCGAAGTTCAGATCATTCCTACTGCTTTTTTGCACAATTCACAGAATCATGGAATACCCTGAGCTGGAAGGGACCTGCACAGATCAAGTCCAACAGCTGATTCCAGAAAGGGCAGCCTAAAAGCTGAACCACAATTAAGGCTGGCCTGAAACACCTCCTTGTCTTCATCCAGCTGCTCCCAGACTTTAAAACCACTTCCACAGCCCACTGAAAATGGTGCCAATTTCAGCTTTAAATGGTGGCTTTAGGAAATGTTGCATCACATCTTGGCTCCCTTTTCCAAACTCTGGGGCTTTCTGCTCCTGAAGAGCTTTCCTGGAGCAGGGTGGTACCTGTACCCTGAGCAAGAAGGGAGATGGGCAAGAGGGATCCAGCACAGAAAGCTGGGGAATTACCCAACAGCCTGCAGGATACTCTGAGACTAGAGCCAGAAAAATTCCATATTATCTCTTTCTGGCACTTGGAATCTCTCTCAAATTAAAAAAAAAATGCAGATGAAGAGCAATGCCTTTATATTTTTGACCCCTTGCTAAACTCCAGAGAAATTATTGCTTCAGAGGCAGAGCTGGATCAAGCTCTTTGCCTTGCCTTGAAAACAAAACTCTGCTTTTGGGATGGATGTGCTCATGGGTGGGGATTAATGCATTTTATAGCTTCCTGGCATTGTGGCATGTGCATTTTTTTTTCTTTTTTTCATCCTGCCTCAGTTGAGCAAGCCTTGGCTTGCAAACAGCCCGTTTCTGGAGCTTCTATTAATAGCCCATGCTTCCAGCTTTCCACTGGAAAGGATTTTTTTCAACTGGTTTAATTGTCATCCAAAGCATGCATGAAAATTTTCTGGGGCTTCAGCTCATGAATGCCACTACCAGAAAGGAGAAAAACTGTTTGAAATGGACAATATAAACATGAATTAGGGTCAGATGTTACCAAAATTGTGTATGTAATAAAAACCATGTATTCAGGGTTCCAGTTGCTATTACAGACTGCAGTTTCGCACATTATTTCTTCCTCCTACCAGCATTAAATGTGTCTATTGTTTAAGAGGAGTTTATAAGGTGAAAATCCTTAACATTTAAGCTTAACTGTTAGCAGGCAGATCTCCCCTACCCAAAACTTTAAATAGCAACTTGATCACTATAAACACATCTGCCTTTTTAATACTACTTAATCCCCACAGCAACTGCATGTGGTGAAATCTGGCGAATTTATTGAGTTGTACATTCTGTCACAAGCCATTTTATTGAGAGGCTGTAATTAAATTCAGCCCTGGTAATTGCACAGGTCCCTACTTAGCAGTCTGGAGTTGTCAGGCTGTGGCTGCAGGAATATTCTCCTGGCACTGATGTGAAGTGCGAGTAATTCTGTGAAAGCAAGAGGAATAAAATCAATCTCTGTGAACTGAAAGTCAGGCCCTTGACTGACCCATAGATTATATCATCATCACAGACCTTATTTCATCCAGAGGCTTCAAATTCTCAGCTGGTAAAATACTACAATTCCTTCTACCTTTATGCATCATTACCCTTTTATAAAGGATTTTCTTCACATCCTGGTTCCAGCAATCAGATTTTCAGCTGTGTATTTGTTGGGATTTATTCCCACAATATTTTATTCTTGTTCCCTCCCCCCTGCCCAAGAAAAGATACTGGAATAAAGAGATTATTCTGAAGAGTTACAGCCCTGCACAGAACAGCATTTATGGTACTAATGCCACTACCCAAGGACTGGTCTCCTGTACATGCCTGCCAAATTCATAGTAAAGGCAGCCTAAATGACATCACATGTTGGTTTCTGTCAGTTCAGATCCAGTTTATAAGACCTGATGCGGAGAAATCAGAAGCTGGACCAGGCTCAGAAGAACCAGACACATCTGTGCTCCACTGATCACATTTTCAGACTGCAACATTCCCTTATTCCCTCACTGATGTCATATAGATATTTCACTTGCCCTTTTGGCTGATTACATCCAAAATACAATTGACAATTTGAGGCCAGCTGGACACAAACATAAAGAATTCACACAATTATTATTAACCCCCCCCCAGCTGCTGGCACGGCAGCATATTAAGGTCAGATCAAAAAAAAGGCTCCATCTCTTCCCAGTACAGGTTTATTGTGCATTTATTGTATGTCAGGAGGTCACCATGGCAGAAAAGGAGGGGAACCAAGTTCAAAAGAGACATGTAAGTGGTTCCAAGATTTATCCTTTCTTTCAGGCATTACTCCACACTTGAAGGCCGTGAAAAGAGCACACAGGACTTCAAAGGCTTCCATATGAATTGGTCTGTAAACCTTGAAGGACTGAGATGGAAAAAACCTCGGTTTGTAGCCATGACTTTCAAGTCAAGACAAAACACAAGAATTAATAACACATCCAAGGGGCAAGAGCTGATCAGACACAGGAGGACAAAAGATCACGTGCCATGAGCCAGCTCTCTCCCTCTCAGGTCACTGGAGATGTGTCCTGCCCCTTAGGCTTTTTCCACTAGCTGGGAAGCTGGAACAGTTCTGGACTGGCATTATTCTCACCAAGTTTTGGATTCTCACCTTGATTTCATGGCCCAGGGCTGTTTCAGGGGTGTTGGAGATGAAGACGAACGTGACTGCAGGATGCCAGTTTTTACAATGGAAATTTGTAGTGGTTCTGAGAGGGCTTTGTGTGTTTGGCATTGGAAAAGTTGGTTTTCTTCCCCCCCCAGAAATAAACTAAATGTGAAGAGCTCTGATTCTATACAAGCACTTTTTATGAATACAGCTTGTATTAATACAGGGGAAAAGAAAAACCCTGTATTCATCAAATAAACATCTCCCCTGCCTGGATGAGAACCAGACACTTCCTCTCCTCATGACTGTAACAAGGTGACATCATGGTTCCAAGGAGGAAGTTGTCACCCATCACTACCAAACCACAGCCACTTCTGCTACAACACCAGCAGTCCCCATCCTGTTCCCACTCAAACCACTCTCACACACAACTGCAGGCAGGGAAGCAAGGGCTGAATCAGACCTAAATGTTTATGGAGAAAACCTGGTGGGAGGTGCAGCAGAACCTGGTTTCCACCAATGGACAAGGATCAAGCAGCATATCCGTCCCTCACACAGCCATTTCCTGACCACACCTGCCCATCTGTAGGTGTTCTTTCCACTCTGTGGCACTGATATTGCCTGCTAATTAGCTCTTGTGCTTGCTGAAATCATTAACCTGTGTGAGGTCCTAACTAGATTATCCCCAGTTTAAACAGAGACTCCTGTGGCATGTTCCCCAAGCCACTGAGCTTCCTCCTCCAGCTCTGAGCCAGCCCAGCCTGGCCTCACAAGCTGTCTGGTGTCTTCCTAGACTTGTGAAGAGTCCAAGGTTTGGGGCACAAAGCATCAGTCCTGGGCAGCACCTGAGCTGCCCACCCAAAGAGAGACACCCATCCTGTGGCAAACTGGTTTGGGAAACTCCTACACACAAGATCTAACTTTTGTCTTATCCATGCACCAAGTCTTTAGGGGCAACTATTGCTTTCTACACCTCAGCTTAATTTCCTGTCTCAAATGTGGTATTAGAAGGAAATTATTTACTGTAAGGGTGGCGAGGTCTTGGCACAGGTTGTCCAAAAAAGCTGTGGCTGCCCCATTCCTGTCCAAGGCCAGGCTGGACAGGGGTTGGAGCAACCTGGGATAGTGGGAGGTGTCTCTGCCCATGGCAGGGGGTGGGACTGGATGGACTTTAAAGTCCCTTCCAACCCAAAACATTCTGGGATTCCATGAACAGCTGGAATTGCCCCTGGATCTGGGCAGGATGGCTCAGTGGGAGGTGCTCCATACAGCTGCCACCTTCCCCTTTATGACAGTGTTTGCATTGCAGTAGGACTGACTGGTTCAGAGTCGTCAGCTGTGGTCCTGGTTCCATGGCCCATTTCTGCTTCTAAGAACACGTTGCACACCTACATTTTACTCAGCTGCACTACAAAAGCTTTCCAAAACTTTTTCCATTCACAGTGGAAAGAGTCTCTGCCCATCAGGCTGAAAAGTCCTTTGTAGCCCATCAGCAGCCGAACTCTTCTCTTGGGACACTGATACTAATCCTCAGAAATCTTACCTGAAGTAAAGAAAAGCCTGCTGGAAAGCATCATTAACTGACAGCCACTCTGGAATGATATTTTTTTGAAGCAATATTGGAATATTTGAACAGAGAATCCTGTGACGCAGTCCCTGGCTGCTGAACCAGCCTTGCCTGGCTTTTCAAGGAGTCTGGAATCTTGCCAGGCCCATGAAGAGCCCAAGTTTGGAGGCACAAACCACTCAGGGTGTTGAAGTTTAGGAGCTTCCCCCCTTCCCTGCACCAACTCAGTGCTGTGCAATAATTTGGGAGGGCTCTCCAGGAACTCCTTCCCCAGTTCCTGCTGCTTGGAGGCTGTGCAAGGGAATTTCATTCATATGTAAAACACCACCATCGAATCCCCCAGATCCAAAAATATCCACACTGTACATATGTAGCTGCTACTAGGGACAAAAGCAATGTGGTGGAAACACACTTGGACAAGTGGGAAGGGAAGCTTCCAAAAGCTGAGCCCTTTTTGGTGGGCTCTGAAAACCAACCAAAGCATCTCCCAGTTCACATTTGCATGTGAAACTACAAGTTCCTTCTTTTACCTCATAGGAAGCCAAAAGCACTCTCCTCTGGATCTGCAGATGTCAAGTGGGAGGGACAGGGATTATCTCCTTACTTCCAGTGTTGCCCACACCAGCTTCTCAGGTAGCTTGTCACAAAAATAATCACTTTTTACTTATGATATGAGACTCTAGGTGAGCTTAATTAATTTGAATTAAAACCACAACCCCTCAGCAACAAAGCCACCTCCCACTATAGACAGCCAGCAACCAGCATGAAGAAATGGAATGACATTCCCATTGTCACAGAGGAGGTCCCAACACCAACTGCAGGGTATCAAGGGAAGGAAAGAGTTCTCCCAGAAGCCATAACTTGTAAATGTCTATCCCTGCATTCCTTGCAAATGCACAGGGCTTCCATGGGACTGAGGGCTGTGAAAAGATGCAGGCACAGCCCCAAGCTGCTAACAACTGGCAGTTCCTGAGTGTGATTAAAGTGTGCCAGACAGGAGGAGCTCATTTGTATTCCTCAAACAATTCTCCCTCTCACCAGAAAGATTTAAAAAAAAAATCCAGTTTCTAAGAAACAGATGGGATCTACGAACTCTAAAGGCACTGGGGCTGAAGGAAAGAGGGGAAAAAAGGCTCTGCTGATCAAAGACATCAAATCCTACTCCACAGGCAGCACTCCAAATCCATCCCAAGTGGGGAATCCTGCAGTTGGTTACAGCCCTTGCTTCTTTCAGGCTCCACTTGCTTCTCTCCTGCGGCACACAGAGCTATTTTCCAATGTGGAGAGCTGAAAGGTCCTGCCTGACCAGGGCATTTTCTGCTTAGTCAAGCTCACAGGAAGGCAAAAGCAGCCAAGGTGTTGAACACTGGTGGGGAGCCAAAAATTCCCTGCCCAGAAAAACAGGCCAAGAAAAGAGCTGGTGGCACCACTTCCTGCTGCTTCTTTGAAGACCTTGTCAAGACTTGAAGGTGATTAGGACACTTTAGCTAGCAAGGTTTAACTCACATGCTCTGAAAACCTATCACAAGCAGCTAATGATGTTATAAGAAGCAAGGTGGATAATTACATTTTATTTTTTAAGATTTTTTTTTTCCATCCACAGCAGACCTGGAGGAGCCAACTTTTACACCAGCCCCCATGAAAACATCATGTACATTTCCCATGGATGTAAGAGGCTGGGGGAGACACAGCCCATCAGAGAGACTCACCGGCTCTTTACTCCTGTGTCATCTCTAAGGCCTGCATCTTGGAGATGAGAGCACTGGACAAAGAAAGCAAGAATTTGGGGATTTTTGGGACTTTTCACAAGGGCATGGAGTCATAGGACAAAGGAGGTGGCCTTAAGCAGAAGAGGGGCAGGTTTAAATGACGTATTAGGAAGAAATTCTTTATTATAAGGGTGGTGAGGCCCTGGCTCAGGTTCCCCATCCCTGGAAGTGTTCAAGGACAGGCTGGACAGGGCTTGGAACCATCTGGGTAGTGGAAGATACCCTGCCCATGGCAAGGGACGGAACAAGATGATCTTTAAGGTCCCTTCCAACCCCAACCATTCAGTGATTCTTAAAGAAAAGCACTTCAAAGCAGCTCTTCAAGCAAAAGAACTCTTCTCCATGCAGTGGGAAAGCAGCATCACTGATCCCCAGCATTAAATGGAATTAGAGGCATGAAGTGCTATTGCATCAACAGACAGCACAGGTTAATTTCTCCTGAAATAAATCCCTCTTTTTGGATGCATGAAAAAATCTAGGTCAGTCACATCTGCACTGTCAGAACTGCTGCCACTCCAGCCCTTGTGTGTTCCAAACTAAACTAAGCACGCGTGGAATTGATTCCATCCCCTCCTTCCTGCACAGGGAGAGGTTGGAGCAGAGTGGGTCAAAACAAACAGAGAAAGGGACCCCTCACCTGCTCTTTAAAAAAATCAGTGCTACCAAGAGGCAGAAGGATGGAGAGGAGAAAGGGGCAGGATCCCCAGCAGCTCTGGGGAAGGAAAAGATGGGAAAACAGGGAAAAATCTCCTGATTGACTCAAAAACAAGCCAGGCTAGACTGCAGAGGTTTCACAGGACTCCAGCCCAACATCAGGGTGAATGATTTCACCTTTCAGCACTGAGGGGGAATGACGGCCCAGCTGAGTGTGTGACACCAGTGTTAAACATCTCACCACACCACAGGTTTTCTACATCATCCCAGACACAGCCATACAGCTCCCGAGTCCCTGTGTGCTCCTCACAGCAGCCTGTTCCTCACAGCACAGAGAGGCGGCAAACAATAGCTACGGCCCAAAGGGTCAAAAAATGCCCCTCAGCACACACAGAAACACATAACACATCTGAGGTCTGCACAGCTGTTTCCTCCTGTGCTCTCTGGCAAGGGACATCAAGGACTTGGCAGATCTCCATGAGCCCCCACTGGAATCCCTCCCAGAACAATGGGGGATCCCATCCAGCACTGCTGGGATGCTGGGAGCAGAGCAAGCCCTGGATAGAGTCTGCACAATCCACTGCAGGCAGAGCCTAATGGACTTAGAGGGTTTAAAAGCTCGGGAAGAGAAGCTCACACCAGGGAACTGCCCAGCTCTGCTTACACCCCACTTTCTCATTAAGGATTTTAAGCCTGCCCTGAATGAAAGGTACAAACACAGCAGCAGGAAGCTGGGAGCTGGTGAAGCCAAGAGATTTAGGGTGAATCAGGGCCAAGGCTGGTTTTGGGGTGTGAAAAGGACCAAGGGGAGTCGGAGAGAGGAGGGACAGGGCAGGAGGGACTCTGCACCTCTGTGTGGTGATTTCATTATTCCAGTCACATAGAGCAAGGATTCCTACTCATAGAAATCCCCAGTAATGTGTAGATATTTTCACTATGTTTCCAGAGAATTAAACATTTCTTTGGGGCAGAAGAAGCGCTGCCAGAAAGAGAAACGAGTTCCAAAGCCAGGGCAGCCTGTCTGCAGGGCCGGTCCCAGCACACAGTTCCTCTTCCATCTCTAGGTGCAAAGAGAAACAAAACCGGGGCTGGTGCCTGCGGAACAATGCAGTGCTGTGTACACACAGCCAGGGACCTGGGGAGACACTGCAGCTCTGTGGTCGCTGCTCTTGGATGCAAAACACTTGGTTTTACAATTCCAGCTCAGCCACAAGTCCCTGCCTGACCACTGCTGTCACCCCCTTCTGTCTCTGCTTCCCTCCTCCTCCTCTCACCATTTAGACTCTAGACCAGCACAGGACTAACCCTAATAATGCAAAATAAATGCACCCAGTCAGGTAGAATAGAATTTAATCTCCACTGGTGGGTTTAAATACCACCCCACACCCTCATCCTGTCTAAACCCCACTTTAAGCTGAGACTGTCACAGAGTCTGATCTCCTTTGGGGCATTCTCTGTCACACTTAGATCAAAACCCAACAGGTGAGGAATCATTCCTGACTAGAAACATCTCCTTCCAGCAAGGTGGTGATCTTCAGAATGACTTGGGAGACCTGGTGTCACCTCACTTTGAGTTGGATTGTGGCTGGGCAGCTCAAACCCTGCTCAAACCCCTGCCATGCGGCCCACAGGAGCTCTTTAATAGCAGGGTCAGGAATTAGGGAGCCAACAGCAGCCCATGTGAGGCTCCCCTTCATTTCCTGAGCTTCCTAAGATACACAGGCTCCCCTCCCCAGCCTTCCCTCCCCATGTCATTAGGATAACTGCTGCTCAAGTTCAAAAGGCTGTTGGCTTCCAAACCACCAGGCCAGAAAAAGCTATCATTTCTCTCACTGTAATTTCTCTCTATGATTATAGCAGTGGTTGACTGAGTCAAGAGAGGCAATGTCAGCAAGAGATTTCACCCAAGGACAGCAGATACCAGAGAAAAAGCAGAGTGTGGGAGGAGGGGCTCAAATGTGTGTGGGAGCTGGCCTGGATGGATGGAGTTCTCACTGGGACATTAAACAGGCTCAGGGATCAGAAAGCCAGTAAATATACAGAGCTTAACTTTTTCATCCCTTCTGCAGGGCTGGGAGCAGACAGAGGCAATCCTGCCCCTGCTCAAATCAGGGGGAGTTTTTCCACTGATTTTGATGGGGATTTCACCCATCACAGTTAATCAGCAACCAAACCATCACCAGGCTCCAAGAGGCCACCCTGTTCCTAGCAGGGATTCTTCCTCCTCTAACAGCTCCAGGGACTGGGTTATATCCTGGGGTATTAACCTAGCTCAGGTTGGGAAAACAGGGACTCAAAAATAGGTGTCTTGTGCAGAGCCAGGCATTGAGCTTTGGTGATCCTTGGGGAACATCCCTTGCAACTCAGGATGGTTTGTGAGTCTATGCAAAATGTCATTTTTAGCTCACCAAAACTTTAGCCTCTTGTAAGGGCAACTTCAGACAGAATCCTTTTCCAAAACTCCGGAAGGACTGTTCTCTTTCCATGGAATACAGGAAAGTTTAAGGAAGCAACCAGAACAGGTTGGAGCATATCTAATACTCTTCTCTCCATCAAAATTCTCTGCGGAGCATTCTGGAATTCTCCTTTCAACTTAATGCCCAAACACTGCATTCTGACATTTCAAAAGGGCGAGAATCCAAGTTTCTTTCCCAGAGTAATGTTATCCTAAAACCCAGAGGGAGGGCTTTTCAGCTAACATACCCACACCAGTATTCTTCTAAGGTGCGGACCAAGAAAAGGACTGTACAAATTGTCACTGCAGAAAAACAAATATATCACAATACGTCATTTCAGGCAAAACCAACTCTGTTTGTTCCTCTGCTAGCAAAGTCAGCTGGAGCCTTGCCTTTGGCACTGCAGAGGGGAGAGACAGAAGGATCATAGCTGGAATTCCTGCTCACATGGCCTCAGGGGAGCCAGCAGAAAAAGCAATCAGCCCTAACTCCTGAGTGGAGCAACCTAGGAACGGCTCAGGAAAGCAAGGGACTGAGAGGCAAAAGGGCAGATTTGGATCCTCACCCCCAGCCCCTTTTCCCTGATCACCTGGGAAGACCTGGATTGGAGCTAGATCTGCTTCCCATCAGGAAAAAGCTCCCCTGGTGCCACAAAAAACATACAATTGTTCCACTTGACACCAGGACCCATCTGATTCCCCCTCCCTAATGCTGCAGGAATGAATTTAGAGGGGAACAAGCAAATGAGGACAGGGCTTGGAAAAAACAGGTTACATTCTTGTGCATTCCCTGGATGTGTCTGCCATAAGAATTAAAGGGGCAACATTGAATTTGATCTGAGCTGAAGATTAGGTTCACCAAAGCAGATTCTCCAGATGATTCCTGGCACTGCAGATCAATGCCAAAACTCACCAAAGTCAGAATTTCACCCACAATTTTTATAAACCAACCATCAGTGGAAACCTATCCAAGGTTCTTGGTTCAATTTCACTGAAAACTGCATGCAAAATAAATATTTCCCTAAAATGATTGTAAAGTAAACAGTCTTAAAGTACCCTCCAGCACAAAAATGTGAAATAAATTGAAGCATGAAGCCAAGGAAGCTGTTTGTGTGCCCAAAGTGAGGGTTATGCATAGAGCAGAGAAACAGATGGAGTAAAGGTATTCGTAAATAAATCATACAAAGTTTGCTAAAAGCACTAATGAGGAAATTGGGTGCTTTTTTCCACAGATCTCACATCCAAAAAGAGGTGTTTTTTCCTAAAAAAGACTGAAGAACAGAGACACAGCTGGATACAAGTCCACAGGAGAAGCAGATTCCCTTTGCAAAATCCCAGCATTTAAAACACACAATGAGATAAGAGTGCCATTTTCAGGCTGTAATTTGTGATATTGTGAATCCAGTTCACTAAATATTGTCCTCTTAATCATAAGAGGAAAAATGTTGCCATCCACCACAGCTCCCACCTGCTCTGGGGAAGCCCAAGGGCCACCCAGCAAGAGAGTGTTGACCAGAGCTTTACTGTGGAAGAACTTTTCCAAATGCTGTAATTTTGCTCAGAGAAACAGCTGAGCTGACACAGGGCAGAGGGCTCCAAAGCTTTGAAGTCTACTCTGGATCATTCATCCTGCTTTCTGCTGCTCCAGTTGCTGATTCTCACCTACCAGAAATGTCTCTCCATCATCCTATTTAGTACAGTTAGTCCTTGCTGCAGTCTCAGGAGGATTTTTTTGTTTAGAGATGGTTTTGTATTTTGGTGTCTTTATCTGATATACTCAGGATGGTAAAGTTTTATCCCTAGTCTCCTCTAAATGGTTTGCTCATGGTCATAATCCAAATTATGCTCATTTTCATAGCTGTAAAAGGAGAAATTGTAAAATGGGGTATTCTTCTCCCACCTCCCTAACTCAGAAAAGCATTACATTATCATTACTGAAGTATTCAGATATTACAGCCGTAAAGGCAATAAATATTTACACACATAAAGGATTTCTGAAACAGGAGGCTCTGCAGAGGTAAAATTAGGCATCCAAAGTAAAGGGCTACTCCATAAAAAATTTGCCAAACCAATTTCTACTTTCAAAAAGTGCCACTGAGGGGAACAGTGCTGCTGAAAGGTCACATGCAGATGACAGAGAATGTTATTTTGATCTAATTCAACTTAACAAGGAAGAACAAAATGATAATTCAAGTGTGAACCAGGTACTCTAACAAAGGAACAACCAGTGAAACAAAGTCAATGAACTAAGGCTGAAAATAAAAAACCATTTCAGTGCTATTGATTTAAATTGACAGCAAAGATTTGAAGGAGAACTGGGTATTAGTGTGCACAAAGGGATCATCCACAGCCACATCCCCTGTGTGGGTAAGGCTATCTTCAGACACAAACCTCACATTCTGAAGTGAAAATGTTATGAAAAATAATTTCCTGAAATATTTTAAGATTATTTCTTTGAAGCATTAAATAAGCCCTACTTCCAGCCTCCTGTCAATCCATTCAAGTCCACCCACCAGGCCAGGGATCAAGGACTGCTCACTATCACACTCTGGGGGATGAGGATGTTCCAGTCCACGCAGGGCTTGGCTGGAACTGAGTAGAGTTAAGCTGGTTTCTGGCTGTGCCTAAGATCTCCTTATATCCACAGACTGGACAATAGACACTAATACATGTTCTGAAACAGCTTCTTTTATTCCTCTGTACCTGAACTCTCCTCCTGTGGAGTGGCAGCACCTGAGAGTACATGAAAGACTGAGATGCTCAGATTTTGGATCACTTCACATCTTTATCCCTCATTCCCACATGCAGCAACCGAGCCTGGGACACAATGGCAGATTTTTACACCTGATCAGCTGCCCTGCAACAGAGGGGTTTGTTTTTTCCCTCTGGCTCAAACAAAGTTACAAGGTTAAGACTGTGACTTGCTTGTGGAGTTTTAAGATCCTGTGGCAAACATAAGCAGGGACAGATAGCCTGGAAGTCATTCCTGAGGCATTTTAGAGGCAGAAGGAATTAGATTAGATACCAAAAGTATCTAATCCTGCTGTCAGCACAACAGTCAGTCTGCCTTTTTTATTTTGAGGTATTTGTACTTCACAATTCCTCTCTTTCTCCAAAGGAGGAGATGAGCCCAAGTGGAGCTACACTAAAAAAATTCCTGGTGGCTAAAGCAGATCCTGAAATAAGTGGTCCAGTTTTCAAAGACACACTGAACACTGGCATCAGGATTCTGGGTGTGAGAAACACAATAGATATCTTTCCACAGACAAGGGACCAAGGTACAGAAACGTGGGGGATCTGCTCCTCACTCTGAAGCCAGACGTCACAGAGACAACAGGTTCCAGCAGCAGCAGACCCAAAAACCTGCTGAAGTCACACCACCAGCAAGGGAAGACAAATGAAATGAATGACAACTGCAAGATGGGGAAATCCTGGGGTCCTGCTTTTCCATCCCTATTCCCACAAGCTTTGCCCAGCAACTTGGCCAGACATCACCCACTGGTTCAGAACAAGGTGACTCCCAAAGCTCCTGTTCTTATCTGGGAAAGAGAAAAGCCCAGCTTTGCTGGAAGAGGAAAGCAGGCACTTACTGATCATGGTGGTGCCCCCAGCCAATGCAGCCTTCGTCCCTTGGAAGAAATCATCAGCAGATGTCATCCCCTGCTCTGGCATCTGGAACCGGGTATGGACATCGATCCCTCCAGGAATCACCATCCTGCCATGGGCCTCGATAGTTTTCACTCCCCCTGGAACGATCAGGTTCTCCCCTATTTGCCTGGGGAAAGAGGTTTTGAGGAGCAGGTCAGGCACACCCAGGTAAGCAGCCTGTAAACAAATACCCCTGTGCTACTTAGCACAGCTGCATTGTCTTTTTCCATATAAAGCAGGGCACAGGATCAGCACACACAGGGCTGAGGGTGCTTTATTCTTCCCGTGGAAGCAGTTGACTAACGGTGAGTTAAGTGTGCAATTCCTTCAGGACTTAAGGATAACATTAAAAGGAAGGAAAAGACGGAGCCCCTCTGGAAGGGGCCGTGCAGGTCATGGATGATCACTGCACCCAACACAGCTTTCCAGGGGCTAGACTTTTTAAAGCAGCAGCTCAACACTTGATTCCAGCTCTCTAACAGCTATTGGTTTGGGAACACTGAAAGAATTTTTGCTTCCTTATTTTCTACCTTCCTCTCATATGTAAATATTACAGAGTCCCTACACAAACATAAATTCAAGCAGATATTGGTTACCAAATTCCTGGTGAGACCCTCAGAGGTCTCTCCAGTCCAGCTCTTCACAGACCTATTTTTAGCAGTGCAGTAGTGGATGCAATTAATTAGCTGTCTCTGGCTAGCTCCTTTAACTTTTAACCTTGATTGAAAAAGCACATGTGCTGGCTGTTTAGCCAGAACAGGAAAATTCCTTGTTTGTAACCTCTAGCTTGTCTGTTTTTCCCTAGAATAATTTTCCAAAGAAATCTGTAACACATTTAACGTGCCAGGAACATATGTTCCAGGCCTGAAAACACAGAAAGAGGTCTGAACCTCTTCCACTACAGGGTCCTTTTTTACTTGAAGGGGGGTTGGAGTGATCTCTGCATCACAGACCCAGAGAAGTCAGCACTGCAAGAGACTTCCAGAGGTCACCCAAGTCCAGCCTCCAAGTCTAAAAGAGAATTGTGTTAGGATGCTGAACTCTGAATTCAAAATATCTGAAGTCATAACTCAGTGAAACTTTACAGCACAGATAACTTCTAACACATGTGTCATCTCAGCATGGGGCTGCTCTCATGACTAAGATTAAGCACATGTAAGTACCTCCTTGGAGCCAGCAGGGTTTGGGCCCAGTTGTTTATTTATTCAATACCCTGCTTTTAAAGCCCCTTCATTAAACACCAGGATAGACGTGGAAATATTCATTTTTCACTGTAATTTAATAGATCTCTCTGAGATTAAGCTATTCCAGCCAATCTGCAGTGCATTTCTGTACATACCCAATCCCACCATGAGGCTTCACTTACTTTATCAACCCATCCTCCATGTAAATGTCTGCATAGAAGGACTGGTCGTCATTAACTATTTTACCACCTTTGATCAAAAGACGATCGCTCTACAACAAAAGAAGCACAACACAAGACACAATTATTCAATGGGAGAGCTGACAGTCTGCAGTGTCACTCCAGAGATGAAAGAGGAGGGAAGGCAACAACCTCTGCATTATTCACCAGCACACATCAAAACACGAGTCAACTGCTGCACTTTCAACTGGAAAGATAAAATGCTTTATTTCATCTGCAAGGCCTTTCATCACTGATGATCCAAAAAACCCCAAAAATCAGAATGAGGAAAGAGGTGGATTCCAGTGATCTTATCTACTCTGGCAGCTTCACGCCCACCTGAAGCCTGCCACCATCACCTGCAGCAGCAGCACTAAATAGCACTTGGAGGGATATGTTAGAACCACATCTCTTGTTTCTTTCTGCCTTGGTCGTGTGCAAAATTTCCTATACGCATCCACACAGTGGAGTCACTGCTTGGCTCAATGTGAGTCAATTGCTGTCAGGGAAATGGCCCAAAAGTCTGTTGCCAGGGGTTACACAACACAAACAAACTCCTTTAGTCCAGTGATGTTTCGATGCAGTGGATCCAGAGCACCACTGCAGAACCACACAGAAATATGCACATATTTAGCAAATTAGGGTTAAGGGAAGGATATACAAAACAGTATAAATTTCCTCAAATTAGAAGACAGTTTGGCAGGAACAGGAAGGTAATTATAAAAAGGCAGCTATCAGGCAGCACAACTATCCCAGCCCAGGTTACAGCTTGCTTCTGCAAGATTTTAGGTAAAAAAAAAAGTTGTTGTTTGTTTGCCGTTTTTGTGGGGCTTTTTGCAGTAGTCCTAAACAAGAGTGAGACCCACTGCAGAGCTCCTGATGGGGAGGAGAGTTAAAAGTGGCTACTACATCCCCCTGGTTCCTTCATTCCCCACATCACAGATGCATTTTTACAGCAGATGAATATTTAAAGCAAAGCACATACATGCTGTGAATCTTTCGTTTAAACCACAACTTTGGCCCTCAGAGCTACGCTTGTACTTACTCTGATTCTTTTTTTCCTTCTCACAGAGACACCTTTGGAAGAGAACAAAGCAATACCAGCACAGCCAAAGGCTGGGGAAACCAAAAGCTGGACTTTTAACTCAGAGGTGCCATGGACTTAGAGAAACTATCTGTAAGAATTTACAGAAAAATACATATAAAACAGTGACGGGGATGCTCAGGGCCTTGATTTTGAAGTGCCAACTCCATTCGTTGAAAGAAGGAACAATCAGGCATTTTCCCAGATTCCTCATAATAAAACTGAAGAGTTGAAGCACCCAATTCTCAACTGACACAGCTCTTTTAACACCAAAAGGGCTCCAAGAATTGCATCAGATACTGATTTATACCATTAGATCCATCTTTTGTAACACTGCTTAACATCTAGGAGATGTTAAGCCCATCTCCCTCCTTCTCTGCTTCTCCTCCCTCCTCCTGCTGCAATGGATAGTCCCCCTGGATAATGGCCCTGATTTCAAATACAAAGAAACCCCCAAAATTTAAATTTAGGAGCTGCTGCAAATGCCAATAAGCCTGAGTGAATTAATGTGGGGTGTGAAAAACCCACTCGTCTTTCAATACCAGCCTCTCCAGCAAACTGTCCTACATGTTTACCATTTCCAGAAATACTGCAGTGTTGATGCCCACCTCCACTGCAGGCTCCTCATGCCTTTAAAATGGGAAAGCCTGGCCATGGATACCACCAACAGCTCAAGTCTTCATACACTAGGCATCAATTAGGGAAGAAGAAGGGAAAAAATATATATGTAAAGTGGCCACAAAACGCAGCCTAAAACATTTTAATGATGCTTCTGGCAGTAACCAGGGCTGCTGCTGGGCTCTTGAGAGGGCTCCGAGATCAGGACAAATCCTCTTGCTCATCTCAACCACCTTGGAGACAAAAGCACATGCAGCTCACATCCCTGCAAGAGCCTGCCACCAAATCTGTGTCTATTCAGCAGCAAAATCAGGGCAGCCACACATCCATTATCCTCCTTTTTCCAGTGTTAGCCTCGGCTGATAATCCCAGGTTTGCACAACAGTAAACAAAAGCAGAATCTGATTTTTCCTACTCCTTTGCAGAAGGATTGGGTGCACAGAACATAAATCAGAGGGTTCAGCCAGAAGAAAAATGCGTCATGCTACTCCTGGCCCGTGACAGGGATTCAGCAGGAACCTCTATTGCCCTTTAAACAGAGGCAGCTTTTTAAACTCTTTACCATTGGATTCTTGGAGGGAAACTGACTTCCCTTTCCAGAGAAAAAATAATTTTAAAAAAGAAGAATGCACCATTTAGCAATAACCATTTTGCACATCCCCTGCCTTCCTTAAGCACTGCAATTGTACAATCCAGCGATTCCTGCCCAAACCCGACACGTCAAAGCCCCGTTTCAGAGCTCCTTTTCCTGACCCCGAGGATGAGGAAGGAGGATGGGGAAGGGTGTGTCCGTGGGGAAGGTGAGGAACCGCTGCCAAGGATGAAAAACTCCTGTGTCCAAAAAAATAAGCAGCTCCAGCAGCCCGTTAGTCGAGGATATCTTACGTAACCAAAAGTTGGTACCCTTGGATCTGCAATACCTGCCCTAAATCGGCTCCTTTCACAAGGAGACCGAGGGAGGGGTTTATATAACGGCTCCTTCCCTGCTCCCCCAGGACCGCACCGAAACCTGCGCCTTGCCAGAAGCTTCCTGGAGAAGAAAAGAGTATCCTGGAAAGTCTCCAGCGCCAGCCCGGCGGGGATTGGGGTCTCAAGCTGATGCCCTGGCCGGGGCCTCCCTTCGCCGGGCTGGGGCGGGCGGGGATGGAACGCCCGGGAAGGCACCGAGCCCCTCCTAGGCACAGCTCAGGGCTGGGAGAGCCCCTCCGGGCACAGCCCCAGGGCAGGGACCCCTCCCCGGTCACAGCCCCAGGGCGCCAAGCGCCCGAGCGGGGCTCCCCGGCGTTGTCCTGGGGCCGGCGCTGCACTGCTTCGGGGCGATGCCGCTGAATCCGCCCCCGGCCGGGCTCAGCTCCGTCGACCCAGGCCCCCCCGGCGCTGCAGCACAGGAAGCGCCGCATTATCCCTGATCCCATTATCCTGCCCCAGCCCCGCATCGCTCCGGCACACAAAGGGCTCCATCCCCGCGCACCCCTCCCCCTTCCCCGCCGCTATTCCCCTGCGCTCCACTCACCGTGATCCGCGGAATATTTTTCTTCCCCTGATAAGACATCTTGGGAAATCAACCCCCGATGTATTTATTCAGTAATATGTTTTTTAAAGAGAAGCGCGGCAGCTGCTACACCGCTATTGTCTCCCACGTAGCAACTGCTCCGCAACCTCCCCTTCACCAGTGTGTAGATCAAGGAAAAAAAAAAACCCAAAAAACCCCCCACACAAACAAAACAAAAAAAAAAAAAAAAAACCAGAACAAAAATAAATCCCCCGAGGCCAAATCACTGCGATCCCGGGGAAGTGGAGCGGGGGTGGGGGGCGCAGTGCGAGAGGTGATCGGCGCTCTCCGCAACGGCAGGAACAGCAGAGGCAGCCAGCCCTGCGCGCCTCCCTTTCTTCCCTGCGCCCGGAGCCCGGCCCAGCCCAGCCCAGCCAAGCCCGGCCCAGCCCCGAGCAGCGGCGGGGCGGCAGCCGCGCATGCGGCCCCCGCCGCTCCCAGGCCCCGTCCGCCCGGCGCGCTGCGCCATTGGCTGAGTGCCCGCGGGGATGCAAATCAACGGCGGCCTCCGCCCAATGGGAGAGCGAGGGACGCGCCGGAATGCAAATGAGCGGTAGGAGGGGCTGCGTGGTCTGGGCGACTGGGCGCGGGAGCAGGGACGGGGACCGGGAAGGCGTCGGGATATCTCGGGCTATATCGGGATATCTCGGGCTATACGGACCGGAATACATCGGGACACGCCAGGCACCGCCCGCCCGGCCCCCCGCTCCCACCGAAACGCTTCCCGCGGGCCCCGGGTTAGCGAAGCTGCAGCGCTGGGCGGGGCAGCTGCGGGGCTCTGCGAAATGAACCCTTCGGGGGATGCGAACACCGCGTTTTATTCCCCGCAGGGGCTGCGAGATCCCCCGGGAGGAGCAGGAACGACCCCACTATTCCCGGGTGTGCGGACCGCCATGCATCCCCCGCTGAGGCTGTGCCCCATCTCGGGAGGAGCGGGAGCCATCCCCCATTCCCGGCGCTGCGGACAGCCCCCGCACGAAGAGAGCAGAGGATGCCTGGTGGGGACCTCGCTGCTTTCGATCTTCTTTGTCCTACCCCACCCTTCCTGGCGCTCCCAGTTAGCAAACTGGGGGGGGGGGGGGAATGAAGATCTGAAGCCGCTCCCGACGCTTTGTTTTCCCAGTCTGCCTTCTCCCACACCTCGTCCAGAAAATGCAGCCCGGATCCAACCCCCCACAGACACCTGTGGTCACTAACCTGAAACCTTAGTGCCAGGGAAATGTGGGCTCAGAGCTACGCACCCGGGCGTGGGGGTCCTCTCCATGGTGCCTCGGGCCATTCTCTACTACTCCAGTGCTGCCAACTCCGTGCTCCATGTTTCAGTCACACTTGGAGTCAAATTTCTCAGTCCCTGAACTCCATAAGCTGGTACTTCAAGGAAAGAAATGCATTAAATGGCATAAATATCTCCTCATCGTTTACAATGCACTTGTCCCAGTGCAGGAAAAGGAGGTGGGATCCGTGGCCAAGTAGGTTCCTCTGACATCAGCTGTGCTGGGGTAAGGTACAACACAATTTTTGGAGAACTCAATACCACAAATTCACTTCTGCTTGAAGATTATAACTAATAACTAACGATCAAAGACTTACCTTCTTCTGTCACTCACAATGAATTTCACATCACACAAACTGCATCTTTGCCTGCCACAAAATTGTGATGTCTACGTACCCAAACACACCATGCACAGCCAGTAGGAAATGAAACCTTTGGTCTAGGAGAGCAATAAATCATTATAAAAACATCATCTGTTCAAACCGACTCCTATCAGGACCTTTTATGTTCGTTTCTTCACAGGAAGCTCTAAGGAGTATAGGGAAGTAGTTTTTTCTGGGTATAGGTAGGATATCCCGCAATACTTAAGGAGATGATATGTCAATCAGTTAATATCCAATTAGCAACAAATGAAAATGTGGCTCATTATGACAGTGACAAAATGATTAATTTGTCAGCCTGTAGGGTTTATTTTGATTTAATGATTAGAATAGACAACCCTGAATGAATTATCCTGAGCCTCTGATGTGTGCTTGAAGAAGTTTTGAAACCTTAGCATATTTTTGCTCAGAACATGGCACCAGGAATCTACATCACGTCTCTAAATTTAGACAGTGCAACTGTTCCTCTTTTTTTCTCTTTGACGCTTGTTTTCCTCTTCAGTTTAATATCTGAATGGTTCCATGCCTTTTATTTGCAGGTAGGAGAGTACCAGAGAGGAATCACACACTGCCCAAGGCTGGGAGCTGGCACCCAGGCCTTGGGCAGTGGATCACCAACACACCTAGAGCCCATCTCAGCTGCCCAAATATACCTATTGCAATTTTTCTTTTTTTTATTTTAAAAAGACTTCCTACTGCACATGGGCTTAATTCAGAGCAGCAGTTCTTGAACTTTGAGTATTCCATAATCATATATTCCATAACTTGGATCCAGCAGTGACTAGGGTCAGAAAGCAATAACCAATCTTAAGGTGACACTTAGCTTGTCTGTCTCATCACCTTGTTGCAAGAACCTAAGTAATTCAGAATGAAATAAATTCAGAGATTAAAGGGCTGGAAAACCACACTTGTTGAAGATGCAACATCTACACAGCACCAAATTTTTAAAACTTCCATGATTTAGGACTAGAAATGAGCTCTCAAGCATGTCTCCTAGCTCCATCACAGCACACCAATATGCCCCAATTTTCTTTGCTTTTAACAATGAGCAAAATAGGTAATTTTCAAATTACTGTAGTTGCAAACTGGCTTATTTAGCCTTGCTTAAAAAAGGTAAGGAGTGGAAGTTGCCTATTGTATAATCTCACATAAGGAGAGGGGAGGAATAGAGCTAATTGACAATGTCAGGATGAGAACAAGTGGGGAACAGCCTGGAATTACCTAAGTGCATCTTTTTGGTTGGTTCTGATAGAGCTTGGAGCAATCTGGTCCAGTGGAAGATGTCCCTGCCCATGGCAAGGGGTTGGAAATGGGTGAGCTTTAAGGTTCTTTCCAATCCAAACCATTCCATGGTTCTCTGAGTAATTCTTCTGGTAAATCTCTAGTTCCTGCATAAATTCCCGCACAAGTTAAATGAAGAAAAGTAACTATTTATGAAACATCAGAGGCAGGAGTTGGGTCCTTTGTTAAAAGAAGAGAATTGAACTTCCTCGTTAAATCCTGGCAGGGCTGGATCCAGCCCTGCTGCCCTATAGCAGTGCTAGGATATTTTGAGAAGTGATGGAATATCTGGATAATGCTGATGCACTTTGTCTTCCACAGGTGTCTTCTGCACACAGGGGGCTGAACAGGATAAAATTATAGGTGTCACATTAATGAGCACTGTCTAATCAATGCTAATAAAGGGAAGGACAAGAGTGTCCCTGACCCATCCTCAGGCTTCAGGTATTTGGGGGAATATTGGCCAGGACCATCAGCAGCCCTTCCTGCCCAGCTGCTGCAGCACTTGTAAGGCTCTTGGCAGCAAAAACTTATTTCATGTTAAAGGAACATATAGATGTCTCAATTTGTATCCTGCAAAGGTCTAGAGGGAAAATGGCACAGGAATATAGGAGTCTTTGTGCAGTGATAATCTATGCTAAAATCATCAAAATAAATCTATGCTGATATAAATCAGCACAGGCATCAGAAGAAATCAATTTACATCAGCTCTGAATCTTAATTCAGAGATTCTGTGAACTACCATAAAGCACTTGGAAAAGAATTTTATTCCCACTGTGAAGTTACTGGATGGTTGGGAAAAGAAGTATTAAAAAGAGTTTCCTCCTCTGTGGAATTTTAGTGTAATGGCAACAAAGCCCACAGAATTTCTGCAACACCCAAATTGCTTCTACTCCTACTGAATACTTAAAGGTGTGTCCACAATGGCATTTTGCCATGAAATTAAAAAACCTGCAAATGGAAATATCCATTTTAAAACTTAATGAAAAGAGGAATCAGAGGTGGATTTAAATAAACTGGGCCAAAAGAGCTTTCAAGAGTTCACTCATCAGGCCCTAATTTTCTGTCATGATCCTGCCAATGCCAATTGTTGCATCAGCTCCAACTCTCAGCGGTTTTAAAGGAGTTTTCCATGGATCCAGGAATGTCCTGTATCCTAGGAAGTGTAGGGAGAATTAAATCCAGGCTGATACATGGTAGGAGGAGTTACATCTGTCCTTCCCAAAAGATTATGAAAGAACTGTCCTTTATTAATCACTGGAAATTAAATTACTGAGAGGAGTTAAACTTGACAATGAGCATCTCTTGCTTTATTATCTTAGAGGGGAAAATTAAAATTAAGAGTCATAGCACAGAAATGACCATGGGGGGGTCAAACGCTACTATGAGGAGGTAAAAATCATACAGCTTCCCAAAGAAACAGCCTAATTTTTTTTTTCACAGACTATCACTTTTTTTGAGGGTAAGATTCACTTTCTAGCCACACAAACAGGTCAATCAAAATGTACATTCAATCTGCAAATTCAAATTAACCTTCCAATTGATTTTCTTTCTTTTAAAATCCAGAGAACCCTTCAGGAGGCTCAAAAACAGCATTTTAAGAAGGCTGTTAGTGTTGGAGTGTGTTTCTTAGAGGAAATGTCCTGAGTACCATGATATGAATTATCCTTAAACAATCCCAGCAATTAAACAATTCCCCATCATGTACCCGGGAATGAGCCAGGCTCTCTTCAGGGTTCTAGACAGGGATTGCTCTGTCAGGGGTTATACAATTCACAGAAAAAATGTGCTATTCTCTCCAAACCGCTCACAGCCACATCCTGCCCTGACCTGCACCACAGCTAAATGCAGAATTTCTGGAACAAAGGCATGGGACATTCAGGCCTCACTGTCACTGCCTCTCCCTTTCATCCTCTCACACCCCCAGGCCCATGGGAAGCATGGGTAGGTACTAAGAAATGTCTGTTTTCAGTGATTGTACAGTCTTTTAACATTATAATCTCTTCTCCTTCCCCAAAAACCTACAGGGCGAAGCATCAGGCTCTCAACCACTGCTGTCCCTGCTTGTGCCAGCCAGCTTTGCCTTCCTCTGTGGTGCAGGATGATCATGACTCAGAGAAAAAATGGAATTTTGACCTGTATTCTCCCACCCTGAGAGTCATTCCTGCGCTTTGGGAGGGGATCACAGGACAGGACATTGATAATCACACAGAAGTGCAGAGAGGTTTGGGTTTTGGTGGTTTTTTGCTCCCAAATGCTGTTGTTTTATAAGCTAAGAGAGTTCATGAGGATACATGCCGCCACCCCACCTGAACTTTGTTGACAACGTCATTTTCCAACTTTGCAGCAACATCCCAGGAGACAACACCCAGATGTGATGTGCCACAAGACAGATGTATGATACAGGGAGTCAGACACGGCCCTGCAGGTAGAAAATCTCAGGCAGACCCTAAATGACTGCTTAGCACCTACTAACACCAGATGGGGCCTGTTAAATTGTGTCCAGGGAGGTGGCATAAGGGTGGCACACCAAACTGCCACTCCCATGTGCCAGTAATTGAATTTATCCCTTGGGATGCAGCCTGTATCAGCTTCAAGCTGAGCAGGGAGATCTGGCTCCAGGTGTTTAAATTTTCTCATCAAATCTTTAACCCAAATAATCCATTTGCCCTGTATAAAAACCCCTTCTTCATTCCTGCATGGAAGTGTGGTATTAGTAAATTCTGCATATAAAACCACTGCACTAGACACCCATTGGATGTATAGAACAGCAGCTGTGCAGAATGATGGCTTTGAGAAAAAGTTAAGAGGATTTTGGCATTTTTGCTCCTCACTGTTTCCACAAACCATCCTGACCCATTGGAAGAACATGCAAGTCATCCTTCCTTATGATTATTTTGCAAACAATGATTGTCGAAACAAGGCTAGAAAAATTGCAGGCATTGTAACAAATTAAACTCAGGACTGCATTTCCAGCTGTCTGGAACAGCTCCTTTGTTCTAGACAACAGTTCCATTAATGTTTCAGAGTCCGTGATTATTTGAGCTCTCAACAACATCCTGTTATTCATTTTTTTCTCTCCAGGAATGAACAACCATGATCCTGAGAGCTTTGAGGTTTTAGGAAAAAGTCCAGTCATGTTGCAAGCTTCATGACAGTGTTTTGCAAGTGAGTCCTCTCCTATAAATTCCAAACTAAAAACATTTTCCTACTGTCTGTTTATTCATTGTTGTTTGTTACAATAGGCTTTGTTGGTTTAGACCAGCAGTTTATACACAGTGCTCTGTGCTTCCCAAAGGACCAGGAACTGTTTTAAGGGAGGCAAAAAAGGAATGTAAAAGTGCACAGGGGAACACCTGAACCACTGGAGTAACGATGAGATGGCAAATGAAGGAGAGATCTGGAATCCCAGGTCTTGTACTGGTGTTGTAGGGTGTGAGCAGCTACTCAGGCTCTCTCTGCAAACCAGATTAAAGCCTTGTGATCTCTCTTGCAATTAAGCCTTGCTTTTCTCTATAGATGTTCCCTAAAATACTGTCTCTCTCCCAAAAATGTCAATAGGTCAGAAAGACAGAAGGAATAGCAATTACAGATATGGGAAATCTGAGAAATACACTAGGAGAAATGACCTAGCTCAAGCAATCAATGGCCGAAGTTTTTTAAACCCCAGATGAATGCCCTTCTCTCAAGACTTGTCATGTAAGGAAAAGGGGAATATTGCCCTGGTATGCCATTCCAGCAGTCCCTGCTCTAGGACCAGGAACCTTCCATCTTCTGCACTGACTACAAAGCAGAGCTGATGGCCACAGAACTGGGGAGAGGCTGAGGGAGCTGGGAAGGGGCTCAGCCTGGAGCAAAGGAGGCTCAGGGGGCCCTTGTGGCTCTGCACAGCTCCTGCCAGGAGGGCACAGCCGGGGGGGTCGGGCTGTGCTCCAGGAACAGGGACAGGAGCAGAGGGAACGGCCTCAGGCTGGGCCAGGGCAGGCTCAGGGTGGGCACAGCAGGAATTTCCTCATGGAAAGGGGGCTGGAAATGTCATGAATTGCAGAACCTTTGACTCCCCAAGATGAAAAAGCCCTTTATTCTTGAAATGCACCTTGATTGGTCCGACAAGACTAATTAATCATGGAAAGTTACTCCATTAGTAGACACTTCAGCGTGATCAGAGTAAACTTCAGGCATCTGTAGTGGCAAATTTTTGTTTGGGTTTGGGAAAGCAGGTTTGGAGCAGTGTGGAGCACATCCTCCTCCTCCTCCTCACTGGGGCTAGTGTGTGGGAATTCTGAAAATCTGTGCCTGCCTTTGTAAGCTCTTTGTGACAGCAGTGGTTCACATGTGGAAATATGGCTGGGTGGAGCCCTTAGGTCACTGCAGCAGGGGCTGATTTGGGGAGAATGAGCCTCTAGTTCATATTTTATAACTAATACATTTGATTAATTTCTATTTTTATATTACCTCCAGTAATACTTCACGTTTCTGAAAGCAGGAGAAAGTGGTGAACTAGCCCATATTCTGAATTCTGGGCAGACTTCTGCCCATCATACTCAATCCATATCAGATTTAAAATCCAGAAGGCACATCCTAGGAGCAGCTTCCAGAAGAAAGGGCTGCTCTATGCCCACTGGGAGACTACTCAGAGAAACTCCTGCCCTATGCCAGGAGTTTAGCAGGCTGCTGGTGGGTACTTCATTCATTCATTTCTGCTCTTCCAACCTCTGCCAGCACTGTCAGAGGTGTGCACTGAGTATTTTGTGGCTCACAGCTGGGTAAAGCTGGTTTAAATTGATCTATTGAGGAAAGAAGATGGGCATGGTCAGCCAGATCTATAGGTTCAGTGGGTTTGCCTCTGGAAGAAGATGGGCTTTATTAAGCCATGACAAATCCAGAGAATGAGAAGTATCTGCAGCAGTCTTAAAATCCTGGGAGGAGTTCTGGGTTGCTACAAGGATGCCACATTCCTGTGAAAGTCCCAGATCTTCCCGAGTCAAAAATTCCCCCTGTAGCCAGCAGCCCTGATGAAAATTGGCATTGAAATGCAGCTCCCAGGGGTCGCTCCGGTGCCTGTCCTCCCCTGGGAGCAGGGGTAGGAGTCCACCCTAGAGGAAGCCTGCAGGGATTTGATCCCGGTAGGTGGAGGCTCACTGATGTTCTTTTGCTCACAATCGCGTTTCTGTTCCGTGAGCTGCATTCCCTGCCTGGGTGGGGCATTTCCCTACCTTCGTGCTGGGGGAATCGCCTAAGAAAGAAAAAAGTCGCTGTTTCTCCCCAGACGGGAGGGCAGGGCGGGGTGTTTGTGAGTGCGGGGGAGGGGGGTCTTCTTTCTTCTTGTGCCCCCCTCTCGTACACCTGCAGAGAGCACACGGACAGCGTTCGAGCTCTGGAGTGAAGGCTCTGCGAGAGATGCTGCTGCCGAGGGGAAGGCAGGGGCTGCCACACGGATGCAGGGGACATAAAAGCCAGCGGCTGCAGGTGGAGAGGATCCGTCCTCTCTGCAGCCTATCGCGTGCCCGAGTTCACCCCACACAGTATATATATATATATATATATATAAATATATCTCTATATATATATGCACCCACCTTGTCATTCAGGTTCTGCAGCGCCTCCTTCCCCGTGGCACTCCTGATCTCCACCTTTCTCCCGAATTCAACAGATGGTTCCCCTCCCTTCCCGCTCTGCTTGGAATAGACGGACTGAGCATCTGGACCCAGGTGGGCAACATCCTTCTGCTTTGCCACGACTTTGTTACATCCGCGGCCCACTGAGAGCGAGTCAAAGTCGATGGTCTTGTTCTCCAGGGAGCCTTCCACCGGGCAGAACATGCCACAGAATTTCTGCCGGGGCTTGGGACTGCCCGAGCCCAGGTTTTTGAAGAAGGCTGGCACTTCTTCTTCCTCGCCCTGCCGCCCGTTCTGCTTCCTCTCAGCCATGGCTGGGGTGGTCTCCCTGCTAAGGGGGAATAACAACAGCGGTAACCAGGAGGATCCTGCACACACACACACACACACACACACACACGCGGAGAGAAGAGATGGGGAGGGGGAAAAAGGAGGAAAGCGATAGGAAAGAGACAGATCTGGGTCCTAGAGATACGGCAACATCAACTGCAAAGGGCTGTGCCCGGCAGGTCCCCTGCCCCCATCGGCACCAGCCAGCCTGTGGCTCGCTCTCTCTCTTTGATGCAGCGCAAAGTTGAAGCAAGGATGGGGCAGATCCTGCTGCAATAAAGGGAGGAGGCTTCAAGTTCCCAGCATCCAGATGAGGAGGGAGGGAAAAGGAGAGAGAGAGAGAGAGAGAGAGAAGAAAAAAAAAAACTCACTCTGCAGCAGAAACTGAGGACTGCTCCGGAAGTGATGCGAATGGTGAACTGGCAAATGGACTCGATCAGGTTGGAGCAACAACCCCCTTCACACCCACCCTCTCCCCCTCCCCTTCCCCGGCGTGCAGATCTCGCTGTTCCAGGAGGCTGATGGGGACCGGGCACCTCCTCCCCTCCGGCTGCTCCCCTTGCCCGGGCAGGGCAGAAAGGGGTTCTGCCTCCCTCCCTCCCTTCCTCCCACCAGCCTGTTCCCTGCCTCCCCCAGCCCAGCAATGGTGGAGTGCTCCGGGAATCCCATTGTTCCTCACTTTTCCCAGCGCCGCGGAGCCGGAGGGCGGGAGCAGCTGGGATCGCAGCTGGGTCAGTGGGGCTCGGGAGCAGAACGCTGACTCAGCTTCTTGGGGTTTCGGGCGTCGCTCTTCAGGGGGAAAAGGGCTGATGGATGGCTCTGAAGAGAAGATGAAACAGAGACGCAGATGGGAGAGGGATATGGGAACCGGGGGAGAGAGGAAAACGAGCTGGCAACCGGGACTTACCTCCAGGAGCCAAAATTATTGACCTTGCGAGTCAGTTAAGCCTCTGCAGTGCCAGGAGACCCCGGTTCCTCCCTGCCGGAGATCGGGGGAGGCAGCCAAAGGCGGCTAGGACTGGGGGCAGGTTTCTAAAGGAGGAGAAAGAGCAGCCCCGCGCACTCCTGCCCGTGGTGACAGTGACCCTTCGAGGGGAGATGGGGGAGATGGGGACAAAGGGGACATGGGGGCAGAGGGCAGGGAGGCGAAGGGGAGATGAGGACAGAAGGGAGATGGGAGCAGAGGAACGATGGGGAAGAAAGGAGAGATAGGGTAGAGAGAAGATGGGGGCAGGGGGACGATGGGCAAAGGGGAGATGGGGGTGAGGAGAGGTGGGGGCAGAGAGGAGATGGGGGACAAAGGGGAAATGGGGCATGGAGAGCAGATGGGGCAGAGCGAGGGTGGGGAGCAGAGCGGAGATAGAAGGCGAGGAGAGATGTAGCGCAGAGGAGATGGGGAAGAGGGAAGAGGGGGGCAAAGGAGAGGGGATGAGGTCAAGGGAGAGACGGGGGCCGTGGCAGGTCTCGTCTCGGCCCCCGGCGCTGTCCCTTCAGCACCACCCGCACCCGGCGCCGTGCGGGTCAGAGCCGGACTCTCTGGCATCATCTGGGACTTATTCCCCAGGGTTTGTACCTAAACGAGCCGCTCCAGGGCCGGCAAGGTGGAGGGAGGTCTGGGGTCATTCCCAAAGGGCTGGTTCGAGCAGAGTCCACCAGACCTGTGAGCCTGGGAGACCCTGGGGACGTGGGAGCAGAGCCAGTCTGGTCACAAAGGTAAGAAGTGCAGCGCACAATAGGTCGAATGTGGCCGTCTCCACATGTTAATACGTTTTTCATGTGTGATTTGGGGCCCTCAGGATAATCCATATGTGATATTTATGCAGGCCAAACCCAATGGCCAGGCTACTTATTCCCATGCATTATTCATTGATAGGCATCTTTGCACATGCATGCATTAACTGTTAATTGAGAGGCATCTGTGTCCAAATGGCTACCAAGCACCTTTGCAAGATTAAAAAAAAAAACAACCCCCAAAAAACACTAAAAGAATAAATCAAGGTGTATTTAAAAAATAATAATCCCAGAGCCATCTATCCCTGCAAACCACACACAAATCAAGGCATTTGTATCCAAAAGGTGGAAAACCACCAAAGCCAAGGTCACAGCTGAGCAAGGCCCAGTAATAAATGCACAGTGCAGTGATAAAAGACTCCAGACTAAAAGGAAAAAAAAAAAGCCTGCAGTTTGGCCCTGGAGGATGAGGATGATGTGCTCTGGTAACTAATGAAGGAGGGGGGAATCCAAAGACAGGGGCTCTCCAGGGAAACAGGCCCATGTCCTTCCCCTCCTGGGATCATCCCCAAGGACCCAGCAGGGTTACAGCCATGCTGATCTCAGGTGCTTGGTTGGGGACTGGAGCCCAACAGATGGTCTCTGAGGTACACACAAGTGCTGTTTTATTTAAGGTTTATAAATATTAATTGCCACAGCACTGCTGATCAGGCAGCACCGGAGCTGCGGCGAGTGTTGGTGGAGGCTCCAGCAAGAGGAAAGCCTTGGAGTGATTGTGTTGACATGTTCTGCAATTTGCTGAGATGAAGGCAGTGGCTTTCAGGACAGCCTGGAATCCAGCTCATTCATCCCTTGGCACAGACCTGGAAGATGCTCAGATAGCCACAGGCACAGGCTCTGTGGAAGGGTGGGAAGGATCTGTCAGGAAAGCCAGAGGCTGCGCAGGGATCCAGACAGGAATGAAATCCTGCAAACAGGACTAAACCTCCAAATGTCTCAGAGCTGGTAAAAGTCACTTCCAAAGGCTGAGTTTTCCTGCTGTTCAGATCTGACTCTTTTACAATAACCCTACCACATACAGATAACCTCATGCTGAATATCAACCTCCAAGTGCTTCCCCTTTCCACAGGCACTTGAGGACACACTGAGCAGAATTTCAGTTTCAGGATTTGTATTTCCAGCTGAACTTATGGCAACTCTGTTGAAGACCTCACCCGTGTCTGCTGATCTGCTGACACTCTGGCTGGTCTCTTGTATCAAACCAAAGATGATTTCAATCACCCAGAGGAAATTCAGGCATTCCAAAAAATTACTGAACTGCTAAAAGACATCCTCCTTTGGCTTTATTCTCCTTTTTGGGTATTTCACAGTGTCTGTCTACTAATTCTGTTTTTATGGTCCTTTCATGGACACTGAAAAAACAAAGGAGGCAATTAAAAAAAGTATCACAGTCCGGCTTGCTGTGATCCCTAATCTGGCTCGGCCGGGGGAAGCGTGGCATAAAATAGAGGAATGGGTACAGTGAACTTGCCCAAAATTAAAGATCTTTAATGGCAAAATAACAAATGCATAAACTGCACCATCTGAGGGGCAAGATCCAAGGAGCTGGGGGTGTGGCAAACACAACCAGGTGTAGGGATCTTTTAGGGCAGGGCCCAATCATCAACTCAGAACTCTACCTTATATACCAGAACCAGCTGTGAACAAGAAGCAGAAGCCTGACCAGATACAGGATAGTTCTATTAGCATCCTGGCTCCCATGACCCCACTCTTCTCACCGTGACCTGGCTAGGTGTCTGCCCTCAGTATCCTGTTTCCCATGGCCTCAGACCGATGCCTTCTGTAAATGCTGCTGAGGCAAAAATCCCAGCTGGATGCAATTCCATAAAAAAGTTATTTATTTTGCAAGATCCGATACTTGAAACCCACGTATCAGATCTTGCAAAACTTCCAACTGTAACAAATTCTATTTATTCTGTTACACTTGAACTGAAACACTTAAATGTGTCTACATGATTCCACAGCTTTATTCCTCAAATATTTCTTCCTCCAGGAAAAGTCTTAGCGTGAGTAAAGATGCACCAGCCAGTGCGCTGAGAACTCAGACCCTCAAAATCACTCTGGGTTTGGGACCAGACAAAGCAATTATTGCCTACATGAGTCCCACTAAACCTCTATAGTGCCTGACACACAAGCCTTGTTTAAGATTCCACAATTCCCAGTCAGGTACTATCAGATTCCCATGAATTTTGTTATCATAACGAGAATATGGGATGATGGAATTTATATTTCAATTTGAGTTCACAGCTACATAACACAGAACAATTCCTGAGTAGTAACATATTAAGCCAGCAACTGGATATGCCCATGCTCTAAGCATGGAAATAACAACATTTTACTGAAAAATCACTGGCAGCTGATAATCCATGTGTTTAATAATCCCACAGGGTTTCTATTTTCACTGAGAACCACATAAATTAATTTGAGAATGACACTGACTCTGATTTGAATGTCATAAACCTGGTGTCAATATGAAAATTCCTCAGAAAACTGCTCATACTTGGCCCTACAAAGGTGAGGAAACACTGGAGAAACCTAAACACAACTTTAGAAATTGATCAGGGCAGTTGGAATCACACTGGTAGTTTCAGTCTCCATGCAGCAGCTTTTTATTCTGCTCCTGTAATGAGCATTAATTAGTTCTTGCTCTGTCAGTTATAGGGATGTGCAGAGCAGAATAAGCTGAATGCTTATTTGCAGATAAACCATTTAGCAACACATGAAAATGGGTTAAATTTATAACATGGTATGTGGATATATTAATTGAAAAAAGGAACAAAAGAGGGAAACTAAGTAGAAAGACATCTTCAGATTTTCTTAATATCCTAAAACTCCAGACACCTTGGAGCAAGTGACTTCCATCAGGAACAACACCCCAGAAAAGTGATGAATAGAGCGCTTACCTGAAACTGCACAGGAGAGTGGCAGAATTGGCCTAATTTAAGATCCTTTTATGCTCCTGCACAAAAGTCCTGAGTGCCATAAGTACTCCCTGCCTTCAGCACTGAGCACCCCATGAGAGGAGACAAACCCCATTTGGGGATTTGCCTTGGCAGAGACAAGGAGAAGGATGGCATGAAGACCCTGGATTGCACAATTTTCTTTTGCAAAAATAACTTTACACTGAGAGAAAGGAAATGTGAGCACAAAGATAGGCACTGGGCTGGCTTCTTGTCAAACAAGGGGAAAACTGTCTCTTTGCTCTCATACTGAGACTTCCTTCATGCACAGAGCCCTGGAATCTGAC
Organism: Camarhynchus parvulus; assembly: GCF_901933205.1. NCBI lineage: Eukaryota > Metazoa > Chordata > Aves > Passeriformes > Thraupidae > Camarhynchus > Camarhynchus parvulus. The sequence goes on from NC_044592.1 coordinate 169,539, forward strand.
TGGAAAAACTCAGGAGCACAGGACTGATCCCTGTGTCACACCAATGGTGACCAGCAATTTCTCATCTCCTGTTCCATCTGGCCAACAAATCCCAGCTTTTACAAGAGCCTGGAGTGACTGGACACGGGGGAATGGCTTTAAACTGACAGAGCGCAGTTTTAGATTGGATATTAGGAAAAAATTCTTTTCTGTGAGGGTGGTGAGGGAGTGGACAGAATTCCAGAGCAGCTGTGGCTGCCCCTGGATCCCTGGAAGTGTTCAAGGCCAGGCTGGACAGGGCCTGGAGCACCCTGGGATAGTGGAAGGTGTCTCTGCCCATGGCAGGAGGTGGGGATTGGGTGGGGTTTAAGGTCCCTTCCCACCGCAAATTGTTATGGGATTCTCTGATTCCACTTCTCATGAATGAAATGTCTAATGGTGCTTTATTCCATTTCATGCTCACAGTTACTTCCAAGGGTGAACAATCAATCTTGTTTTCAATTAGAAACAAGGCAATATAAGCTCTATGTTGTTTTATTTGTCTTCCATCCTTATGTGAGATAATTGCTGCAAATCCAGAATTTTCTTCATTATTTAACAATTAAGAACCCAGACAGAAATTACAGCAGTATATTCCACCATTAAATTGCCATTATTAAACTAAATGACAGCAACTACTTCCAAATCTGGGGGTCTTCCTATTGCAAATAATTAATTATTAATACTTCCAGTGGGTGCAAGATTTATCACGCAAAGCAGGATCCCAGTGAAATTTGGGTATTTGCAGAAGCAGAACTCTGTAACAGAACTCCACTGAGTCAATTCTACAGTGAAAATGTGCAAAGAAAGCCTGGCACAAGCCACTGTGGCAATTTAAGGGATGGCTTAGAAAGCTCCAGCCTGGATCTCTGTAGGGGATGATATGTCAGGTCTCTTCCAACCCAAACCACTCTGATTCTCAAAGAGAAGCTCAACAAAGCTTGAATGTAAATCAACAACATTTTAGGGATGCTCAGAGCAAGGATCTGTTTTAGGCTGTGCTGAACTCTAACACGAGCACTACTTACAAAATTATGCAGCCTTTAAAAGCATCAACCTGTTGCATGTGCCATTGCAATAATAATTCCCCTGCCTGGCCAGAAGCTGGGAAAGCCACCTTCCCTCTTTCTGAGTGTTGCCTCACCCATTGTTGCTCCCCACATCCCACCCTGGATTTGAATTTTCTAAGGCACAAGTTCATGATCAGGAGGTGGCACTGAATAACTGCCATTTCCAGAATATTCCTTGAGTATTAAAAATCCAACCAAATCCTAAAATGCTTCATTGGATTGGAAATTGTTGTGGCAGAGCACAAAATCTGAAAGACCAAGTTGTCCACAGGGAAATCATTAACCAACTTCCCTTTGGGATATGATAACTGCTGGAGTGGCTGACAGCTTTTCTTGGCAGTGAGCACTCAAAGACGAGACACATTATTTCAGGAACATTAAAGACCAGCAGAAAGTCTTTTGATAAATGAATACAGTCCATTCAAATGCTGAGACAAAAATCTTTTTTTTTTTTCCACGGTCCTTTTTATTTCTGTTTATCCTATGCCTCACTTTTCCTTTACGTTTTTTTCCTCAGCGACCTCAGCTAACATAAAGTAGCCCTAGAAAATTTCTGCCACTCAGATTTTATTGCCAGTGGGTTTTAGTCCATGCAAACAGTTTTGGTCCATGCAATAGTACAAATATTGAGTCAATTACCAGAGGATTTTCCAAAGGTCCAAATGGAAATTAGGCCCACAATTCTCAATGACTTTCAGAGGGAGTGGAGAGCCTCATTGCTATCAAAATCTCTCCTCACTAATCCAGTATGTGAAAGGCACCAGCCTGCCCTAAAATCAGATTTTTCTCAACTATTTCCAGGATGATCATGGACAGAAGCAACAGGAATCTCTCAGAAGTGTTCAATATTTAAGACAGAATTTCCAAAATTTTTGATTTCCTTGAGATCCATAAATGTCCTGTGACATTTGGAAGCACCACCACAGCTGAATTACAGCTGATGACTGAGATACGCTTCTTTCTGAAAGTGTCATTAAGAGAACTCACCCATCTAACCACAAAAAGGCAACATTAAATATTAACATTTCCTCTGAACTCCTCTCTCAGAATATGACAGCTTCTGGCTCACCATCACTGACATTTGTGTGGAGCTGGTACTGGGCAGGAAATAGCCATTGATTTGGGGACTGGAAATTATCTGAAGTTTTTCCAGCATTGTCTCAAAAGAACCCAGAATTGATAATGGCAACCTTTACTATTGGAACATGGCTTAAAATCTGACCTTCCAAGGCAGGGAGCTCTGGCCAAAAAGCAAAGAGGAGTGAGCGAATATCAGTTTATGTCCTGTAACTGGGATCTCCTGACTGCTCCCCATCTCCCCAGATAAGATCTTCCCATTGCAGACATGCCAGAGCTGTGATCCACGTGAACTTCACACACCTTCCAAGTGCTATGTTAATAAATAATAATGTCAAAAATAATAACAAAGGTCATAAAGCACAGCTTGGCCTCTGATTCCCCTGCTTGACTTTGAGTGCTGGCAGCTCCCTGGGTTCCTCAGAGACAGGGCACAACAGCACTAAAAAAATGAATCAGATGTAAATTCAACAGGAGAAGGAGCCCAGGCTCATGAAAAACAATTTCTTCTCGGATTAACATGCTGCAACTGCATCAGGGGTGAAGCTCAGCTTCACCTTTCCTTTCAGCTGCTCTAGAATTGCTCTCTCCTGTCCCTGCTCTTCCCTAACAATTCTAGAGGAGCACTTCCCATTCAGTGAAAGCACCTTGCCTTTTACTGGAATAAAAATACTTAAATATAACATAATGATATCCTGGGACATCACCTGCCATGTGATACTTACATTACAGGATGCTGGGCTCAGGGAAGGCTTCCTTGGGCACTGGAGCCAGTTTTGAGCACCCAGAGGCAGCAACAGAATCCATGCTTCTTTCAGAGCTGAGAATATTCATCACACATTCACACAGGCACATCCCACCAGCACAGAAATCCTTCCCCTCTCCCTTGTAAGGAATTCACTGTGCATATCTGAACTCCACAAGTTGAAAGAAAGGAGGGGGAGGGTCTATCAGGCTCCAGGGGAGGAAGGGATGCTGGATGAAAATGCCCAGGTGAGTTCAGAAGGTGTTGCTTGTGCTGATGGTTCTGTTTATCAGCTGCACTGGCTGGAATCTCCACCAGTTCATAGTGCAAAAGCATCTTACCATTAAGCTGCATTAAGCAGCTTCACCTCATGTTTGGGGATGGCTTTAGAGCCTATTTTAAACACAGGGCACCTGTCTGCACACGTAGGTTCTGAAAAACAGCTCTGAATGCCCTGCTGGCTTACATGCACACATCACTGACCTGGTGAACCCAGGTGAAGGAGAGGAAAAATGTCTTGAGTCCATCAATAGAAGTAAACAGACTGTCCTGCTTTATTCTGCAATAAAAATGCCAACCAGAGGCAGTAATAGAGAAGAAAGAACTGCTACACTGGAAATCCAATGGCTATGGCTAAACTGGGCCATAGTGCCAGATAGGTACACTTTTTTTCCAACTGGAAAAAATGAGAAATAACTACACAAAACAGATTTTCAAGCAGTGCAACATTTTTAAGTGAAACAGAAAGAACTGAAGCTTCCTATATGCTTCAGATTATTATTGCAGCAGGTTATGAGCTGTATAATATTATAAACATACACAGAAGAAGCAGCCTTTTCCAAAGGTCTCAATCAAAGATTTTCTTGACTATCAGTGTTCCCAGGGAACTGGGATTTGGTTCAATGTCAGAAAGAAGAACAGGGATGACAAACAGTTAAACAAAAACTTCATGCTGAAAATTTCATGCTGAAAATTTCGTGCTGTAAATATCAAAGCAAAAATCAAATCAAGTCATCAAATCCCATTACAGGAAAACACCCACTTTCTCTTTTGTTTTCACAAAGATTTCTCTCCTCTCCACATGTGGTGTCTGGAGAGCCAGTGCTAACTGAAAGATACCTTAGTGTTGCTGAATTTTGATTTAAAGCTAAGAAGAAGCTTCAAGCTTCAGTTTCAAGCAGTGATGTGCCCTGGGCTGTCTGTGCACTGCTCAGGTTCTTCATTTTGCTGACACAGCTTGAAAACCCAATCAGACCACGCTGCCCAGCAGGAGAGCCCAGGCCCCTCTACAAAGCCTTCATCCCAGCACTCACACACAGCCCCAAAAACCATTTGTCATTTCTGAAAATCTCATCTCATTGCATTTTAAATAGTCCCACAGACAAAGGCAGCATTATTGGCCTCACTGTACACATGGGAAATGAGGCATAGAAATTCAAATTCACCTCCAACCACAGCAACAGCCTGGGACAGACCAAGACACTGGGCCAGGCTCCTGTCGTGTGCAGCCAGTCCTGTTTGGGGATCCTCCTTCACCACTGCTCTGCCCTCACAGTTTCCTGCCCCTATTTCCAGGCAGGAACAGCATCAGTGGTAAGAAAAGAGACTAAACAGACTAACAGCCCTGAAGCCTCAGATCTCTTTGTGCTGCTCTGCACAAAGTCTGGGGCATTGCTGTTGCTGCTGCAATGAACCAACGTCCTTATTTTGCACTTATTAAATAAATTTAATCTTATTAAACTGCATTACAAGCTTTTATTTCATAAATCTGTTTGCCTCCCAGATCACCCAGAGAGTGAACTCCTGCCTGGCCTCTGCTTTTCCTCTCCATAACCTTGCAGATGGCACTCCTGACAAACCAGACATCCCTGTGATTCCATCGCTGCCAACTTGGAGCACTTGGAATGGGCCACAGAGAGGATGGGAGTATCCAGGATGCTGCCTTAGCATCCCATAAACTTGGTACCAGTGTTTCAAAAAGAGTACAAGTTGCTTGTATATTCCCTTCAAAATATGCTTTATACATGGAAATATTTGTTTAAAATCACCCAAAACCCCTGTTGAAATGAAAACATGGGGTATCACTAACTCTTGGAGGGGAGCAGTACCAGGAGATGCAGAATTTCTGTTGCATTTTGGGCAAAACAGCCTTTCCTGACCTGGTGTGCTGGGATTTTGTTTTAAAGATCTGAGGTCAACTCTAAACAATTTGTTAAATAAAATTGAGTGAATCAAAACGTAAAGTTTCAGGTTTCCATCTGATAGGGATCATCTCCTCTGGAGGCCAAGCAGGTTGAACTGTACTTTTGTAGGATCAAAGGAAATGTTTGCAGAGAAAGTTCTTCAAAATTAAGAGCTGCACTTTAAGAATCACTTACCTACCTGCAAAGATAATTTGAATAAATATTTTATAAATATTTGGATAACTTGAGTAAATTGATACATCAATCTTTTAATTCATTAATTCTTTAGTGATTAGAAAATTAGATGTGGGGAATAAAGACAAAAAGACATAATAACAAAATTAATTACTTAAGATATCTATTGCATTAGACACTAATTAATCAGCATCTCAAAAATCAGATTTAAGAAATATTCGTGTTAAGGCAAGCAGTTATTTACTAATAAGAACATGTACACAACTCAGCACCAACAGAATCACCTGAAATATCATCAACATCAGAAAATGCAGGAAAGTCCAGTCAATTTGGTGGAGCAGGATTTTAAAGCACATAATTTTTTGGTGTATCTCTCTCGTTCAACTCAAGGCAGGACACATTCCCTGATCCCAAAATATATTCCCTCTCTCTAACTTTAACAAACAGCAGTAGAAACTAAGTGAAGGCAAATATTGAAGAATGTTTCACTAGTACCTGGTGGAAGAATAAATGATCAGGTCTGATAGAAAAGATGCTCTGATTGAGGATAAATTGCAGAGTGCTGGGAGGAAACAGTCACCACTATCTCTAGGAATAATTAAGTTGGGAGGCTGGGTTTGATTCTTTATGAAAACACAAGGAACGTGGTCACTGGAAGCCTGTCCCCTCCTTGGAGATGATTCAGTCTCCCTCACCTGTGACTTTCTCTCCCATCACAGTTCTTTGGGAGTCCCTGTGTGTGTGCAGCCTTTAGCACTGGGTCATTTTCAAGGTTATTTGAGTTCTGGCCTGAACAAAGACCATTAATGTGACAGCAAGGGCCAATTTCTGAGCTCCTTCCCCAGTTCTGGAGGAGTCTCTCCTCCTTTAACTTGAACAAGCCCTGTCCCTTCGGCCAGTGGGACACGTCTGTTAAATGGCACAGACAACATCGACCTCTGCTCCCACTGGTTACAGGACAGACCATCCCTGATCTCTGATGTTTTCCATGGCAGAAGCAGCTCCCAGAGGGAGAGCAGTGCTGGCAGAAGGAAAAGAGCTGCATTGTGTCTGGAGAGGGGGTGTCTGCACAGTGATAAAGGAGCGCTAAGTCAGTCTTCAGAGCCCTGGCAGCTGCTGAACCTACCGGCTCTAGTTCATCCTGCAAAAACACCACGGTAAGCTGCTGTCTCCCCAGAATGCCCACCAGCATTCCCTCCTGTGCTGTGTTGCAAAGATCCAACTGTACAAAGCTCCCAAATTTCCCCTCTTTGTGTGCTGTGGACATACGGTTCGTTGTGGAGTGTGCAGAGACAAAGGAAGAAAGCACAAGCTCACAAAGGAACCCCTGGCTAAAAAGCGCTGTGCACTCAGGGGTTAAAAAGGAAAGCGAGCTGTGAGGATGTTTAGAACAGCAGGGCATCAGCTGGAGCCTGCACGGAGGCTTTCCCACTGCCATTCATAACAAAATCAGGAGGCAGAAAGTTACTATAGCAATGGCAGCAGAATGCAGTTCTTCAGAGGTTAGAGAGCTCCTGCAGACATGGGGCTCTGTGTCCCCATCCTGCAGGGTGTGAACTGCCATCAGCTCCACTGCACCAACATACCCTCCTCTCCATGCAATTCTCACTGTAGATCACTGGATTTTAGCTTAAACCTCACTGAAACGAGGCCCAGCTAAAGACAAAGCACAACCATCCAACCCCTCACTCTCCAGGTGCTGAAGAAGCCAAAAAGTCACCCATTCCTGCACAATGAAAGATTGGGCTCACTTTATATGACAAAAAGCACTGGGCAATAAAACCATCCATGGGTACAAACCCCTCCTCCAATGCCTTTTTCCAGGCAGTTTATCAGTTGTGGATTCATCCACTTCCAGCAGGGTAAAGCTGTGCTGGTGTTGGCATGTTATCCCACTGGCCAGCAGCATGATAAAGGTGTGACAAGGGATTCTCAGGTGTCCAGGACCACCTTCAAACCTGGCCATGAGGTTCCTGCAGAGCTGTACTTGGTCCCTGACTCAGCCCCTGGGCCTGGGTTTGACACAACTTTAGCAGCACCTGGATGGGGCTTGTGTGAAATGAATTCAGCATTGTTGGGTCAGCTCCAGGGGTCACAGTTTCCATATGTGCTGGTGCAAAACTGAGCCCATGTCCCAGGAGATCTGATTGTCCCCACATAAACACAGGAAAGCCCTGGGGAATGCTGATCCAGAAGGACTGGCTGGGACAGAGAGCAACCCCCTACAATTGTAAGAAACCCGAAAGCTAAGGTCTGGTTCAGATACATCCATACAAGATCATCTCCCTGCTCCACAGATCATTCCCTAAAAGCCTAAAGTCACAATTTCTGTATTGACCAGGAGAGGTGCTGAAGGGATATTCAGTGAAAAGAAAGACATGATCAGCCAAAGAATATCACAGTGCGAATGTAAATTAAAGCAGCCACATACCTGTTTACCCCGGGGCTTTTAACAGATGATGGGAATACAAAAATGGCTTAAAACACTCCTTGTGTCTCCCTCCTGTTTATCCCCATGTCCAATTGAGCGATTCAAATCAGACCCAGAGGAATTTTCCCATTCAGGGAAGGCTTTGGGCTACATTTCTCCCCTCTATTAATAAACAGTTGCTGTCTGAGTTCTGCCAAAGATTCACAGTGTAAAAACAGAGCAGACTGAGACCACTTTAGCCAAAAATCTTGCAAGCTCTATTTTCATTTCTGGATTAGCAGTACCAGACTCTTTCACCCCTTGTGAAACAATGACTCCACCAGCAATGACCATCCATCCCCAGTTTGTCCAGCTCCCACACAGCACCACTGACACCCTGCCTGATGATTTTGTCTGCCTCAGATGTCTCACCTTGTTTTCCCTAATTTTTAATGCTGACCATTCTGCACATAAAATGGGGGGCTGCTGCAAGCACTGATTTCCAAACAGGCCACGTTGCCTTGGTTACCCATTGCCAAGCCTCTCCCGAAATCGGCCTTCACCTTGGATTGGTTCTGTTTTCTGTGTTACTGAGGAATTTCTGCTCTCAGACAGCTGGACTTACATTAATCAATTAAATAAATAAAAACCTGAGGGAAATGTCCTTGGATGTGTACCATTTGTGAAGTCTTGTACAAATCCCCATCGGAAACAACAAAACCAGCATCAGAGGATGCACTGCCGTATCAGTTTGGCACAAAGGAGGTTTCAGAGCACTCTAGGCTCAGCCTATGTCCCCCTCCCGAGGAGCTGGAGCTGACACAACTCTGCTGTCCATTAGTGGTGAGACAGAACTGAAACTAGGGCATCACTGGCGCTGCCTGTGCCCAAAGCCCTTGGCTGCCCCTGCCCCAAAGCCCAAATCTCCACAGTCCAAAGAAGGCAAGGGAGGAAAGAAATCCCTTTGTGACAATTTTACAGAGGGAGAACAGCAGGATTTTCAGGATTGTCAGATTTTAGGGTTAGAAGCAGGTCTCTGGAAAGGGGTGGGGGATGTTTGGCACAGGGACTCACACCAGGGTGGGTTCAGGGTGCTGAACACTTATCAACGCAGCACAGACCAAAATTACTCACAGAGATCCATCACAGGCTGCTTTTGATAAACAGACACATTGAGAAAAACTTGGATGTGTCGGTGGGTAAATCCAAAAAAGAAGACACAGCCAAATGCAACAAAAGCAGTGCTCACACTTTCTGTTCACTATCCTCTTGTTCCTAGAAATTAGCTATTTTCTAGCCACAGTTAAAAATAACACCTGATTAAAATTTTCAACACAGTCTGGGAAAATTGAAGCAGAGCTCACTAAAATGTTAATATTTACTGAGAAAAATCTCTGCATTCTTATGTGTAGACAGCAAGTTATATTTGGTTAATCCCATTTTTTGAAAGTACAGGCAACATTTTCAGCACTGTAAATCAAAGGGTTATTCCTATCTATGTTTATTATATTTCTAATTGTCATATCAAGTGAAAATTCTTTAAGAATGTGAAATAAATAAGATATCCTGCAGCACTCCTGCTCCACCTATATTGAGTTTTAAAGGCCACCTCTAAGGCCTTCAGTGTTGAATCTTAATTGGATCTTCCAAACAGAAACAATCCACTCCTCACACAGGAGTTCCAGTAAGGAGAAAGAAAAAGAACAAGGAATTTTAATTGCACTGCAATCCTTCCTTCTTGCAAACGCCACTTTGCAGGGACCTAACAGACTAGAACCAAAGGCAAAATTCACTGGGAACCTCTCAAAAGAAAACACATTAAAATCCATTCATAGATGGATCTTCAGGCATTCAGCCATGCTGTTGTTTAATGTAGGAAGTAATATAAATTAAACCATTTGTCACTCCTAACTGAAAGGAAAAAGGGGAACCAGCCAATTTGTCAGCAGAGTTTGCCTTCATCATAATTGCTGCATCCATCTTTGCTGCCTCTCCATGCCCCACCACAGGCCCTGCTCCAATCTGTCAGCAGTTCTCACACTCAGCTTTTTTTCTGGGAAAACATTTCATTCTATAGTTCATATATATTGATGAGAGGCCTATAAATATACACCATTTTCTACCCATGTTCCTGAGCTGTATCCAGCACCCTGAACAGCAAAATTACCTTTCAGCACTGCATTAAGTCAATGGTTCTTCACTGCAGAGGACGGATGTCGATGGGGGAAGAGCCCACTGAGCCACCCTGCACACTCAAACAACCTGCAGCTCATCAGTTCCATCTGGAATGGTCCCAATCTCTACAGAATATTCAAGGTTGACAGCAGGCTGCCAACCCCAATTCCTGACAAGCCAGACAAAGATTTGCCAAGAGGATTTGAGATCCAGCTCCCATTTGGTCTGTGCTGCACCAGGCAGTGCTCCGCTGGGCATGAAAATGAGTTGGGAGGATGGGGATTAGGGTGGCTTTCTTAGGGAGTTACTGGACTCTGGTATTACCCGGACCCTGTCAGAATCTCCTACCCAGATTAAGTTTGGCAGAACTATATTCCAAGCCTGGGCTATGGACTTGTGTCCATTCACACCATGGAGTTACAGAATGGTTTGGATTGGAAAGGACATTACAGATCAACCCGTTCCACCCCCTGCCATGGGCAAGGACACCTTCCACTATCCCAGGATGCTTCCAGTCCCTGGCCTTGGACACTTCCAAGGATCCAGGGGCAGCCACAGCTTCTCTGGGAATTCCATCCCTGCCGCTCCCTACCCTCACAGGGAGGAATTCCTTCCCAAGATCCCATCTAACCTTTCTCTCTGGCAGTGGGAAGCCATTCCCTCCTGTCCTGGCACTCCAGGCCCTTGGAAAGTCTCTCTCCATCTTTCTTTTAGCTTCCTTCAGTCACTGGAAGGCCACAATGAGGTCAACCCAAACCTTCTTTTCTCCAGGCTGAACAATCCAGCCTTTCCTTCCAGCAGAGCTGCTCCATCCTTCTGATCATCCTGGTGCCTCCTCTGGACTGTCTACAACACCTGCTCCTTCATGGGGCTGTGGGGAGGACTCCCAACTCTTCCCACCGCTTTAAAGCAAACTTTACAAGCATCTTTTATTTGTGATCATCACAGTGTCAGAGTAAAAGTCCCAATAATTCCCAAGGCAGGGTCCTGACAGCCCTTATGCAGGGCAGCCAGGCCTAGGTGGAGCAGTTTAGCTGTGCTGCTCCTCCAGGTTGCAGGATAGGATGCCTTGGGACTTCAAAGGGGTTTTGTGTGTATGTGAGGGTATTTTGCAACCCTTGGGAAAACCAAATTGCATGTGTTCCTTGTGCTTGTCCCTGATTGCCCCAGTTAATGAGTTTTTAGTGCACTGAACCCTACTTAATACATTGCCTAATAAAATGAGAGTAATTAATCAATTATCCAGAAGGGCCAGCTTTTGATTGCTCTTACGCACTTATCACAGCAGCAGGGTCCTTTCCCCACCCTCCTCAGCATCACAAACCTCCCCTTTGTGATGATGTCCTGGACACAATGAGGGGCCCCTCTCGGGGGGTGACGTGGCTGCTGGCCACACTTTGTCCCTGCTGTGTGGACAAACACTTGGCCTTGTTGCCACTTGTGCCTTGCTCAGCTGCTCTCAAGTCTCCAGACAGGACCACGCTGGAGAATGCAGTTATCCTGGAATCACAGCCTTGTTTGGGTGGGGAGAGACCTTAAAGATCATCCAGTGCCACTCCCTGCCATGGGCAGGGACACCTTCCACTATCCCAGGCTGCTCCAAGCCCCATCCAACCTGGCCTTGGACACTTCCAGGGATCCAGGGACAGCCACAGCTGCTCTGGGCACCCTGTGCCAGGGCCTCCCCACAATTATTCATCTACACTGACTGAGGACATATCTTCTCCACCAAAACTAGGCCCTGCTGAGCTCTCTGTGCTACCACCAGTTTGATATTCACACTTTCATTGCAGCTGTTTGTACTCTCCATGGGAAGTGCAAACCCATGGCATGGGGGGTGACAGTCCCCACAGTCAGGCTGAGCCTGCCCCCAACGCACCCCTTAAAACATCATTAGCCCAAATTCATGGAACAGCCACTGCTGACAGAGCTCTAGGAGTGTCTGCTGTTCCCACATGGTGCTTTTCTCAGACTGTCTCCTGCTGCTGTGCTGACTTGACAGATGCAAAGTCTCTCCTCCTATTTTAATCCACTGAAGCTTCTGACCTTTTATGTTCCCTCTTTAACTTAGGCTGCCCCTCTATCGTGGCAGCACAGCAGTAAAACCCTTGGAAGTCATCCCAAAAGAGGAACTACTGCAAACAGCCATACTTCACTATTCACTCCTCACAGCTGAGGATAAATGCATCTTCCTTTACTGCAGAACTAAAACAAAAGAACTAATGCTCCTGCAGGAGCCTGTCTGTGAGGAAAGAAGGATTTCTTCCACCTTAGTGACAAATGTTATTCCATTTCTAGTGGAAAAAGAAAAGGAGAAATCCTAAGCAACCTCTGAAATCATCTTCCCAAGGCTTCTATACACCTCACAACATATTTATTTCCAAAACACTTTGGGGGTTTATGCTCTCTACTGAACTCCACATTGAACAGCTGAAGGTACACGTGTTTTGCCTGGAATTTTGTGGATACTGAAAACAAGCAGGTTTCTTCTATGGTTTTGTTTTGGGGTTTGTTTTTTTTTTTTTCTTTGTTTTTTGTGGAAAGATAAAACAGCACTTGTATGGCCCTCCAACCTTAAAACTTGGGAGGAAGGAAGGGAATAAGCCTTGAAAAAAGTAAAGGAATAGAGGGGACTTAAATATCAGACTTCCACTAAAAGAAACCTCGCTGTAATTTGGGCAAAGATCATCATAGGACTCCAGACCATTCCATTTCATTCAGCTATGCCTGGATAAACCTGAATATATCAGGGTCAGGCCCTGCCAGAACAATTCATCCAGACTGAGTCATTCTGCAGTGCCCTCCTTCCACTTGCTCACAAACACAGAGCAGAGGCTCTGAGCTGGACCAGTCCTGTCAGCTCAGCCCCATCAGGAGATTGGGAAGCTCTGAAACCTTCAGGTCTTGATAATTCCATTGGATTCTGAACAAAATAATCCTTCACCCCTGAATTAACACCTAAGCACAGATAAACTCAAGAGGAGCCCAGCCCCAGACACAAGTCTGGTCAGGGAGCAGCAAGCCAGAGCAAACAGCCTCACATTCCAGACTGGGTGGATCCCCCTGACATTTGGAAATACTGGCTCTGATAGTCCAGCTGCAGTGCTGGAGGGCAGCACCTTCCTGCCAGCCTGCTTGTTTATCTTGGGATTTCTGGATCAGCAAATCAGGCAGCTGATCCTAGAAATAACAGCTGAGAGCAGCCCAGCACTCACCACCACTGTCAGGAAGGGCTCTTCTGAAGATCCTGATGTTAAAGGGAGGGGGCACAATAGAAATCCACTGGCCAGAAGCCCATCCTGACAGGAAAGACCCTGAAGTGTTTACAGCAAGGGCTTCAAAAGGGCTTAGCAATTAAGATTCCCAACTTGAGACGTCTTACAGAGGCCCAAATTCTTGGTATGCCTGCCTCCAGCAGGTTGTGCATCCAATTTCCTGGCACATGGGAACAGAGACATGTTCCATGGCAAGGAAACAGAGGTGTGATCCAGGGAAGGAAGAAGGTTTTGCTTTTAAATTTTTCTTTGTTTCCTCATCCTCCTGTTGGAGGGATGGAGCAGCTTTGCTGTGAGAAAAGGTTGAGAGAATTGGGATTGTCCAGCCTGGAGAAGAGAAGCTTCAGGGTGACCTAATCGAGGCATTCCAGTACCTAAAGGGGCTGACAAGAAAATGGAGAGAAACAATTTACAAGGGATGGAGTGCCAGGACAAGGAAGAATGGCTTCAAACTGCCAGAGGGAAGGGTTCGATGGGATATTGGGAAGGAATTTTTCCCTGTGAGGGTGATGAGGCTCTGGCACAAGTTGCCCAGAGCAGCTGTGGCTGTCTCTGGATCCCTGGAAGTGTCCAAGGCCAGACTGGATGGGGCTTGGAGCAGCCTGGGATAGTGGAAGGTGTCCTTGCCCATGGCAGGGAGTGGCACGGGATGATCTTTAAGGTCTCTTCCAACCTAAAACATTCTATGATTTGTCAGACAGAGACCCTGATAGAGGGAAGAATAAGCCACTAAAGAGGGGGCTCAGCTGCAGGAACTTAAAGCCCTGAGAGACCCTCAGGCGGGGTGGGGGGAGGGTAGAGCCTGGATTGCGCTGCTGAAACTGAGAGCAGAGAAGTTCAAGGGCTGGCAAAGGTCTGCTACAGCCACCTCAAGCAGTTCACCTTCCTCAGCAAACCCACGGCATAACAGATTCTAACCTGTCAGAATATATCTGCAATTTTCCCTTTAAATTCTTGGAAAATGACCTTTCTGAAGCAGAGCTATTTTAGCAGTCAGCCAGTGAAAGAACAGCCCATGGCAAGCTCAGGGCAGTAATGCACTCTGAGGAGCTAGGAGATGCTGCTGAGGCTGGGAAAGCACCTGGGAAAGCACAAACACAAGAAGCTGCTCATTGGTTAAAGCCGGGGGACTCCACATCCCTCTTGGAACAAAGCTTGGAATGGCAGAAGTGGGAGGATAAATACAGCTGCAACCCAGGGGAAGCAACAGCGATACCTTTGGCAATGCAAACACTTTGGGTGATTGCTCCCGGGCCAGGGAAAGTCAAAGGGAGGCAGAAGCAACATAGGTCAGAATATTTAAGCATCTACCAGCACCCTGCAAGAGATGAAAGCTCAGCACAGACAGCTGTGACAAACTTTATATTCAATTTATGTATAAATGGCCTTATTAACAGTCTGTGTTATCCCACCCTACAGAGTTTATAGAGGAAAAATACAGCTATAAAAACCAGGACCTAATGAGTAACACACAAGGCTGTCTAGGCTGCTGTGATTAAATGCTTTACAGAAGCATCCTTAGGCCAAATCCTATTTCTTATTTCCCTGTCTGAGCCTAATGCTACAAATGTGTATCACACCTTCTTCTTTCCTCCTACAACCATGCAAAGAGATATAGATTTTACTCATTTTATGCCCCTTCATCTTGAGCCAAATCTCCTTGTTCTTACCCTCAAAGTGAAACACAATGTAGTCTATGCATTGAGGGAAATTTTCTTTTATCTCAAAGTATCCCACATCTCAGGAAAAGGAAAAAATCACCACTAGAATTGCAGACTTCCCTTGAAACATTCCAAATAGGAACACTAAAATAATATCTCCACAGCTCTGAAAAAATACAGTGTCAGTTTTACCCAAGTTATAGGTGATTTAAAAAAAAAAAGCTTTTAAAAACAATAAATTGCCACTAGTCACAAGCCAAATGTTGTCTTTTCTTCATGTTACCCAGAATCAACACACACAAAAGTCATATGATGAAGAATCAGTGTTGATTGATTGATGTTTTCTTTTAAAAATCAAGCTGGGATGAGAGAAAGTGTGGTTTTCCAGGGAAGTTGCTGCATTATCGGGAAGGGCTGCAGCAGTTAATCGAGCTGCTGAAAGGTTAATTATCTGTCAGAACACACATGGGGTGGGGGAAAATCCCTGTGAGCAGTTGCTAGGGAGTAGAGGTTCCAGGAACAAAAGGCAAATGTGTGCTTGGGGCAGGAAATCTCCATCCCTGGATTAGGGCTGGCTAGGGATGCACTAGCAGGGTTGGGAACCAGCAGGGCCATGACCCTGAGCATGTGTTGGGCCAGGACTGGACTCGATGCTCCCTGTGGGTCCTTCCAGCTGAGGATATTCCATGATTTTGAGACTACCTGCAGGCAGAGCTGGCCTGAGAGCTCCCTGTGCCAGACCCAGCAAATCCCACTCCAGGCTGGAACTGCGGAGCACAAACAAGACACAGGAGGAACAATAGCTGCCAGTTCAGCCTCCACGGCTCTGTCCCTCCCTGTGAATGCTCTGTGCCTCACCGCAACGCCTGCACCGGCACAGTGGGAGCTTCCCCTGGCCCTGCTCCAGGCTCTGCACGGCCATGGCAGCCCCAGAGATCATGGGGGATGGAGGAGAGCTCACTGTGTGCTTCAGCAGGCTCTGACTGAGGTCCAGAGAGGTGGCCTGGGCAGCCTCAGGTTCCACAAAGGACAGACTGTGCACAGGGAACCTGAGCCATGTCCCTCATCAGTCCAGATGCTGATATTTCACACACACCTCCTGCAGAAAGAAGCCTTTGCTTGGTGCTGCTGAATTTGCAACTCCCAGTGAAGGGTAGCACAAACTGAGCTTACTGGGACTCTTAACCCAGCCTGTCCAGAAACCTCAGCTTCCCTTCCTCATGCTTTAAACCAGTTGTCTTCTTACAGATGCTGATGCTGGAAAGCATCCACTGCATCTTCAGGACCTTAGAGGAGCCTGGTATGTGAACCAGCTTGAGGACATTGTCACAGGGAGCCCTCTGACAGCACAGTGATGTCACAGCCAACACATGTGAAAGTTCAGCTCTCCTGCATGAGGCAACTCATCCATCCAAAAGCTGGTGTGCCAGGCTGTCAGCAAATCCAGGCAGAGATGGCAAAAGCAAATATTTAGGCAGATTTTACCAGGTTGACCGAGAACCCATAGAAACTCTCTTCGGGAAAAAGGAAAAGCAGCTGCTGGTTGAATATAATGGAAGCTCTAAGGAAGAAAGCAGCCCAGTGCATGTGAATGTCAATCAAGCCCCATTTCTCTTCAAGCCAAAACATGAAGGTATTTACTGGTGTGTTGGAGAAAAGACTTCAGGAGGTTTAAATTATCCTATCCAACCCATATTCTAATAGCTCTGCCTGACCTCCAGAGATCATCACTGAGTTTCTGGCTCACTGCCCTGCTGCATGTGATAAAAGCATGTGGGGCTTACCAGCAAGGTTTTCATTGCTCTCCATGGGAGACGTGGGAAGACCAAGGGATTTTGCCTGGAAAACAATGCACATTTCCTTATGGATAAGAATGTTGAGGGACAGATTTTATACCAGGCTCTGTGTGTGCACTGAGAAAGCATCAGAACATGGCAGCATCACTCATCCCACTTGGAATCACTCACACCCAGTGCACAGAGACATCCAAGGCTCCACCTCCCCTGCGCAGCAGAATTTGGCACAATCCCAGTTTGGTTCACACCAACAAGTTGATATCACAGACCCACTGCTCTCCAGTGAGACTCCACAATATCAACTCACTGCAGAAATGACACAATGGATTTTCAAATCCTGATCCTCATGGCACAGCTCATGCAGCATTCCCGTTGGCTGATCCCCCTGAATAAACATAGCGTTGTACTAGAGATAAATGTGAAATACTAATTTTATCAAAAACAGAGATTAAAAATATGCTCACTGACTCAGCATGCTGACACATCCAGTTCAGTAATTTAAGACTAAAGACCATCACCTCATTATCGCTGTAAGATATGGCGCAGAAAACCAGCCCATCAGAAATCATGGAACTCCACACAAATTTGAGTCTCATAGGAATATTCTTCTATAGGAATATAAATTCAGTAATTGCTTCATGGGTCATTAAATCTGGTTTTATAAACTAAGACAGACATAGAATATAATCCAAAATAAATCACACCAGAACAGGTCAGAGAGCATACATTAGCATGCAATTGGCTGACACTAAAATTATCTACACTGGCTGAGAATTTGGAAAAAATATCCTTGGTATTTGGGATCATTACATGAAAGGATTATAGAAATCCTTTGCTTTTAACTAAGGTCATTAACATCTTTCCACAGCACGTTAATATTTCCATTTTACAGAGGACTGAGTCACAAAGACTTTCCTACAGCCGGTATCAAATCAGTGGCATAAAGGCACCTGCTGCTTCAAGCACTCATCCTGGAAAACAAACACACAATTCCTATTTCTAGCCCAATTAAAAAATAAAATCCTGAACACTTGGAGAAGATCAAATTCAGCAGAAAGGGGTGGAGAGCAAAATAAACTGGTAAGAGAAAGGGGAAGTCGTGCAGCCTGTGTGGTTTTGGCTGGCAGTGGCTGTGCTAATTATACAAATCATGCAAATGTGATGCTCAGCTAGGTGTGTTCAGCAGCAACAACATACAAGTGCTTTGGGACAAAAAACACATGTTCCCATGTTTCAAGAATTCAGTATCACAAATCCCAGTCAGAGAGTTCTGGCAGACACGGTCTGGGAGGCAATCCTTTCTTTTCTGCCTTTTCTCCTTATTTTCTTACATTTATCCTATTATCGATTCCCAAATGCTCCCGACTGACCCAATCCCCCCTGTGCCACTGCATCTCCCTTCTTCCTGCGCTCAGCAGCGCAAGGATTTCCGGCAGCTCTCCGCCTGCTCCTCACAAACCCGAAACTCTCGTGCACAAGCGCTGAAATCTAATTAACCCCCCCGCTAATTTCACATTAACTTCGGTCCGACTGCGCTGCTGGGAGGAGCGCTGGGGATTTATCAGCGGCTCTCACAGAAAGGGACGGAAGGCAGCACTTTCAGCATCACCCTTTTCTCTTTCTCTCTCTCAGACAGTTCTGCCGGGAAAGAAAAGCCTCCAAAGAGAGTCTGGTGTGGAGGCTGCCAGGGTGACATCACCGATGGTGCCACCGCAGGAGCAGCCAATTGGGGAGGGCTCTCTCGCTGCCGTCCCTCTCACCTACTACAGGAGCCTATAGGAGAATGTTCCACACGGGAAAGATTCAATCCTGTTTTGTCGATGCTTATCTTGCCACTCCTCCCCTCTCTCCCCTCGCCACTCCAGCGTGAGTGAGTGCTCGTACATCCGCACACCGAGCGCAGCCGAGGCAGAAGAGCCCTGCACAGCAAACACCCGGGGTCTGAGCATCGGACTGCAGGAAGTGATTCACATCACAGCTTCCTGCTGCTTCTGGGGAGTCCTACTTCTGTTCAGGGATTTCAGTGGGAGGAAGAACCTTCCTCCTCCTAGTCACTGGTGCTTTTAACTCGTTGTTATAACAAGGCAGCCAACAGACTTTGGGTTTCTATCCCAAATGTGGTAAAAGCAATTCAGCTCCAGCCAGAGAGCACAACCAGGCCTGCAACGCTGTGAAAAGACAGCAGAGAATTTAAAGGTGGGGCTAAATAGCCTTGAGCTGCGCCAGGGGAGGGTCAGGTTGGACAGCAGCAGGAATTTCCTCCTGGAAAGGATGGTCAGGCCTTGGCAGGGGCTGCCCATGGAGGTTTGGAGCCCCCAGCCCTGGAGGTGTCCCAGGAAGGCCTGGATGTGGCACTCAGTGCTCTGGGCTGGGGACAGGGTGTGGATCAGGCACAGCTTGGACTTGATACTCTTGGAGAGCCTTTCCAGCCTCAGTGATTCTGTGCTCTGCCTTTCCCTGGATACCTGTGAACTTAACTATACGAGACCTAATTTTTAACACACAAAGCCCAGCATCAGACTGGGACAAACTGCAGTGCCGCGTTCCGTGGGTTTCTGGGCTTATATGAATCCAATCCGGCCAGCACGAATCCAAGCCCAGCACGGAACCAGCATAGACGAAGGACAAAAGACAAGGAGCGCTCTTCCTCCACGTGGGTGTAGGTATCCGTTTATTAGCTTGAGACAGGACGTCAGGTGGTACAGCCACCCAGGTAAAGAAAGAGACCCCAGACAGCCTGCTATGGGGTTTTGTCCAGGGGAGAGGGGGCGGGGAAAGAGGACCGTGGCCAATGGGATGCCAGTGGGGAGGGACCACCCGTGGGACCGCCCACCGAACCAGGTATGGGAGGGGACAGCTATATGCGATACAACACTGCGGTGCTTGCAAGTACGCCCTGTTTACACCAGAGATCCTCACTGCAGCTGCTGTCTACCAGGAAATGGGCACATAAAGCTGTTTATGAGCTGAAGCTATTAAAGCAATTTGTTGAAACCCCAGAGATCTCTTCTACCTGTCAGACAGTGTTCTTAAAGCAGTAGCTGTCATTGTCTGCTGCTTCTCACTCTGAAATGAAATGACAATTGGCACATTGTGGGAGCAAGTCTGGAGTGTCTCCTGGTAGCGCTGCAGCCTTCTCACGTGAGAGGTGAGCAGCCAGGCTCCCTGGGAGAATCCTAAAGGAGACTGTTGTACTCCAGGCACACAACTTCAAACTCAACTTGCAGCACCTAAAAGTCTTGCAAGTACAAAGAGATTTTTATGTCCCATTCTTTGCAAAAAATATCTGAGCACTGCTTCAGCTCTGGCCAGCCCTCACACACTACAAGGCTTTAATTCTGACTTTGCAAAGACGGAGCTGAAAAATCCAGCTCTGTGTATCCATTTCTGACTCTGACAGGAACTTTGTTCCCATCTTACCAGTACTTATAAAAGTAGCTGTATTTTTACAAAGAATCCTGTAATTGGAGCTGTCTCAATGAGCCCAGGAGCAGAAATGCTCTGACCTTGCCAGGCCTGGGCAGCACAGACAGACCCTGTCCAGCCCAGCAGGGCAGAGTCTGCAGCTCCTTCTGACCTCCCATCTGTAGGAAATTGCACTGAGAAGAATTCTATCTTATCCAGCACGACTGGGAGTAAACACTGGTCACAAAGCATTCTCCAGGCCTTCAGGAGGAATTCTCAGACAGAAAAATCCAGAATAGTTCCAAATTTGGAGCTGAATACTGATTTAGTGTGCATCCAACTCTTACCTATAAACATGACAGACCACTTCATAGAATCCTGGAATGGTTTGGGTTGGAAGGGATGTTAAAGACCATCCCATTCCACCCCCAGCCATGGGCAGGGACATCTTCCATTATCCCAGGGTGCTCCAAGCATATCCAACCTGACCCTGGACACTCACAGGGATGGGGCAGCCACAGCTTCTTTCAGCAACATGTGCCAGGGCTTCCCCACCCTCACAAGGAAGAATTTCCTCTGTGTATCTCACTTAAGTTTCCCCTCTTTCAGTCTGGGCCCGTTAATCCTTGTCCTGGCACGGCAGGTCCTGATGAAACTAAATTTCCTTTACATCCTCCTTCCTTGGAGGTGAAAACAAAGCAGTGGCCCCTGAACACCCCCATCCTAGGTTGTGCCAGCTCCAGTTACACAAATCAACCATGAAGTAACAGCACGCAAGACCTGGAGCTCTCCCAGCATCCACACTCCTACCTGATGGAAATGCAGGGCTCATGGAACCAGGAAATACACACAAAACAGGGCAATGCTTTGTCTCAGTCATCAAACTCCCCCTGACACAGCTGCGGACTCTAAGAGGCTTGAGGTGCTTGAGCAGAATGGAGAAGCAGTGTGAAAACACGAGGAAATGGATGTTTCCCAGAGCCTGGGAGAGCACAGGAATGCAGCGAAGCAGGATGAGAACATCCCATCAATGACCTTCACAGTGAGTAATGGGAATAATGCAAAAGCAGAAGAGGATTTCAACCAGCAGCAAAGTGCAGAGGAGGTGTTTTTGTTGTTCCAGCTGCAAAAGGAGAATGGTCCCACAAAGCTCCTCCCAGCACCTGGAGACAAGGACCCTGCCTGCTCCTGCCCACAGAATGAGCTGGAAGAACCAGGGGTGCAGTTTGTGTCTGACATTTCACCATGCACTGTTTACATCTTGTTAGCTCATAAGCTCACATAGCACTGTTGCATTAAATGAGGAATTACTATTTTTTATAAGGAAATGAGAGGCAAGGAACACGTTTAACTCAAAATTTTGCATATAAAGTTTTTTCTGTTGATAATTGACAGTCTCCCAGCTTGTATTTAGATGAAGGTTACATGCCAGAAGTAAAAGGCTGTGAGAAGATTGGTCTTAAAAGAGAGTTTTTAATTAAAACGCTTACTTAGAAGACACAGGAAAATGCACTTGAGAGTCAGAGGCTCCTTGATCTACCATAGAAAGGCACTCCAGGATCCAGGGGCTGAAATTTAAATTTCAAAGTAAGGTAGAAGTTAAAGACTGGAACAGCTCAAGGTGTAGGCTCCGCACAACTCCACACACTGACAGCTTTGCAACGATGTGTCCTTTCGTAACCTAAATTATACACCTTAATACACTGCAAGCACTTCAACAGCTGTAGGACTAGTCTCTTTTTTTTTTTTTTATAAACACCAGAATAAAGCATTTTCTGGCCTTAAAATTCACTGATCTGTCTTCAGATGACAAACAGCAAGTTATGCTGTTTGTCATCTGACCACAAAAAGCTGCACCACAAAAAAAAAAACCTCAAAACAAACTTCCCAGTCTTATCAGAAAAGCGTTAGGGAACAGTTTAAAATAGAAAAAATGCATGTTTCCATACTTTAAGTTCTCTAGCAGCAGCTCAGAAAGTTGTCATGTTTACTTTCCTTCCTGGAAAAGCACCCCTCATTCTCACTGTCAGCACTGCCTGTGCTGGGAGCACAGCCCAGCTGAGTCAGCTCAGCTCACGTTGGGCAGGGCACAAAGAGGCACCTAATGAAGTGGAAACTAATTGAGCTTTCTCTTTTTCAGGGGGATGCTGTATCCAGCACGAGGTTTTTCAGGAGTACCTCCAGGTTTTTGTTTTGTTTTGAAAGTACTGATTGAACTACAGGGCATAGTTCAGGAATCCTGGTGGTTTATTTTGGTTTTCAAGGCCCAAAACACAAAGGAGTCTTCATAAATCACAAACACAAGGGAAAGATCCTTTCAGGGCATCAGGGCTTCACTTTCAGATGGTGAAATGCATACTTTACAGGTATGCATACACACAAAAGTGTAAATAATTTTTTTATAGTGAACTTTGCCATTAAACAATTCAAATTCTAAGCTTTTCATATGTGTACAGTGAAGCCTGAATCCAGTGTAAGGAAGAGTCAACATCCCACCACTGAACTCAACCACAGAGCACCTGGAGATTCCCTCAGGTCATGGTAGAAGGGAACTTTCCCAGAATCTGAAATTCCTCGACAAGAATGAAAAGAAACTCAACTCCATCAAAATGTGATTAACACCAGAATAATCCCAGAGCAAAGAAAGTGCTGCCTTATGCAACATGATCTTGTATTTATTCTTGCATTATAACTAAAAAGGTTTTGAAGCAATTCAAAAGTTCAGGCCCAAGTTTCACTGTGAGACCCAGAGAGAGAAACTTTCTGAAAGTAGAGTTTATGGCTTTCGCTTATTCCTCTGGAAAAAGAAAATCCCATTTACACAAAGTTCTGGATTTACAGATTAAAAATATAGAAAAGAATAACTAAAATGGGTGGTACCAGGAATCAGAATGGTGCCATTTCCACCTAGAATAAACAACTCTCCTCTGGATAAACAGAAATAACCTGTGCTCTTGAACCAAGAACATGGAGGCAGATTAACAATTAGAGTTTATGTCCCTTACTCTTTAATCTGCAAATTAAACCCAATGAGGAAACAGAAGAGAAATACAAGGAACACAATAGAGTTGATCAATCATACAAAATCTCAGCAATTCTACTTTACATTTAATATGCCACCACATTATTTTCCTTCCAGAATTTTTCCTGGACAAGGTGCTGGAGGACTTGGAGAAGGTACACAAAGCCATCCAGGGGGAGTATTTTTATTAAGTGCTTCAGGAAATGAAGCGGATGATCCCATGTCACTAAAAAACAAAACAAAAACAAACCCCAGCAATCTTTCAAAAAAATTATTCTAGTCTATAAACAGCAGCTTCAATGTTCGTGTCACCCAGAACAAAACAGTTCCATAAAACATCTTAAAAAGCAGACCTGTAAAAAAAGGGAAAGAGAAGAAAGACAAAAGAAAGGCGCAGCATGAAGTAATTTCAGACAACCAGTTTTGTGAGAGCTTTAATGGCACAAAATGTATATAAGCTACAACTTATACATGTAAACTGTATATAATGTTACAAAGTGCTAACTAATTTATGAAGAATGCATAATCACTTTGGCTCAGTTAACTCCAATATTTCAACAAATGTCAATTAAAAATTTGAATTTCTAACAATCTTCAGCTTTCACTTTTGAAAACAGTAAGTAAATATGCATTTGCTGCAGTTAGGTCAGCCTGCATCTTTAATGTGCGAGTTTATGCATTTTTTCTTGATCCTATTTACAAGTCTAGGCCAGTTTTCACTGAATGTAAGAAAAATGAAGCCTACACTTTTTTTTCCAAAACTGTAAACAGATATAAAGCTTTTTAAACAACATTTATCTTAACAAAACTTCAACTCTCAATAATTGAAACCCCTTTGTGAATGATACAACACTCTATTCCTGTTCACTGTAAAAGTGGAAGTTGCAGATTTTTCTCCAAAGCCTAGAATAGGGTCTCAATAAATACTGCATTGTATCCCAGCCAGTGTTACAGTGACCACGGGGCATTCCTCAGCTCTGGGTTTCACAGGTTTTACTCCAAGTGTCATTACTGGTCTTGATACTCCAGCCACAAGTTAGCACTGTTATTTATCAGATATTCTGAAGAATTACCTTTTAATTTAGAAAGGTGTAATTTACTGGGTTTTCCTCTTTAAAAAGTATTCCCTACTTAGTAAAAATCTCTTTTTCCACTACTCCAATTTTATACAAAACAAGGTGCTGTGTTAGAAGTGAAAGTGGTCCAGCCTTTCTCCTGTCCCCTCAGATTTTAGGGCTGTAAAATGAAGTATTTGATGCTCTCTAAAACACCCTCCACCAGGTTCCCCTGCCCACCCCCACCTTTGGGTGAAACCCAATATCCACAGCCAAAACAAACCTGCACTTGTGGGCAGCTCAAGTGCCACTAAGTATTCACAACTAAAAGGAAAAAAAAGCAGATTACTCAAGAGGATTTGTTGTTCACTTTGAAAGCATTCTCTGACAGTATTCAGAAGTAGAGAATGAAAATAAATACAGTTTAGCAGTGGATTCATACTTTAATTTTTCACTTCCTGGGAGCTAACTGAAGTTTTTTAACCCAAATCTCAGCTGGGATTTAGCTTTTATGCATCAACTGGTTCATGCAATCACTGCTCTATCAAATAATCAACTTTATAAAGTCTGATGCAAGCAAACAATCATAGGTAGCTGTTTTCTCCAAATGGCTGACTAGATTTCCTTATTTTCTACAAGTCAGCCGACTAAAGTTTTTATTTAAATGTGATTTTTGCTAGTCTAAAAATTAGCATTGGTTCCCTAAATACTTAGTATTAAAGTCTATACCATATATATATATATATTCACATATATATATATATATATATATATATAAAAGGAGTATTCTATCCTTCAGAGTTCATGCTACATGTTCTGAAATCCAATAAAATATATTTAGGGACAAGACTGTCCCAATGCTTTGTAACAATTTGGTACTAAAGCTTCACATTTTGAAAAGAAGTGTCACTGAAGGAGGACAAGGCTTAATGTTCCCTAAGATAAAAGTTCAACAACATCAGTGAGAAATCTACCCTAACATGAGACATCACAAGTGACTTTCAGGTTCCAAGTATCCCCAAAAAGGAGATTGTACAGTAAACAATGAGAGAGAAGAATATTGAAAATTCATTTGCAGAAGACATTTCAGAGCTTTTACAACTTCTGAACCTTTATGCACCTGCAAGATTGTCCCCCTTAAGGATGAGTCAAATGCTTTTCCTGCTGAAATTGCTGGATCTTCAGAGATGTAAATGGGTCCACCACAAACAGAATATTTTCCTTTGACACAGAACCTACCTACACTACAGCTGCTGGGTTTTTCCTTAATTTAGAACTACTGTGAAAAGGAAAATTTCACATTGAAAATTTTCCCTTAAGAAAACAGGTAAAGAAAAAAAAGCTTCTTCACATGCAAACAATGCAGTTTTTCTAATATTTCCTAGGTATCAGACAGGTTTTCCTACAAGGAATAAGGAGCTGACTTCATAGAAAAGACAAGATTACAACAATTACCTAGTATTAAAATATGCTGATAGATTTAGTAATCCTACTTTAAAATTTATGCAGTCTTTGCCTCCTGCAATTCAAATGGTGTTTGTTACCCAATACAAGGGGCCGAATAAATTCCCCCCGAAAGCTGATTTAAACTGGATCTTTATTGCCAGTGATTTCTTAGTTTATTCCACAACCAGCTTCTTTTTTACAAAAGAAAAACTCCAATCAGTAATTTCCTTCCAAAGAGACTGTTTTATCACCACCATGCAGTCAACACTTAGATCATGCACAACTGCAACTGAAGTCAGGTTGCACTGAGGAGGCAACAGCATCACTGATAAAATTAAACTTGCTGGTGGCATTTTGCATTGAGAGAAGCCCTTGCAACACAGAGACAGTTGTAAACTCCATCCAGCAACTCTGACGTGTCTTGCAGGCCAAGAGGCAGGGGAATGGGAGAGAGGGAAAGAATGTGGATAGCCAAACACCTCAACAGTTCCAACACAATACTGAATTCCAGAGTTAGCAAAAACCTGGATATGGAAGGAAAGGGTGAAGTCAGGGTCATGCTTAAAATGGTCTCAAGTCAAATGTACTAAATGAGACAGTAACACCTTCACAGGTCACATGGGTCCAGGTTTGCACTCCATGGGTTCAATAAGTGCTGGCTGAAGGTGTGGTCAGGCGTTTCCCAATGTAGATGCTGAAATAAAAAGTATAAGGATAACGTATTGCACAGGAATACTCCCTGCTTTCCCACAGTCCCCACACACCCAGCAGCTCTAATCCCTCTCTCAAGTCTGAGATCCATCCACAGACTTCACTTCTCTTCTATAAAACTACTTACAGTGAGGTTTTGCATGAGTCTGGAAGGATCAATGCTCTCAGTACTCACCCAAAGTGGGTTTTCCTCTAGTGCCAGCTCATCTGAAAACCCCAGTCCAAAAGCTTTTGTTTTGAGTACCTGACACAGCAACACTCCCAGACAACTGAGGTAAAACGTATCAAGTGCTGCCTATAGGGAGGGGGGTGAGCTTTAAGACTCTGAGCATTGAGGACCTATGCAAACACTGACCACAAGCAAGATTTAAATCATTGCAGAAATGCACAATTTTGCTGTAGTACAAATATTCCACAGTATATCCTCACATTTCTATCCTAATTTATTTCAAAGTTTAGAAGAATTTAAAGAGACAAACTACATCCACGAAACCAAACACAAAGCTAAATAAAACCATGTTTTGAGTCCATGCCTTTGCCTCATCCCAGAATTTAAGGTGGATAAACAGAACGTAGGGATTTAGGCAAAGTGAGAGATTATATTGGATTACACAGGCAATGAAAACACTGCTGAGCAGAGACACAGCTGATCTTGCAGGACACATCCAATTTCTCATCTCTCTTTCTCTAAGTACTCAGACTTTGACTTTCAGAAACACCAAAATGCAGCAATAAACTGGAAATTACAGTGTTTGTGCCACACACACCACCTCAGCATCATTATTTGTACAGTGTAGTTTCATATTGGTCAGTAGAAGCTATTTTTCATCTATTCTAATTTTCCCCCTTATAACCTGAAGCATTTAAATAAAAGGCACATAATCAAATTGCGCATGTTACAATTGCAAAGGTTATTTGCAAACTCATCCATGCATATTCAATATAACTTGATTTATTCTAGAAATAAAGGACATTAAAGGCTGCAAAGTTCTAACTGCTGCAAAGTTTTCCTGCTTTTGTAAAAGTACACCAAGTCTGAGTGATGGGCAAAAATCATTACTCTAGAAAAAGTCTTTTTCAGCAGGACCTGACATTCAAGCAAAGTGGAAAGGCAAAAGCTGAAGTGAGAATTAGGTCAATACTTACCCTAGTCCCAGAGCCAAAACATGAGATATGAACAGAGATGGAATGAAAACCTTAAGAAATTCTGCAGAGAAAATGCCACCTTTTTTCATTGCTCCGCTTTTTCTCATACTTAGAGACACTGAACGTTTAGGATGCCTGAAGTGGAATTCCCTGGAAGAAGAGGGGGAGGGGGGAAAAATTCAACAAGACTTTTTTGTTTCTTTCCCTTTTTTTTTTTTATTTTTCACACAAATGCACAGATCTCTGTAGGAATGGTTTTTTTTTTAAGTACAAAGAGCTAGAGATCAAAGCCCGAGATCCCTTACACAGAGTAAGGAATCAAAGATAGTAAGAGGAGGGATTGTGCAGAGACCACTTACACAGACAGTATAGACACAAAGGGAGCAGGAGCTGCAGAGAGAGGTAGGTCCGAGAGAGGGAATTTCAGGATGTGATTTGTTAGCAAGAGGCCTCATTTTTTGTTCCAAACACAGATACAGAAGTCTGCCAGATTTAGACAGCATCCTCTATTTTAATAAAAATGCTTTGCATTCAAGGATCTCAAGGTTTCCCCTTCCGTGGATGAACATTACATATTTTACATAGAAAGAAAAAAAGGGACAGAGAATTTAGGAGACTTGCTCAACACTCTTCCATTCAATAAGCCAAGACTAAATCCCATGAATCCCAGCTCCAAGTACCCAGCTCTCCCACTAATTATAATTTTGTCAAGAAGCCTGGCAATCAGCTTGCTGTGGCTTTGTATTACCTTCAAGTCATTCTGTTGCTATTTTGATTTTCATACTTCATTGTTTTGATCTTTTTAGCCTCCCCACAGAGAAATCAATCTCTTCCTAAGACGAACTTATTTTGATTGTGAGACTGTGATGATCTTTTCCTTCATCTATTCATTAAAATATATTAATATTCATTAAAAACACGGAGTTTAACTCACTTGGGAGGAATGTTTTCAGGCCTACTTGACCAGTCTGACACCCAGTCTGCACTTTTCTTCAAAACTTCCAATTCTTTCTCTCCTTCTACTGCTTCTTCTTCGGACTGAAACACACAGGGGACAAGCCTTGTAAGACACAATTAGCTGCTTCTCAGGGTGTTAAATTGAGAGTGACAACAACAGTGGTGACATGATAAGCACCAAATGGTGGCAGCTGATAAATGAGTAAGTGTTCTTGGACAGCTGATTATTTCAAAGAGATTTGATTTTGCCAGCAGAAGTCAGGAAACCACAAATTCTATTACTGTAGCCAGGATTTCCACATTATTGCAAGCTATTTGTTTTTTTAACTAACAAAAAGAAATTATTATTTTAATCCTAAATGTAATAAACCAGAACTGTGCAAAAAATATTTACAAATGGAAAAAAACATTAGGTTGATGGCATTCCATTAAAGCCCACAGAACATGACTAAAAGCATGGCAAGTCAAATAAAAAGGTTCCAAAACCAGTATTTTGACTTTTTAAAGGTGCTATTAATAATTTAAAATTTACATTACTTACAACTAGTAGCTTCTACTGGGTGAATCCCAGATGCAAGAGGGAAAAGCAAGCACTCACTCTAATTGTACATAAAGATTTAACTTCATATCAATAGATGCAAATGTTACCATATAAGAAAAGAAGTAAAATAGGAAGAGTAGAGAACACCACTGACTCCTACTTAGTATTAAAACAATCTCCTGAATGACTCTTATTAAAATAAGATAAGCCACTTACAACATTAAGTGAGAACCACAGCAAACCCAGAGGTAATCAAATAGCACAGTCGCAAGTGAGATGCAGAGCTCACCAACACCTTCATTCAGACCCTTTTGGCTCTCAGGGCAGAACTGCAACAGTCCCAGGTCTTTGGCAAAATTAAATGCAAGGTTTAATTCTTCCAGGAATGCTTTTTATTTATACTGCTGAAGACAGCAAATTTTATGAAATCATCAAACTAAGAGTTCAGCATTAATCTCCTCTCAGTTCGTGTTATGGAGATTACTCACTGTCGTGTGTCTGCACAGCAATCACTGAACACTCTGAAATCTTGTGCAGAAATATGAACATTTTAAACCCAGCTTTGACACCCACTGCCAGCAGGGTTACACAGTAAAATGACTACTAGGAAAGAAGCATTTCTCAGCTGTACAGATGGAGAGTCATTTTCCCTCACTCCAACACTATTAATCTCCAAGTCAAATTTCAATTAATAGAGAATATAAGTCTTTTGACATCACAAACAGCATGTTCTACCACTCAAGCCTAGATCAAATATCCATAACTTACAAATGTATATTTTAGAAGTTAAGGAAGAAAATACCTGAGAACTACTGTCTTTACTTGTGTGCATTTCCACATCAAAAGTTATCTGTCCATCATCTTGAGGTGACGGGCTAAAGAAAAATTGATATCATAATGTCATTTTGTCAACTAAAGAATCATCAGTAAATTATTTCCTCATGTACTTTTGGACATTATTCAGCTGAGTTACAGACTGCACCACCCTTCAGATCCCAAATACCAGCACTACAAAGTCTTCCCAACCCCCCTGCCTTTTCAATTTTTTTACAATTTATAATCCTACCTTTCTCAACAGAGTTCACAGTTGCTCCCTAAAGCAAAGAAAGCACTGCCCAAAAGTTCAGCTGCTACAGAAAAGATGCAACTCCCTTCGTCCTTGTAGGGAACACTACCAGTACTGTGAATTATATGTGTTTTTGTATCATTACAAGTGGAAGCATCACACAGTAACCACGAGCCAGCAGCTATTCCAAATACTGGAGCACAACAGACTTTTCCCTGACAAAAAGCTTTACCAATCTACAGGACAAAATGGGTCATAAATCACAGGCAGAGTAGCCAACACTCCTTTACCTGTCACAGTGGGAACTACCTCTTGAACTGCTCTGTCCTGACTCGTGCTGTGCATCCAGGAGGATTTTTTCCATGTCTCCATTGTGGATGGAGGAGGAGGATGGGACGTGCTCCAGGCCCCCGTTCTTGCCGTTGCTGTTGTCGTTGCTGTTGCCGTTGCCGTTCATCTGCAGCTCCACCCAGGAACCTGTAGGGCAGCCACATGTCACCTCATGGACACCCCAGCACAGAACACACCTTCAGTTTATCAACTGCACCCAGAGGGAAACACCAGCATGCTGGGTTCAGATAACACACACTGACCTGAGAGAGCTCATAAACACAGGATAGAGACAGCAGCGACAGGGTTCTTCTTCTTTCACCAACACAAACACCCCTAAAAGCTGCGCTGTTGCTCCCTAACTCTGGAGCTGGTCAATAAGATGTCTCCTTTCTCCCCAGCTATTAATGCTTTAATCAGCCACACCTCTCTGCAGTTTGTGAACTACAGATCACTACATTAGACCTCATCCTGTTCTACATTCCTTTCTCAAACAGAATTTTCATTCCTATGTCCCTACTACAAAACTCCCCCCTGTGCAGCTTTATATTCTCCTTTCCTTTACTTCCTTAGGCCCTGGATCAATCCCCAATTTTTCTATACATCAGGCAGGCTGCCATTCTCAGGTCTCCTTCAGCTTGCATTGGCCTGGCACAAACATCTCCCATAAAGCTCCACTTTACTGTTTTCCCCTCATTTTTTGGTAGTTTTACCTATGGGACATCTACACGTGCACTAAGATCCAACAAAGAGCAAGAGTGTACTCTAGATGACAAGAGCAGCTGATAAAAAGTTCACACATTGTGTAGATGAAGAGAGGATTTTTATTTTAAAATGTATTTCACTTATATTTTATGTGCAGATTAACCAAATATGAGAGTGTATGTTCTGATACATTCTTTAGTGATATGTTTCAACTGGTGACATGTAGAGATACATGTCACCACAATTCCTCTGTAATTTAGTTTATTCCATCTGAAGGTAGGAGCTTTCAGGATTCTTTTTGTATTTGGTTAACTATTTTTTAAAGTTTGGACATCTTCCCCCAGGATGTAAAAATATCCAAGTAAGAAAAGCAAGCCTGAAGATACAAATACAACATTTTGAGCATTATTTGTACAAGTCCTACATTTTAACACTGATTTTTGATTTCTGAAATGCACCTGGGAGTGCCTGCACTTATTTTTTGTAGCATGGTTTTGTCTCTGGGAGCTCCATCAGTGACACAGGAAGGGATGTTTAATAATGAGCCTGTTTTCAACTTGATTTGATGAAGAATTCTCCTTTAGTACCAATTATTCACGATGCCATTACAGTGATGTCCATGGAAGCATCATGCTCTGGTGGTTCCCAGCCTAGTCTCCCCAGGCTGGATTCACAAACAGGGAATTTTGGGAGTGCACAGGCACCAGCTCAGCACTGCATATTAGGCTTTTCAGACAAGCAGGTGTTAACTGGGAAGAGGCAGCTTTGCTCAGTCAGCATCAGACAGAGACTGTGTCATTCCAGATTGGTGATGATTGCTGGTATCTGAATTCCTAAATAAAATGGCCAAACTCTAAGAGCTTCATCAGAAAAGTTGTTCTGCCTTGCACAAGAGACCACACCTGCAAAAAAGCAGGTGGCAAATGCAATTAGCAAGTGGTCAAAAGTTAGGTAAAAGAGCTTTATATTCCCCAATAACCACTTTTTGCTATTGGAAAAATCAGGATCTGCAAAGCCATCTAGGATCAAAAAAATCAGCAGAGGACAAAAGCGCGATGGGATGTGTTCCTCTGACACTAGAACACCCAGAGGATGGTGATCAGATCTCCTTACTCTGACACACAGCTCTAAATCCACTGCCACAAATAAAGTTTTTACTCATTTACCTCGGGCTGACAAATTCTGTGTTTATCTAAAACACACCGTGGCCGTAGTAGGAAGAAATCCCAAATCTTCCTGAGTAAAGAGTCCCTGGGAGCTGAGTAGGAGTTGACATGAGGAGCAGCACGTTCCCAGCTGACCTCACCGGGAATGACTCAAAATACATTACGGAAGCATAATCTGCCATCAAGCTCATGCACGCTGCCCACTCCCACTGGCACTCACAACCACTTTGGGACAGGGAGCAGAGAACATGACAGGGTTCCAAGACTGATTAGAGGGACATAAATCTCTATTTCTTTAAAGAGATGGACAGGAATGTATTGGAGAATAAACTGCCAAATAACAGAGAATGGGGTTTGCCCCGAGCTTTTTTGTACATTAATCACCTGCCTGAGAACTTTTACTTTCCCGTATCTCTACTTGACAGTAAAATAGGAAATGTGGCAGAATGAAGAGCAGTAGAATTAAGAGTAATACAATTAAGAAATGTGGCAGCATCTCCTCCCTTCACAAATCACATAACACACACTGTTTGGAGACAAAAAACCACAAACAACTGTTCACATCAATGGTATTTTTCTCCAAAATTGTTTGAATTCTGGCTTTGCTCTATAGCTAATTATTTCACTATGAATTTACATACATTGACTTTAATTCTATGTTCTTCCATAACTTGGCAGACTGTTTAAACAGCAGGGCTTAAACATGATGGGGAAGACTGGTCTCATTTTGTTTATTCCCTCTGATTTCAGCTCAGTACAAGAAGTGGAGATATCAAAGGCAATATATAAATTAAATACCTGTACACATTTTATAGATATAAAAATACTCCAAGCTACTACCAACTCAGTTACTCACAAGTAGTCTGAGACATGATCAACCTGAATTAACTAATAAATATCACTTTTACAATGAAGTACAACATTGACAACAAAAAAAAAAGAACAGGGAAAGGAAAAGCAAACCAACCAGACTCCCACAATGGTAATTATTAAGCAGATTTTCCATGACAGAGCTAGATGGGCTCTTGCCTAAGGTGGGATTTTTTTGTCAATATGTAACAGAGCTTTATAATAATTAAAATATAGGAAGCATCTAGAATTCCCAAAGTAAGCAACTTAGGGTTTTTATCTCTTTGAACCTAATAAAGCACGGGTTACCAGTTTTATTCCCAGCTCTTCTGCCTTCCAAGTGCTAAGGGATCTTTGAATAAAAGGCCCTAAACACACACAAATGACACACAGAACACCATGAAAAGGTGTCTCAGCTCATTAGCCTGAAAAGTTCACTGAAAAGCTGAGAGAATGGCAGAAAAGGCACCTCTCTCACCAAAGCATTGTGCAGGAGTTGAACATCTGAAAGCACCACTGAGTCTGCAGGGAACTGATTGGGTGCATTTGTTTTGTTGTTGGAGCACAGAGTGTCAAACATTTCCTCTCCTACCTCGTGCTCAGCTCCTCCAGCAATCACTGAGCTGGGTGAGCCTTTACGAGCTGCCCCAGCAGCAAGATCCCCGTGGGCAGATCCACCCCTGGCTTACAGAGCTCTCAGTTCCTGTCGCCCCTATCACCCAGCAGATTAATGAGTCACGGAGTTACCACATTGCCAGAAATTAAAAATAAAATATACAGACATCAAATATGGCCATTTCTGAAGTAAGCATCGAGTCAGGCACGCAGCACGTCACAACTTTGACAGCCTAATTGTTATTTAAGTATAACAGACCTGAATAATTTGCCAAGATTATTGACTCAGGTAACATTGTTTAAGGTGTCACGGTTATCACACGATGGAGCGTTACCACAACACAATAGCAGCGTTATGAAAAGGACACAGTTTATTCTTCCTTTCATACAATTTCCATTGAGTTATGGAAAAGCAACAATAACGAGTTTATTTTGTGGTCAGCTAAACTACATCGTAAACCACGGAGGTTATAGTTAATCATTAATGCAATCTTTTCACCTCTTCTATCCTTAAAATTTAGAGATGAAAAGACATACCGAAGGAGCTGTCTTGTAATAACGAGAGAAAGCATTGGCCAAGTAAGTACCAGAGCCTACATGATGTGCCTTACTAGTGTTATCCCAGGAACAAAAGGATGCAGCAAAGCAGCTGACAGAGATGCCGGATATAGAGGGAAATAGCTCACGTCAGTGCTATTGACTAAGCCACTGAATAAACTCATTCCCACAGCCACGCTCCTCCCCCTACCCCGCTGTATCCCCATCGTCGCTGTTCGGGTAAACTCCGTGTAACCACGCAACGAGCTCGGGCCGTTCCTCGGGGGACTCGATCGCCCTCAGCCCCCTGCGAAAGGAGGCGGGTCGGGTCCTGCCAGGCGCAGCACTCTCACAGCACCCGGAGCCCGTTTTATCCGGCCCGGTAGCGCCGCGCGGCCCCTCGGCTGCCTCGGCCTCGGCTGCCGCCGCTCCCGCTGCCAGCCGGCCCCTCACGCGCCCCGCCGGGCCGTTTATACCCGCTCCGCCCCGGCCATTGGCCCCCGGCGGCTCGCGCGCCGCGTCCTACGCCAATGGCGGCCCGGAGCGGCGCCAGGGGATCGTGGCCCCCGCGGCCCCTTCAGGGCCCCCCCGCGCCATTCCCCGCCCGCGCCCCCGCGGCCGCACTCACTGTTGAGGCCGGGCTCGCCGTGCGTCCCGTCCGCCGGCGGGTTGTTGTTGTTGTTGTGCTGCGGCTGTTCCTGAGGGCTGGACATGGCGACGGCGGCGCGGCTGAGGCGACTGAGGAGCCGCTGGGGCCAAAACAACAAACCCGGACTCCGTTCCGGGCCCGGCCGCCCCGCCCCGCCCCGTCGCGCTGCGCAGGCGCGGCACGCGCTGCTCCCGCCCTCCGCCTCCATGGCGCGACCCGCGCCCGCGCACGTCCCGCGCGTGCGCAGGGCGGGGGTTGAGGGAGCGGGAGCGGCGCAGTGGGGAGGAGACAGGGGGAGAGGGAGCGACAGAGGGCCCGGGAGCGATACAGGGACAGGGAGTGAGTGACAGAGCAACCGGGAGCGACAGGGGGACCGGGAGCGGCACGGAGACAGGGAGTGAGCGACAGAGGGACCGGGAGCGACAGAGGGACAGGGAGTGAGTGACAGAGGACAGGGAGTGACGCAGGGGCAGGGAGTGACACAGGGACAGGGAGCGAGTGACACGGCCCATCAGGCTGGGAGAGCCCTCCCAGAGCACCGAGTCCGAGGGGTGCCCGATCGCCACCTTGTCCCCTCTGAGTGCCACCTCCAGGTGACCCCTCCAGGGATGGGCACTCCAACCCTCCCTGGGCAGTGCCAGGCCCTGAGCCCCCTTTCCATGGGGAAATTCCTGCTGTGCCCACCCTGAGCTGCCCTGGCCCAGCCTGAGGCCGTTCCCTCTGCTCCTGTCCCTGTTCCTGGAGCACAGCCCGACCCCCCGGCTGTGCCCTCCTGGCAGGAGCTGTGCAGAGCCACAAGGGCCCCCCCGGCCCCCGCCTGCTTTTCATCTTGCTCTTTTCATTCTGTTTTGACATCACTTCAATGTCAAGATTTATTTGGAGGCCTAGACTCTTTTTGATGTAATTTTGTGACCAGTCTCATGTCTCTTACACGTGTATCTATATTTATAAGAATTTTGCTTACCAAAAGTTGTAAAGGAGCCGTTTACACCATAAAGTCCTCCCATCAACAGCCACGAGAATATAAATTGTGTTTTTTTCATTACTGTACTCACTGAAGGAGTTCAGCAACAGCAACACCATCAAAGTGGAGCCACGCAGACACAACTCCAGTAGTGTTCTTTGTTTGCTCCCCATTACAAATGTGAAGAAATCACTTATTTCTATGTCAACTTTTTTTAGCTAGAGAAAAGGCTTGTATGCACAAGTGTCACAATCATCCTATACTACAATACCTGTTATAAGTATTTTTTGTCTTCTATTCATCTACACCAATGCTGGAGGTTTGAAATCTGCCTTTTGTAACATCAACACTTCTCCTGAATTTGACCGCAGGCTTTGTATGACTGTACCAAATATCTGACCCTGTGGAAAATCTGGATGTCTCTGGGATAGCACTGGGAGAGAATTAGCTACGTTAGTAGTAAAAAGAAAGCGGCAATTGAATTAGTTTGATAGAACATCTGTTTACAGGTGGAGGGACAGCAGAAACATTTGAGATTGAAATCAGAACAATGAGCTACTTGTGATTTTGAATAAAAAACCTGCCCAGGTAACCTAATCCTACTTTGCAACCCTCAAATCACAGGCTAACATGAGCATCTGTCACCGCCCTCATTCAGGAAGCATTTGCCACAACACTTGTGGCATTAATATTTATCAGTCAAGTGGGACTATTAAAATTTCTGAGTCAGAAATAAATTGATCAAGATTATAGAGTGAGCCAATGCAGAGCCAGAAATAGCATTCACAAGGCCTGACTTTCAGCCCTGTGCTCAAACCACTCCACAGGTTCCTTGAGGCACTTGAATGATGTAATTAATGTTTGTAATTTGAATCCTCGGATGGAAAATGCTGTGACAATGGCAGCGTTGGATGGACACAAAACCACATATTAATAGAAGAGAAACAATGGCCACAGATTCCTGGGAAAAGCTTTTTGTACTGAAGTGCAATACAAAGGTTTTTCTTCCAGGAAAAAAACCAAAACCTTTAAGTCAATTGAAATCAAACAATTAACAAGACCTGTGCCAAGATAATCCCACTGGGATTATCTCATGGTTCCAAGGTATTCTAAATGTTTGAAACAAGTACAGAAAGAGAGCTCTGTCTGCCGCTGGATCCCTGGAAGTGTCCAAGACCACGTTGGATGGGGCTTGGAGCACCTTGGGACAGTGAAAAGTGTCCCTGCACCTGGCAGGGAGTGGCCCTGGATGGGATTTAAGGTCCTTTCCAACCCAAAACATTGCATGATTCTCAAGTTTAAAACATGCCATGATTATTTTTATTTTGTTTGTTTAGTATTTCAGTTCCCCAAAGCTGAAAAAGTGCCCTTTCCTGAGCTGGACACACCCAGCATCCTCCCAGCACAAGGCCTCTTCGCCCTGCACACGTCGGCTGAACTCTTTGTACTGCATTAATCCACCCTGGAAACGCTTTTATGGTGTTTCATATTTAGCAACAACTGATCGCTGTTGATTCCGGAGGTGACTTCGAGGGACAGTGACCACACCTCGCCGTGACCGCTCGCGGTTCCGAAGCCTGCACCTCCTCACGGTAACGTTTGCCTCCTAGTGGAGAGCCCTGGCTCAGAAAAGCGTTATTAAAACCAGCCAGGGCTGTTGTCCTTTTTGCAAAGGTTGAGACTGTTAAGATTGGAGGGTAAAATTCACTGTGTAGAGAAATCGAATTCACAGTTTTTATTCTCGCAGCTGTGAAACAAACATTGGTTTTAGTCCACCACTTATCTTTACAAGCCCAAACCAAGTTAAATAAGATGTTTGCTGCTGGCAAACAAACAGCTTCAGACACCCACAGTCAATACACAGCAGCCTCACTCCCAGCACACCTCGATCCAAGTCCTTCCCTTTACAAGAGCCAATTCCATGGGAAAGGGCAAAAGGAGGCACCTTTTATTGAATAAAAGGAGTGTTTGATGGGAGTCAGAATGTTTTACACCTCTACAGCCCGAGGGGAAGAGCAGAAGAGCAGCACACAGGAAATTGCTTCCCAGCTCTGCTGTGCCTAAGAGGATGACAATAAAAATCTCTATTAAAATATTGGTATTCCATCATCCATAGCCCCTCTCCAGGAGTGGAAATCCCACAGGTTTTTGCTTGTCAGCACCACCTGAGCTTTTTCCAATCAGGCTGATAATAAAAGGATCTGCAGTTAAGCAATAAATGATCCTGTCCTCCCTGAACAAAGCAGTAGGGGAGCAGGTGCTGCTGCATATCCAGCATGTTTTCCAGGCAGCAGCCACATCCTAGCAGGGAAGTGACAAAGGACTTGAGGCACAGGGCTCTCCTGCACCTGGGTGTTGTGTCAGCTGGATAAACACCTCACTCTGAACAGTAACTGGCGGCACGAGTGACATTGCTGCTGTCACATTGTAGATACAAACGACCTAAATGGTGGTTGGTGGCATTTCAGTACCATCAGTGGCATAATGACAAGATGCAGGGAGGAGAATGCCTTCCCCGTGTTTAGTCTGGCATTCAGGGACTGGGAATTGCAGATTTGCACTGGTTTTACTGGGCACTGAGGATGCTGTGTGACTGGAGCAGCTGAAGGCAGTGACCAGTACCATCCTGCCTAGGAGAGGAATGGGGACACAGTTCCCCAGGCACAGGGAAGAGACCACTCATTCAAAAATACCTGCAAACACAGAAGAGGATAGGGGCAGGAAAGAGCATAAAAAGCATCCTGACAAAAGTGTATTCTCTGTGTACTTTTATTAATAAAATATATGATTTACAGCATGTATCAGTGGACAGTGTGCTTAGAGAATTCTCTAATGGATAGTGTGACAGTGCAGACAGGAGCTGGGTTTGGTGAGGACAAGTTAAACCTCAGATGAATGACATCTCAAGGATCACCATTACCAGCAAACCCAAACCCTTT
Source organism: Camarhynchus parvulus (assembly GCF_901933205.1). Classification (NCBI taxonomy): domain Eukaryota; kingdom Metazoa; phylum Chordata; class Aves; order Passeriformes; family Thraupidae; genus Camarhynchus; species Camarhynchus parvulus. The sequence goes on from NC_044592.1 coordinate 208,247, forward strand.
CCCAAGGTGAGCTTTAACCCATTCCAGCAGGCCCAGCTGTGGTGCCAGAGGAAGCTGTACTGGAGTACTGCTTTGGGTGACTGCACCCGGTCATTCTGCGCCATCTTCACCTGCTCAGCTCCGTGTGGGGCTGTGCTAAGCAACTTCAGTGCATCCCTGGGGCTCTGGGTGGCACAGGAACAGCAGCCTCAATACCATGGCCCTCATCTTCCCAATCCAGCATCCTTAAACCTACACCTTCACAGAACATGATTTTACCAGCTCCACAGCAAAAGCACCTCATCACCTCAGTGCCCTCACAGGAAGATAAAGAATATAAGCTTTGGCCCCGGAAACAGCTACACATGTGATTAATGTTACTCGATGAGTTGTTTCTCAAACTGTTGGAAAGTCTGGTTGCTGGAGTAAAATTAGTCACATGCTACTAAATAGGAGTAGGGCCCACTTGTTTATTCACCCACTGGAAAACAGCTGCTGTTCCTGAGGCAATTAATTTGTTTTACAAGGCTAACAGGTGAAAAAAAAGGTAAAATCCTTACAAAGGCTCATGGTCACACATGCATGGTACAAGACATTGTATTTAAGAGAACTGGGTTAATAAATATTAGAATTTTTACATTTTCACACCACTGCAGAAGGACTTAAAAAAACTGAAGAGTGATTGTAATAGTAGTCTTGTTAATAACCTCTAACCCAGCCAAAATTTTACAGCAGAAATAGTATCTCAGTTGATCAAATCATAATGTCATTTTAATAACTACCTCTAAGCTACAGAAATAATTAAATACAGATAACTCAAAAGCAAAAATTCTCCCAGTCAAGGTAAATTCACCACGAATTCAAACTTTACTGAACATTTCCATGAAGGAGGAACAAAACCTAAAAGCACAATCAGCAAAAATACTGGAAGTAAAAACTCATGAGCCTTACAAAGCATCAATATCTAGTTAATCTTTGGATAAGCCTTATGTGCTGAGGAGTTGAAATCTCTCACATCACTTTGAACACTTATTTCATGCAGCTTCTGTACTCCACATGTTTGGCTCCTTGCACCAGTGAACGTTTCTATAAGTGCAGGAACTTTGCAAAGCCAAAAGCCAGAAGAAAACATTTGCATGGTTAAACTACATTTCCAGTTAGCAATAAATACAGAAAATAGAGCAGCAGAATGCAGTGCAGTCATTAGCTATGGAACCATGGTGCTGGCTTGTACTACAGAACACCACACAGGAGCTTGGACAATTTCTCACAAAGCCACAGGGGACTTGGTGCTCTAAACAAGGCATTAAAGGTATTTTATCCTAAAAAAAGGCATTGAAGAAACCCAGATGAAACTGAACATTAAGACATCAGTCCCAAAAAATGGAATTTAAAACCTGAAGATTCTATTCCCTTTCTGATTAAAGTAACAGGTTTAAAAAGAGGAGCATTCAAGGGCACAGGAAGTGGCTGCTCAGATCAAAACCTGACAGCAGTTGTGGTGCCAAGATGGAAGTGGTCATACACTGGCTGGTGCCCAGGTCACTCAGGAGTGAAGGCAGGTACCTGTGAAATCCCTCCCTCTCTTCATTCCCATGAAAAATAATTAATACTGGTTAAAATCATTACAAAAAACATAATTTTATTTTCATGCATCTAAGGTAAAACACAGAGTATTTGTATAAAGAGGTAGATTAAAAAAAAAAAGAAAACAGATTCTCCATTCTTTGTCACTTTTATTCAGTAGTTTGTTTTTTTCCTTATTTTCTCTTTTTTTTGGTGCCAGACATGGCAAGGAGTGATTACAGTCAACTGTTTATTAAAACACTTGTTGCAACACAGACCCCCTTTACCACTGACCCCAAACGGACCCATTTTATGTGCTTTATTTTGTTTATTTTTTTTCCATACACCACCACCAAGGCGAGGTGGAGGGGGGACGAAGGGGGAAGGGGGAGTCCAGGAGGCCAGAAGGAGGAGGAATGCTACAAGCCACAGCAAGAATGAGCTGTATTTAATAAAAAAGGGGGCCACGAATGATACAGTAATGAGGTTACACAATTAAATCCCATAGCATGATTGAAGGCTTTCCCTGTGTCTGACGTCATCACAATGGAAGGCATAAAAAGTGGAGTAAACCGATGTTGAGACAGTCCAGTCTAGTCCATTAGGCAAGATGGTGCAAGTAGTCATTTAAATTAAAAAGTGCCCTATCCTCACCTAAATGGCTAGCAGGTACGGAGACAACAGAGCCACAGAGCCTTCTCCATGGAGCTATAAAAGTGTGTTGTCATATGGCACATTTTTAAACACTGGAAAGGGGTGCCATAATGGACCTCTCACTTGCTTTTGTTACAGGTACAAATGCTAGATTCAACTATTTCAACTATGCAGGAAGTGACTCTTCAGTTACGAATGCCAACCCTAATTCATCTTGTCTTGAAATATATACAAGTTGTTTGTGGTAGCTACAGCAATGATGTTCTCCTTGGGGTGCCAGGCTGTGTGCAGGATCTTCTTGTTGAAGTCTAAGCTGTCGACACTGATCTCATCCTTCTTCCTCTTGCCACTGGCACACACTTTCCGCGGCTTCAGCACCGTACGCGGTTTGTTGTTCTCCCGGGATGCCTCCAAGGTGATGTCTCGCTTTGTGTTTCTGTCAAACATCCTGAAGAAGTTGTTGTAAGACCCTGTCATGACAATGCTGCACAGAGGGGGAAGGAAGAAAGATGTCAGTTAGGAATTCCTTCTCCTTTTAGCAAGCCAGAGGGTCTCGAGGAGGGTCTCAACTGAGATCACGCAAATGGAAGGGAGGTGGCCTCACCCACACCTGCTACAGCTAAAGGGAAGCAGGTTTTATAAATTTAAAACCTCCCAAAAATATCCTTTTACCTTCCCTGGGCCCTTTGAGGTATTTTGTTATCGAAGCACCTCGAATGTCATTATTTAATTTGCTTTTCACACACAAACACACGGGAGAGAGCCAATACGTTGGATTTTTAGTGACACACAAGGTGTGCAAATTTAGGTACTAAGCAGCACATCTAGTTTGTGAAAATCCCTTATAGCCCCTGATTCTGCATCAGCTATCCAGTAAGAAAAACAGACTTACAAGTTTCCGTGTCCTTCCTTTGCCTCAAAAAATAGTTGAGCAGACAGATGCCAGATTTAAAAAAAAAAAAAGCACACCACGTCTGACAGTACTGACAAGGAACCAATGAGCTGCTTTAAATGCCACAAATAAGCAGTTAATGGCATGATTAGCACAGAAGCAAGAGCTGTCCTAAGTGGTGCTATTGGCAGGTCACTACCATGGTAAATCACTGTAAAAAGAACACTCCTGGAAGGTTTTCCCATGGGTTCCCCTAAAGGTCTGGTACAGATTCTTACACTTAATAATGCACATGTTACAGTCTACTGAAGTACTACTGCATTGTCCAAATCTAGGTTTTTGAGGTCCACTGCCCATTTTAAGAATAATTTGGAAAGATCTGAAGTGCAAAGGGATAAGAATTCCACTTGCCTGTCTGATCCATTCCAACAGCACTCAAACTTGTCAAAAATGCAATCATTCTCATACAGTGAGCAGAGTTTACTCCTGAGGTATTCATGCACCTGGAAAAGAGCGATCAGAGAAACTGAATGAGCATTAGACTCATACCTGTAAAACAGCCTTCCCAGACTGTTCCAAAAGCAAGAAACCTGAGACTGCTCACAAGAGCTCTTTCTTATAATGAAAACAGCAATTTTCAATGGCAGCTAAAAACATTTTATGAAAAGGAAATGTTTCACCTCCTGTTTTCTTCAGGATATAGCACAGAACATAAAGATAGCCAAAGACTTGTCATAGTTCTCATGGCTGGAGATCGCCTCTCCACATCCCAAATTCCACTGGGTAAGAGTGAGGCTTTTTCAGCCCCAAACATGGGTTTGGGTTCTGCCACCACTCTGCAAACAGCACAATCTTTCAGCAGGAGTGTGGAATCCCCAAACCTCAGGGATGCTCTACCTGAATCTAGAGAAAAAACTGTAACTGCCACATCAAGACTATCAGTAAGATTCAGCCCCTGTCCATGTTTTTTAATTTCCAGCCCACATGATTTTCACCCAATACCTGGTATGTTTCCACAGGCCTATTTTCCATATTTAAATCCCAGATCTTCACTGACAGATAATCTCTAGTCATCATATATCGACCACTGTGGCTAAATTTGACATCAGATATGGAAGAGATTATTTCAGAGAAAAATGATCTGTTGCTAGGATCTTCTGGTTCTTCAAACACTGTCGGAAAATAAGACAGGCATTTCAACAGGTCAGTTTGTGTCTCTTCGATACAAGATACACCTGAATTACTTTAACATTGTCTCAATAAGCTTTCTACCTTGTGTTACTCTGTGTTATATAAAATAACTTTTAAGAAGAAACATTTGTAATACAGTTGCCAAACCCTCTACTGTTGTAGCAAGCCAAAGTCAGCTTCTTAAAAAATGAATTATTCGGTTATATGTGAAGTCTTGATTCACACCAGATTTCCAGCGTCAAGTACAGACCAAATGGCCTTTAACCACCAGAAGTCTGCAAAAAGCCATCCCTGGTGTCCAAACAGAAGCTGCTACTCATTTTACTCACTACTTTTACTCCAGGAAAACATAAATATAAGATTTATTTAGATTTTAGGCTTTAGATCTACTCAATATACTACAGGAATTCTACACAAATCCACACAGACCATTCAGTGTTTGATACACTCAAACAGCAAATGTCCTCTGGCACAGGGAGACATTAAACTGCAGCACTCACACTTCGAATGTCTGTCACAGAGGGCTGATGCCCTCATATCACATAGGCGAATTGTGCCTTTGCTGCTGCTGTAGACAAATGTACTGCAGCTGTTGGGGTGGAACTCTGCAGCTGTGATCACCTCTGTCAGCTCCTCCATGTTGGCAGGCTTGATATCTACAATATCTGCAGCAGCCCTTTAAGGAATTGCCTCCAGCGAAATGGGTTTTTCCCAAGGTATTTTTCAGTTTTAGATGCTTTCAGAAATGCTACTTCAGGCTTGTGGGACCCAGGCACAATCCAGGTAAGAGTTAAAATCAAGCCACACAATTTTTCTACAAAGCAAGGTGGTAATATCACATTCTGAATCAGTTTCAGGATAATTCCTACAGCAGCAAAAACCTGCTTCAGTTTTGCTCCACAGTCCAGTAGTAATTAATTCTATACTACAAATTATCTCCCAAGTATTTAATACAGAACTTTAATTTGCTTAAATTCTAATTATACTGCTATGTTATAAAATGCTATTTTGTATTAAAAACTTCACACAGGTGTGGCTGCTCCATCCCTGGAAGTGTCCTAGGCCAGGTTGGAGCAACCTGCTCCTGCCCACCTGGATGAGCTTTAATGTCCCTTCCAAACCAAACCATCCCTTCTGCAGAAGTAAAAGCCCTTACAATTACTAGGGAGAAATAACCAGGATTAATGGAGATGAATTCTCTGTATATATACTAAACGCCTCTCATGAAAGGAAATAAAACACAACAGTTTTCCTGTTCCCATCCCACAGAACAATGCAAAAGGATACTAAAACTTCTGTCAGTGATTTCTAGGTGCCACAGGTTGATCCGCAGGTCGTCTGCAGACAGGTATGTTTCATAATCACTATTGATGGAGATGGAATTGATGTGATATGTGTGGGCATTGGCAAATATCCTTCGTGGGCTGGCTTCCACCATGAGGTCCATAGGCCTGAACACTGGCACCTGCAACACACAGAGCAGGGCGAGAGTGAGATCCCAACCTACCACAGACATCAGCACTGCTCAGCACAGTCCTTCAACATCTCAAGCTGGATGAAATATCTTACAAGTCAGTATTTCTGCCAAGGGCCATCACAGGAAAGATTAAGTTAATGATGTGTTGGGGCGGTTCCTCCCAGAGCCATGGGCTGGGAGAGGAGGAATTAGCTGATTGTAAGCTACTCACCCGTAGTGTTGTAACTGTAGTAGGATCCCTATATCGCCCATCCTCCTCCTTTAAATTATAACCCTCGGGTCTTTTGTCCCTTTCACTGATTTTCCATAACTTTATTGTTTTATCTGCAATGAAACAACCACAGGTTAAAATGAGAGCTGTGGAGACACCAGTCATCACAGCTGATGCCTTCAAACAAGACAAGGCCACCCACGTGCACCAAAAAAGACAAAAATGCTGCTTGGGGAAAACAAGACAAGATAAAAAGCATTAAAAAACCTCCTCCATAGTATGTTCTTTTTATACGAGTTAGAGCAAGTTTCAGTCAGGACAGGCACTGCTATGAATGATCAATGTAAGCTCTGACATAGGGACTCTCATGCACACATGAGCTGTACACAGGGGCTGTAAAGCAACTAAATCCCAAATACCCCACTCTGTGCTGGGGACACCTGTGCCCAGGGAAACCAGAAGCACATCCCCAGATCCTTGCAGTTAAACCCTGCTTGATTCCAGCCTTTTGGAGAGGATTATACCAAATCCTAATAGCAAACCTACATAATAACATGTTATGGTGCAAAATACTTACCATTTGTAGACAATAAAAACTGAGCAGCATTTTTCTGGGGTAACCACCTAATTTTGTTGATCTTCTCTTCAATTTCTAAACTTTTCAAGTAGTCAAACTCTGGTTCATGGCTTTGAAAGGTACTGTAAACATTGTATTCTCCCCTACTGTGAGACTGGGTTTTGTTCTAAAAAGAGAATTAAATGATCAAGACATGTATACAATGTACATTTGGCTACAGCCTGCTTGACTTTCATGATCCTGTCAACCAAATAAGATGAGCATCATCTCTGTGGCTAGAAATTTATTAAAGTTTCTACTATTTTGGCTAAGAAAACATCAGAGAAGAGACAGTTTATGCAGCAGCTTAAGTTTCCAGAAACTCTCCACAGAATGTAACATCTCCAACAAGTTTTCACATTAATGCTGAGCAGCTGAACAAACTAAAATTTTACCTATTAAAAAAAAAACAACAAAAACAAACTACAAGTTTTTTCATCTTTAATTTTTCCATCTTTGCTGTTTAAAGGGAATATTTCTTCCCCTGCAACACAGACACACAAATGGCAAATCTACTCTGTGAGTACATTCAGCATTCCAGGCACACTATGGAAATCCTACATGGCACCTCTAAATTTATACGAGCAGCTCCACTATTCTGGTTGATAATCTCCAAGTCCCCTGAGAGCTTCTGAACTGTTTAAGCAGCTTTTTCTTCCTCTTTCTAGAAGGGGAAAAAGCTCATCACTTCTGCTCTGGCATTAGAGTCACCCCTGCAGTTACCTGACCAGGTGTAAAACTGGTTTTACAAAACTGAAAAATTAGCACAATTCCTCTTTCCAAAAGCTGTGTCTTAGGTACCAAAATATTGCACTGCATGGACTGAACCTTGAATTTCATCCACTGGGTGCAGAAAATTGGATCCATTTCTCATGTAGTACTCCCCACATTCACCTGTAGTGGTTTCAAGCTGAATTATGTGATTTATTCCTGTCCCACCAACTCCAGAGATTGCACCATCAGATGTCTTTGCTGTGATATGTTCCTGGCTGGGGACTTTGCTCCTTCCTTCTCTGGTGTCTCATGTCCATGGGCTCATTTAATCCCTCAGTAGCTCACCAAAACACATCTGCTACAACCCTTGCTGGCCCACATTTGTCACATTCTTTGCATCATTTTCTCATGCTTCATACCCTGAGAGCTGGCAGGAATTCTTGTACTTTAAAATAAGCTGGGGGCGGGGAAGGGATAACGGAGCAAAATGCTTAGACATCACATTTGGCACCAGAATTCTGTACCACACCTGCCCCTTACACTGCTTTTCCCACCCTGGAGAATGGAAGGGACTTTGTTCTAAGCCTCAGTCAGAACTAACAACTGAAGCTGGGTCACTGCATGGAACAACTTGGAAAGGAAATCTATTGTGCTGTAGGAAATGTCTTAGGAAATCCAGGGAACTGGGAACTTTGCTTCAATTCCAGACTAACCATAACGACTGAGGCTTAAATATTCTATGCGTGTATTCTAGTAAAACTTTACAGGACCAGAATAATACATAAACCCAGTAACATGTGAAATCCATCCTTGGGATAAAATCTAAATTTAAACTCTCAGTCTCACAGTGCTCAAAGGAAAACAAAAAATTCCAAACAAGGAGAGGTGTTGGCCCAAGCGCCTGATGTTAAATTCCAATTTAGGTAATTGCACCCTGCCTACGCAAATTCCTCCTCAGTTTCTGTGAGATGCAGGATTCATTTCCTGCCTGGCACTGAGCTGATGTCACTGGCTGCCACATTCCAGCCCGGAGGTGGCAGCAGTTTGGCAGTGGGTGAAGCCACACAGGTTTGCACAGCTTTTCCCACAGCCCATGTCAGTGTTTCTCTTCCTGCAGGCGTGGTCTACAAAGCTCACCAGCGCAGTGTGGCAGAAAGGGGCACAGAATTCCAAATAGAGCACTTATATTTTATACACTTTCACATATAAAATCTGCTCTAGACAGTTTGTTGGAACAACCAACTCCCAGTGCATCAAGGAAGTAAGTCCCTAAACACAAATCATTCCCTAAACACAGAGAAGTAAAAAAATGCCAAAAACAATTCTGTGGAATTTCATCTGACAACCCAGATGTTCCTCCTATCCCTGGATCCCAGCTCCTAAGGATGTGAGCTTGGATTATCCTCCAAAAACCAAGAAGTCATCTAAATATAGCTCACCTGAAAGCAGGCAAGAAACTGCTGCAACTTTAACCTACACAAGTGGATTCTTAAAAGCATCAAGCTACAACTCAAGAATTAAAAATAATAAAGAAATAAAAGGAAAACAACAAAAAGCCACAAAATACTCCAACAGCTGGTGCCACACAGCCCCACTAGATGTCCCCACTGACCGAGAGGAGCTGCTGGCACAGGGACGGTGCCTTGCCCACAGATCCGCCCTCTGCTCAGGGAACCAGAAATCCCAAGCTCTGGGAGTTTTAAAATGGAAATTGAAGGAAAAACAACACAAAACTAACAATGGCATCTCTAGGCAGTGAGGTGACATCTCCCTGAAACCTCCTCTCCCTGAAATACATTATAACCACAACAACTTCCAACTTCCAGCCTCAGTTAAAATCAGGCACTGCAGCTCAGCTGCCCAATGACAGAGAGGTAGAACCAAAAGACCAAAAAACAAGGATAAAGGGAGAGAAGATACCTCTGCTATGGGGATTCTGTTGTTTTACTTGATTGACATGGAAAAGGACATCTGAGGTCACAGTCACACACTTACTAAAGGGCAACTTTTAATATCCCCAGTTACACTGAAATCATCATCACAGCCAGAAGAGTCATTGTATAAGAACCAACTTCAGCTCCCTCAAGGGGGTCTTTTGTGTCCTACCCCTTTTTGGTCTTCGCCTTCAACATTCCTTATACCATAACCAAAGAGTGTTTAAAATAACTTCTATCACGAAGTTCATTAAATTTCAGTATTGTAATCACTTATCACACAGGCATGCACTTTGTGTAAGATGTTTTATAAAAACATGCTCCTTGTCTTTAAAAAGGGAATAGAAAGAATAGTGTAATTAGACAGCACTCACCTCCTGCTCCTGTTGAAAGATGACAACTCTCCCTCCCTTGTCTCCTGTTGCTAACAACTCTCCAGAATGGTTAAATTCTACTGTAGAAATTATATCCGCTGCAGAACAACAAAAATAAATCCCCCAGATTAATCATTCTTCTAAATAGCAAGTGGCCAAGAAAGCTATGATTTAAAAAAAAACCCAAACCATTAAAAAAATCATACTTTAGTTAAAGGACATCTATAAAATGCAAGTAGAAGTTTCTTCCAAAAAATAACAGTAGTTTTTAAGCCGTAAATTTGAGAAGCATTTATAGATCACCATGCCAGAGCTACAAGCATGGTGTTGTGCATTACTTTGTTCCTAAAGGTTTAATGTCCTCAGCTTCTTAGAACTGGTTTTTCTACTCTGACTCTAGATAATACAGACTGTACCTTCCTAGAGCAACTGTGTACCTTTATTTTCTCAATTTTTCCTAATGCATGATTTAGATTCAATCATTATCCATATGATCTCAAAGCACCTTTTTTTTTTTAAGGACTCAGTACACATTTGATATCTTAAAGGCAAAAGGTATCAGGGAGAAAAGTTCAGATATCTGTCTTTAAGGAATGCAAGGAATAAACACCTGCAGAGAACCAGGAAAAAAACCTCAACAGTCTCCAAAACACCCGAGTACCTCTTCTGAATGAAGAAGGTTTATGTTATCACAAGTGTTTTTATAGGGAGTGCTAGAATTAAATTGTAAATATACAGTGACAAGAACAGTAACCCCTATTACTATGAACTGAGCTGTTCGTACATCAGAAAGGACAAATTACAACTTAAGCTCAAGCCCACCCATTCACATTTCCAAAGGTACAAATGGTCCTTGGACTCCCAAATAGTTGAATCAGACGCCAAACCATTTTTGAAACACCAAACTGAAACACAACTCTATAAATCTAATTTTCTGACAGAGAAACTACTTGAGAGTTTTACATACACAAGTCTTACATACACATTTCACTTTCATGCCAGTCAGCTGTAGATAAACACTATTTTCTGTGGGATGGTTTCTTTTTTCTCCATTGCATTCATAACATTTTAGACTTAAACAAGATCAATACCTGCTTGACTTAGAGCCAAACACCATCTCCACAGAATTTTCTATTCTTCGGCACAAACTGCCCTAGAGATCGCCCCACCAACCTCCCTGCCACTGTCACTGCTTATACTGGCTGGAATGTCTCCAAACAGAGTTAAGGACAGAAATACAACCGCAGCCTGTACCTCACTGAACCAGGATCCAGATCACACACAAAAAAACTTTCATTCCAGTGCTCATCATTTTTTCATCCCAGAAGGCAGCAGTTACTTAAGCCAGTCATTCTTCTATTTGTGACCAAGATTAAGTGATTTATCTCACATCTGTAAGACTTAAGATGCAAACCACTGAGCTGCAGGTATGGTATTTCACAGGTACCTCTCCCAGGTGAAGGGGGCATAGAGATAAGAAACAATTCATCAATGTGCAGAAAAAGGGAGGTGCAAACCAAGCAGTCCAATTTTGATTTTTTCACACAACGCAAAGCACATGGTTGTACTCCTCCAATAGGAGAAGACCTTACTTAAGAAGTTATCAATTAATTGAAGAAAAACACACTAACATATCTCAGCAGTGAGAAGTACACAGAATAATTACTATTGAGAAAAACAAAGACTTAACACTACAAGCTCTGACAGTCTTGAAACTGGTAAGACAATACAGTGAATTATTAGCAAACTCAAAGTGTCCATATATGTGGAAAGAGAAGAGCAGAGAAAAAAATGGCCTTAGAAGTCTCATATATCCATCTAAGAACAGATGGATAAATTAATCAAAGTACTTATTTCATGAAAGTCACTGGAAAATTTAGAACAGGCAGAAACAGCAGCCAGAAAAACCTTTGTTTAAGGACAAAAATCTCTATTTTCCTAGGTCTGATGATGCTATATATTGTATTTAATAATAATACAAATCTCACATAGCAGAAAGACAACCATTTTTCTTTAGATCCCAGACATTCTTGCCTTTTTTATTTTCAGGAGAATCCAAGCTTTTCCCCAGTGATTTCCAAGCTGATACAGACCCTGCTTTATCACAGACTCAAGTGCACAAACAAACTTTCAGCACCCACATCCCACATCTCCAAGGAGTCCAGCAGGCTCAGGCAGTGGTGACAAGGTACTGAAACCTCTCCAGTGCCTGACTGACACCATGCAGATCATTCCAAGTATTGGATCAGTTTTAAATTAAAACCAAATACATTCCTTAGCAGCAATCGCAATGGAAAAATATGAATTTGTTTTGAAACTCAAGATACATCAATAAATCCAACGTGCCTTCCACAGTGCAATCTTGGACCATTCCCTCTCCAAAGGAAAAAAAAGGTGCTAAAAATGTGACAGAAAAAGTGATTTCTGCTTAAGTAATCCCAAACCAGGGCCAAGATATAGATTTTACAAAGAAATCTGTACTAGAAAGCAAACAAGCAGTTGTACATGCAAACCCAGTAACACCCTGTTTGGAATTCCACATTCCCATACCTTCATCAAAGCAACAGCCAGACATCAAAACACTGGTGCTGAGCTGGGTGGATTTAAAGGTGTTGGAGAAATGACAGAGGGAGCTTTTCAACCTCCCCAGTGCCTGGATTCACTTGTGGATTCTCATCTGTGTTAACATCCTCATTGCCCTAAACATGTACCCATCTTATCCTTCTTTTTTGCAATGATAATTCTAACTCCTTGATGATTTTATCCCTTTAGCACCACAAGAGAGTATCCCCAACCTGTGGTGTTTTCCTTCCTCTCCCTAGGTGGGTGCCTGCAAACACAGAGCTGCTCCTGCTGGCCACACACTGGGGAATGATCCCTTCCCAGTGCCAGGAGCACTTGGAAGGGATATTTAAGGGAGAAGCAGATGCGTAGCGCCCTACTGTCACCACACTGATGGCTGCTGGAAATAGGATGCATCTCAGTGCCCTTTCTCCCAGCACGATGTCAGAGATAAACAACCACTGACCCCTTATCTGATACCCAAACCCCTCCTAGGCCACAGCGTTATCTGCTGTCACACCGTAAACTGGAGATCAGATTTGTTTTCTCTTCCCCTCAAGCATCTCAGGACATCTCTGACACCAAGATGCAGTGTGACATTGCCAGTGCTGAGGGTTTAAAACACTACATGGCAGCATCAATTACAGGAGATGAAGACATGATTGTAACAAAGGCAAAAATCAGGACACAGCAAGGTACACCCTCATTCCTGCAGGGCACCTGCAATACCAGTACCAAGTGAACCAGGTTTCTCCTTCTTGCATAACTTGGGACAAAGAATTCAGAGGTTATTACATCATTTACAAGTATTTCTCTGCACAGATCTATATATATGTCCTTCAGTTCCATTCATTATCGCTTCACAGACACTTATTGTTGTAGAAACACTTCTGAGACTGCTAAATGCGTTCAAGTAATGTTTTTTAGTGACCTGAAAGCAAAGGGGTAGTGGGGTAGGAATCACCTACATAACCTGAAATCTATTTATGAATAAAAATGTTCTACAGCAGCTTGAGCAAAACACTATGGAAACACAGAGCTGCTGCATAGTTTTATCTCCACCTCAGAGACATAAAACTCTATAGTCAAACCAAGCCACTGATCACAAAAATCTCAAAGTAAAGACAGGTTTTGGTCCCTGATCCATCAGCACATGGAGACAGGGCAGAGCCTGCTTCCCCCAGAGCCATCTGAAGCTTCCTACAGCTCTCCCTGATCAGCAGTTACAATCTGGCAAAGCTTTCCTTCTGCACATCATCTTTATTTTCACAACTGCTTCAAGATTTTTAAGCTTCAATGAGACATCTTCCCTTTTCAAGTGCTCAAACAAAAATCAAAACCACTAGCAAGATCTGGACACTCGACTGGATTCAAGCAGGACTAAATTCTTCCACAGCAGACACGGAGACAGAAACTGGAGGAGCCAATAAAATAAAATCAAAACATGGTGTTTGACTTTGATAGGGAATAGGAAAAGGATAAAACACATCTCAGAGCTTCCGGTAAAGCTCTGAGGCCACTAGGCCAGTGCACTGGAAAGAGAACCAGTTCAAATTAAAAAAGTAGAATAAAGGAATCCAACAGATCTCAAATGCCTTTTCTCCAGTTAAAAGCGGTGTTTAGAACCAGAAAAACTCAGGGACAAATACTTAAACACACTTTCACACTCTGGGGGCCCTCCACATGTTGCAGTGAATGCAGAACATGTACACTGTCACCATCAAGTTTTCTGAAACTTTAAAGAAAGGATTGTGATGAACTTTTATCGCTGTCCAAATGTCTACGGAAAAAGGGAATAAACCAGCTTCATCAATCCAAACCAGCAAAAGAAAACTGTAATCCGATGACTTCATTCCAGAAGGCCCATCACAAACCTGAAAAGCGATTCTGTATTAACTTTGTTCCAATAACATAATAAAGAGGATTTTATTAGTAGAGAAGAGGCTATCTGTTTTAATGTTCCATGAACTTTATATAAACTCTGCTTAGAAAACATGCTTGGTAGGCAAAACATGTCACCTACTCTGCAGCAGCGAGTCAATCATGGCAGGAACAAAGAGAGTCTTTATTTCACCAGACCCAAAAGGTTTCTGTGCAAGTTTTTGGAATCACATTGATCTGCTGCCTAAGAAGAGAGCAAGTAAATCAGAGTGTTTACACAAGTGGAGCAACCTCTTGATGTTTCCAAGGACTGAACAAAGAACTGTAACATTTAAAAAAGCATTTTAAAATTATTTAGAAAGTATTGTTTATCTACCTTCCCAGTGGCTCAAAATACCATTTCTGGAATTTTCCAAAGGAGCAACTAAAAATAATCTTAAAAAGATTATAAAAATCCATAAAGCAGAGCAGATTATTTACAGTTTGGCAATTCTGTCCTGGCAAGTGAAAACTGAATTTCCTGACCCAATGTGGAGACCACATCCTCAGTTTATCAGCCTGAAAAAGCTATTTTCATCAAACTAAACATCAATCAATCATTCCAAGGATACTTCAGAAACGGTCTCAAAAGAAAAACATTAAGAAACCAGCTTTTAGGATTAGTATTAAAATCCACAGAAGCTCAAACAGTCTCAACCTGAGGAAGCAGCAGAGGAGTGGATAAACATAATGAGAGATAAAGACAGTGAAATATTTGAATTCGATGCACAAATGGTGAATATACCTGAGCCATTCTTCCTAGAGAGACCAAGAGTATCTGTCCAGGAGAACCTGCAGACATTTAAGTGTGTGGAAATCACTTGTGGGTTGTTTGGTCCTTTCCAATCCAGGGTGAGACAAAACCTCCCTGCTTCAAACCACTGAACAGATGCAGCTTCCAGAAACTCCGGCTCAAGTCACAGCTAATGACAGAAATTTATGGCTTTTGATTGGACTTTCTTGTTTCCAATAACGGTTTTGTTTTGGAATTATGTACTTCATCACTGGGAACAAACCCCAATCAAACAATGAAAGACACTGGAGAGAAAACAAAAGCTCTTCCAAGGCTAAAAATATTTTAAGTAGCTCCACAATGTACTGAGTCATCCCACCAACACCCCACTGTTTGTGATTTGGATTTACTCCTTTATCCAGAGTCCTGATATATTGTGTATTCATCTCTGAAGGTAGATAGTGAGGTGTTAATCCCAAAGTGAACGGGAAGGCTGTTTAAACGAGGTTAAAGCAGGGTGACCACAAGTCTGTGTGCAGAGGAGAGCTCCCAACACAGGGCACCACAACTTCACACCCTCGGAAAAGAGTGAGAGCAAAATGCCATGAACTGTTTAGTGCCCGCGGTATAAAACAAAACACCCTCTGCATTCCAGCCTCATCCCTAATTGAAGTCTGTGGAGAGGGGGAAGGGAACACAAGGATTGTATGCTCTAAAGTTACCATGACCAGTTTTACTATTGACTTCATTTCCCTCTTCTTCATTCACTTGCCCGAAGGATTCCCTGCATTCATTCCATCTCCCAGAAGTGACTAGGTAACAAATCCAAAGGCAGCTGGGAGAAGGCATTCTTACTGTTCCATTTACTACTTGAGACTCATTCCAGAAGTCCTTTAAATAGATCTCTTCTCTACTAGAGAGGGCATTAAAAATATATTAATTCCTTAAAATATGGGGACAGGAAGAAATGCACATAGACATAGAAAAGCCAGAAAGGGGTTATTGCCCCTTGTGGCAAAAATCCTCCCTCTGTGCCATGCATCTCTGCCAAAGCCAGCTGGTTCCTTGTTCTCTCCCAAGTACCAGCTCTGGAATTTTGCAGCACAAAGCTGCCCTCCTTCCCAGGGAGGGAAATTTGTCTGATGGCCAACTCGCTCCTCAGTGCTGTTGGCCCTGCCGGGGCAGACACAAACACACAGGAGCCCAGGGTGCAGCTCCAGCAGACAGTAATTAGGCTGGGTTTGCTGGGTTTTGCTTTGCAAATCTGGGAGCTGTACAGAGAGGAGGAAGATTTACAAAGTGCTCCTTGCCCTGCACATTCACTCCAAGTGAGTGAACTCACTTGAACAGCCCTGAGAGGCTGACAATTAAAAACATGACCATGACAAAGTCATCACTTTCCTGCTGATGTTGAAAGCATTTAGTGCTGTTTGGTGAAAAAGCACTTCAGTGCTGAGACTCACCCAGCCCTATTTACATCCCTACCCACATGCAGCATACACAAGATACCAGTGGCCAAACAGGGAATACACATAGTATTCCACAGCATAAATTACTCACCTAAGTAAAATAATCAAATATAAACCTTGTCAAGCAGGCCAAAGCCACCATAAATTCACTCTAATTGCCTGGACTCCTCTATATTTCCTTTTCTTTTATTCACCATTTCTTTTCCCTTTCCTTCTCCAACTTTGCCTATCCTTTGAGGAAAGATATGCTAGGGAAGTTCTAGTTCAACAATGAGCTCAACTTTGGATTAGAAAGCCATTATTATTACCCATTATTGTTACTACTACACGTTTAATTTTTAACTTTTTATTTAGCTCCCTAAAATAAAAGTTCGATACTGCTTAATTAAGCTTTTCCTGTTACTTCCTATGCAACATTAGCATGCCCCATGCCTGCCCTGCTCACAGTGGGCTCCCAGGTAAGCAGGACTCTACTCTTGCATGGCAAAGCACAGCTCTGTGTGCCACATCCTCCTGAGATCACTCTTTGTGCTGTCAAATCCATGTACCAGCAATGACATCAAGAGCACTCTGTTACCACCAGTCTTCAGAAGCAGGAGCTGGAATTAGCCACTTTTTTTTTAATGGGAGGTAGAACTGGAGGCAAGGGAAAGAATCAGTACTCCAAGACTCCACAGGATTCGTGTGTATTAGGACAGCATAGAAGTTAGAGCTGCATTTGTAACACTTGGATAGTCTAGAGATAATGCAACTTAATACTCAAGTACAAAACAATGTTATTTTGGTGGTTTTGGAAATTCATGCAAATAACTTTTGTTAAGCCTCATGGCTTCCTAGAAAACACAACAGCAAACTTCCATCCCCTCCCACAGCAGGAACAGCGGCACCAGCCCTAATCTTGTTGCCCTAAGTTTTATGCAAGGCCAGTAATGCTCCTAAATAGCTTTATTGGGCTCAGCACTCAGAGCAGAACAACTCCAAATCCATCTGTCCCATGCACCAGAAGCTGTTCCTCCTTGCAAAGCCAAAGTGAGAGGATGGCATTGGAACTGCAGAGAACAGGATTATCACAGAAGCGACTCAAAAGCTTCTACAAGTCGGGATAGGAACAAATATGTACTTTAAGTGTTTTACAAGATAAGAGTAAAGCAAAGAACAGAATCACCATCTGCTAATCTCTCATCTAGAACAGCAGCTTCTTATGCATCCAGAAATCTTTATGGGATCTCACGTTAACTGTGGCATCAAAATAACATCCTCATTTAAACAGAATTCAGAGAAAGCACAATCTATGGTCAACATTACAATCCAGGTCAGATAGGCAGCAGCACACTGAATGTTTTAACTCTTGTGGTTGGCACACACTTGTGCCTCACCTGGGCAACTGCTTCATCATCTCCACACAGGACAAGTTTCCACCACTAAATTTACCATTATTTTCCCCCGCAGTCCATTCTTGGGCCAAGGCAAGAGACCAACAAAGAATTGTGCAAACCCAGCAACTCTCAGAAGGAGCAGAAATCCCTACAGGGAACACTTACAATCCTCTTCAACAGACACTGCCACCACCTCGAACTTCTGTGAACAATGGTAACACATTTCATTTCTGTTAAACAATTTGAGTTCCGCTAAGCTAACAGAGTTCACTGAGACTAAGCTGAAGGCATCAGATGGGCAAATTTGCAGTGGGGGAAAGCAAGGAACACACTCAGGAGCGACCATATCTTTAGCTAGCAGAACTGGATTTACAAAGGCCATCAAGCCCACACCCAAAATGCCAATTAACTGCATTTCTCTATGCAGTCTCCACGAGCTTCCATCTACAACAAGGCCAAAATCTAGCTTCGCTAGAACAGAAAGAAAACTTATTTAAAGCTCAGACTCCTGGCTTCCTGTCTCCATCTATAGTAGGAAACTCAAGTCTCCAGTACACAGGACTCGAAGACACCTGTGGTGGCAGGGAAAAAAACAGAGATGACAAACAGCAGCACGTCAAAGCACTCTGAAAACAGATGTGTCAGATACTGATGTGTCCCTGCTTCCTACCACTGAAAATGACATAAAATTGCTCTGAAATTTTATCTTTGTGAAAAGAAAGCATTCACACTGAAAAAGAATACCATGAGCTTTAGGAAGGAACTTTTACACCTTAAATTGATTTAGAACTGTGATCCACTGGGCAATACCTGTACCATGGTCACTGTAACCACCGGCTGTAGGTTTTATTTCTGCTCACCAAGTCTGGCACTGCACTCTGTAACTCCTTTCAAGCCAACTTTACTACAAACCTACAGAAGAAAGAAACCCCATGGGGTTAGGATTTCTTAGCAGGAAACAGTCCTGAACTGGCCCCTTGAAACCCTTTCATCTGATGAGAGAGTTTAATAGTTTTGGGGTTTTTAACCCCAAATAAGTTTTTATTAGTAAGTGTTTCAAAAATTACTGTGAAAAATCCTCTCCTGTTACAAAAACAGCAGATAGAAGAATGTTCTCTCTATACAAACAAAGGCAAAACTGTTTGGTTTCTGGATAGAAACCATTAACCCTCATCATGCTGACTAATTGCTTTCTATTTTTAAACATTAAGACATGACTGCAGTTCCCTTCAGAACACATGCAAGGAGATCAACAGGAAAATTCCCTCCTTCCACCAAGAATAAGAATATCAGTTAAATGAATTTAATTCAAAAGATGCTACAAACCAGAGTTCCCAGTACATGCATTGCCCATTGGCTGGACATGATCTAGTTGAGAGAACAGAAGAAGGCACAAGCAGCCTGATCACATGCAGAGAAGCAGGAAAACAAATACATTTACAACAGACCACACAAATAAACACCCCAAAAAACTCCTGCTAACTGGGCTGCCCACACTCAGGCACTCCATATTTAACAGGTAAAGGTTAACCTGGGTCCAGCAGTAGTTGATGCGATGTGAAAAATGTAACACCCTGGCATCAGCAAAACAGGAGTCATGGCCCTCGCTGCAAGGGCTTGGGAGCTGCCTCCAGCTCTGAGGATGTATTTTGCAGGTACACCCAAGGCAATCTACCCTACAGTCCTTCCCATCCTGGAATTGAAGGGGTGTGTGTCTGAAGTTTCTTCCAGAGCTCCACAACTCTGGGAGATTGCTGCTGTCCCAGTAACTCCATGTGAACACTACTGCAAAGTGGGGACCTTACCAGTTCAAGACAGAGCCATTTTTCAACTCAACATCAGCTACATCAGCTTGAAAATACTTCAGACTCAATAATAAGGGATTGTTTAATACCTGACAAGAATTCCCTGTAGGCTCTAAAGGCATCTTCTGCCTGGAAACCACACAGAGCAGTTACAGCATTCTGTGAAAGGCAGCTCAACCTCAAGAGGAGCTGAGGCATCACTCCATCATTTCACTTTATCCTAGTAGTTTCTGGTCTTTGCAAGAGGCCTCCAAGTTTTCATTCCAGGAATAAATGTGATTAGGAAAGCAATAACTAAGTCAATTACCCCTTTTTAATCTTCATTACACAGGTATTGAGTTTTTCCCCCAAAGAATATCCTAAATAATGTATTCAAACAGGGGACTCCACCTTATGTTACTAGCACTGCAAACATATTTAGGAAGGTAACAGAAATACACATTCACAGGGAACATTTTGCTGGGGACAAAGAGCAAGTGATGAGCACTTAGTTCACATGTCTTAATAAACACACTTCCCAAACTCAAATATTCCTTCAAATCCTTCAAATATGACAGGAAGTGCCTATTTGCTTTTCCTATTCATACTAATTCAGGTCTATTGTTGGCTGAAACAAAGGTCTTTCAACCTTCATAAACTGTTCCCAGGACATTTGACACCAGATTATTAATATCATAAACAGGAGAGGCCGGAGTGGCAGAAATCCAGCCCCACTCCTGGTACCCAGCCGAAATCACCTCAGAAAGGAGGGTAAGTGTTTCACAGTTTGTGGAACTACAACATTTATCCAGGACCAGGAATGAGCAGTTGAAGGTCACAGTATCTCCTTGAGCCTTTTCCTTGCAGCTACTTCAATATTACAAAATAATAATAATTTTATTTTAAAAGGGCTCAATCTGTCCACAAGCTATCCTCCTTCCAAGCAGAATTATTCTGCTTTTAAACAAAAAAGAAATCAGCAGTAAATTCAGCATTTCAGCATTTTTAAATACCAGGCACCTGTTTGATGGAAAAGCTACTCTGGGGTTCAGTTTCCCAACATCACAAAATTCAGCTGCTGAGAGCTTCCAGCTCCTGAAGCTTAAATCTATTTTCAGGCGGGGAAGAGGAAAAGAAGAGTGGCCCTCCTACTGAGGATGTGTCACACTCACTGTTGCATCAATCCCCTTTCAATTACAGTGAAAACTCCTCTTCACTCACAGTCTAGGATTACCAAAAAAAGCCTGGGAACAGTAGTTATCCAGAGGTTAGATAACACCACAATCGAAGGCTATGCACCCCTAAGCACTCCATGAGAAACGCTGAGTTTGATAGGAAATAGGGAAAAAAAAACCAACCAGACACACAAAATTTAAAAAATATCCTACCTAAGCAACATGTGTTAAATGCATTATAATTCCTAAGTCACTTTGTTTCAAAACATCATCTGCCACAAAATCCATCTGACATCCTGGGTACCTGGCCTAGGTTTGCTTGTGCCCTGCCGCTATCATAGGCCACGTCAATTACACTTAATCTGGAGATACTGTGTTCCTGTTTCGATGCAAAGCAGCCCAGAACCTCATGCTTCCATCAAGTGCCACAGAATTATGGGAACCAATGAAGTTTTTAACAACCCACAAGAGTCAAAACCAAACCTTCCTTAAATGTACTGAAAAAATGGGCATGCACGTGTTCTTTGGTGCTGCAGCAATAAAACTCTACCTAAAAGCAAATTTCTTTTATCCCCAAGTGAAATATTTGCTAAAAGGCAAGAATACGAAATCTATGGTTTGTTTGAAGGGAGACTGGCAGTGTCAGGGTACTCTGCTTCTACAGTTTTGAATACAGATAAAACATTAGGGATTACTGCAACACAGAGATAATTTGGCTAAATTACACAAGAAAGAGCTTCCTTTCTTTGGAATTTTCCTGTTTCAACCACGCCTTATCCCTTTAAACAAAGTAGCTGCACTAAGTGCTACACACAATCCACACTAGTTCTAGTTCTTTCAGAAACACTTGCAGTTACCAAAACCTACACTGATTTCTGAGGCAAAGATCACAGAATGGTTTAGTTATATTTGTATTGTGTGGAATTTAGTTTCAGAATTGCTCATCATTTCTGTCCTTCGTACAACTGCATACAGATCATACATATCTAATTACAGAGGAACAAAATTAACTCCAGCAGGAACCAACTTCATGCCCACAATTGCCTAATCTGAGATCCCCTCAGGTGCCTGAACATTCTATCATATCACTCACAAAACTGGGACTTGTTGAGCAATAGAAGGAAAGCTGAGACAAAAAAAACCTTACAAATAACAGATTTGATTATTTATCTTTTAACACAGCATTTGCCTGGTTTTAATACTCTGGTGCATGACTTGTTCCAACATCTTTTCTGCCTGCAGAGCTTTAACTTACAACCTATCATTAATAAAGTTGCAGCAAAACTGTGTATCAATTTCCAAGAGGGTAACAACTGAATTTTAGCACTGCTGAAGACAAAAATTCATGTTTACTGATTTTCCAGAATAAACTTCATGCTGAAACAAAGAAATTAAATGTCTATTTATGACATTTGTGAGCTGTAGAAAACACCCCTCCTACAGATCTGGAGATAAAGTGCATCCTAGGAATCTATAAGGATTCAGGACACCCCAGCTCCATCTCATGCCACCACTCCCTGGAAAACCTGTATGCACAGAGCTAAGTCACAGTTCATTCTCTCAAAGCTCCTCAGGGTTTATCCATAATGCTCACACAAGCGCTCCATAATTCTCCTAAGACATGCTTTGAAATGTAAGTTATACAGAGTATAAGGATTCCCCAAAATGCATTAGAAGTATTTGACTGAGTCTTATTGAAGCTTTAAAGCTTTATTTCTTCTCTCTGTGATAAATATGTTGGCAATGTATGTGTTTTGCAAACCCAGGCTAATTACCCCTTGATAGCAGAAGGGCTTTGCTGGAGTGCAGAGCTGCTTTATTTAGAGAAACTTCCCAGTTTCTCAGGGAGCTACTCTCAATGCGCCTCCAAAGAATGAAAAAGAATATTCATGAAATAGAAAAATGTGAACAAGCTCAGAAATACCACCTAGGCCTTCAAGAAGAAAAGGGGGTCAGCAGTTCAGCTGTTCTTCCTACCAACAAAGATGGAGAGGGACGATGTACAAGGGCCTGGAGAGACAGGACAAGAGGGAATAGGTTCAAACTGAAAGAGAGTAGGTCAAGATGGGATATTGGGAAGAAATTCCTCCCTGTGAGGGTGGTGAGGGGCTGAGATTGAATTCCCAAGGAAGCTGTGGCTGCCCCAGACCTAGAAATGTCCAAGGCCAGGTTGGACAGGGCTTGGAGCACCCCGGGATAGTGGAAGATGTCCCTGCCAATGGCAGGGGGTGGCGTTGCATGGGCTTTAAGATCCCTTGCAATCCAAACCATTCCAGGATTCTGTGACTCCAAGCTATCCCCAGTTATCAGCACAAAGTCAGTGCCTCAGAGCTCCATCACAGCTGATTTCCATTGCAGCCTTGTGTGCACCCCACACCCACAGTGCAGGTGCTCCTTCAGCAGAGGTGACTTCAGACATACCCAAGGCTCCGGATAGTGAAGATATCAGAGGTCCTTTTGAGACTGCTCAGTGGCCACACCTAAAGGTTTTAAATAAACATCCAAGAGGAGCAGTAGGTACAGCTGAGAGATCTGCACTGAGACAATGTCCTAAGGATCTACTGTGGAGCTGTTCTCAGTGATCCCATCCTTGCTCTGACACCTGATAAACACATTTGCTATGGTAACCAGGGGTTAAGAACACTCCAGAGTCCCCACTCTGAGTAGGGATTTCTCAAATGCCAAAGTTATTTTTATGCTCTTTGATTGCTTTTAAAAGGGGATTTATTCTATCTTAGAAAAAAAGTTTACGAGCAACAGGATCAGCAGAGAATCTGCCCTGTGACCCAGGCAAAACACAGAAGTATTTATTCACCTCTTTTCTATTTCACAGGATGTTTACAAGTTCCTCCTCAAGACTACAAACTACTCAAGCTTACACCAATTATAACTGAATATTCTATAAAATATTACTGTATTACTTATTCAGGTGGGTGTTTACCTACACAGCACTGGAAAATACAGCCCATTTCCCAGTGCAGATATTAATTCATATAACAAACATCCAATCAGCACAAATTTTGATGTCTGTTCATGGAAAGAATAAATAATTTTAATTTCAAGTTGTATTTACTTGAACCCTAACCTAATGCTTAGTTATTACCTAATAGCGTTTATTTTAAAAAATCCAGAAAGAGAATTTACTTGCTTCTCCTCATATTTATTATTATCCTTTTTTCCCCTATGCTCAAGACAGGTGATTCGTGAGTCCTTGGATCTAATTTGATTGGTAATTATTTACTTTTTAATTCCTGCTGACAGCCCCTACATAACCCTATAGAAAAATTCCTCACATCCACGATACTATCTACCCAGAAGTACACACTAATAACAGGCTAAAACAGTCCCTCAGCAGACCTTACTTCAGATCTTTTCAGGGTTTGTGTTCCCAAGTAGTACAGAGCTATTTATGGAAAAATCTCTGCTGGAATCACAGCCAGAATTTCAATAGGCTGCACAGCACAGTGCAGCCAGGAGCTGCTGGTCTGTTTGCAAATAACAATATATTTGGAAATAACATACTGGGCCATTGTTCTACACATAGAGAAAAGAAGCCTTCAGGCAATGCCTTTCTTGTCACTGAGAAAGCTACAGACAGAGCTCTGCAATAGCTTCATTTTCTCTTTTTGCTGAAGCCAATCCAGAACACACACCGCAGGTTAAAATTTAGTATTATTACAGAAAAAACCAATACTTTAGCAATGCCTTTCAAAATTAGAACTCTGTGAGTTGATGGGCATTCCTGTTGTAGATATAAAAAAAAACAACTCCTCAAAACTGTCCTGCTGCTTCACACTCTTCTAACACATTCTTTAACCAATCAGGTGCAAAGCTCAGGCCAAACATTTGGAGGCTTTTAATCTTGGTGTGTAGAATGCAGGAGGCTGTTGTGGCTCAGACAATGCATGAAGTGCCTCCTTCTAAGCAAGAGAAATGAAATCAGAAATTCCTCCTGCCTACCAGAAAGGCAGGGAGGGAGGGCAGAAGGAAGGGCTGCTCTCCAGCTGAATTTCAGGCAGCCTGCCGGGGAGCACAGGGCCTGTGAAGGTCACAAGTACAACTGATGTTTCCAGCAGAGATAAATACACAGCTCGATGAAGTGACTAGAAAATCCAAATTTCCGATTACTTCCCTCACTCTGGTCATTCATTCAGCTATCAGTTCCTTTTAATACCTAATGCATCTTTAGTGGCACTTGGAACCTTAAAGAACAATCTTCCTTTGCCCAGCTGCCTCTTCTTCCCCAGCCCCACCTCCTCCCACCCCCCAACTTGGCAAGTGTTTTCCTGTGTTTCTATTCTGGCCCAAGCATACATGCTTCAGCTTCTTTTAAAAAAATCAGCATTAAACAGAAGCCAATTCTAATTTCTGGCCTGGACTTTGAGAATCCTAACACATGGAATCTTGACAACTCCAAGGCATATTTATAACACCTCTTAAGATTATATATATAGTGCACTAGTCAAAGCAAAATATCAACCTTTATTTTTAATTGTTTGTTTCAAATACATCTGTTTATAGACCAGGACCTTATCCGTGGGTTTTGGAAGAGTTGTATAACAGATTATATATATATATATATATATATATATATATATATATATATATATATATATATATATAAAATTTGTTCATGCATGTTTTATATATAAAAAAGTAGAGAATTTTAGTAGCGCTAGTGTCCTGCAAGGATGTCAAAGATCATTACAAAGGCTTTGGAACCTTATTTCAGGAAACACCACACAGGTTTCACAAGTAGGGAAAAGAAAGTAGAAGAGGGTTAAAATTACTCCAAAGAAAACAACCACAAATAATTACTTTCAGTTATCTCCATTTCTAGTCTTCCATCAGTCTCCCCACTATGCTCTGGGACAATGAGATTTGAACTTTTAAGTTAGCAAAAAGCAAAAGAGTAGTAAGAGTTCTGTAAGAAAAGGGACCTCAGACCAAAGACCCTGGTTAGGACAAACATGAATTGGAAGATGCCAAACAGCTTCCAGCTGAATACAACATAAAACCCCCGGAAAAAGAATTTCAGCATGTACATTAAAAAGTTTACGGGCATAAAGAAAAGCTTATCTTGACAACTCCTTCAAAAGGACAGTGAGCAAGCAACGGGAAGGAAATGCAGGATACAACCCTACCAAGGCATTTTTCTAACACAGACATGTTCCTAACCAGAGTGGAGAAGCACCTTGCAGCAGTGCTGCACCATGACCTGGCTGCACAGTTGTTGACGCCCATTCAGAGCCAACAGAATAATGAGCATCCTCCAGAAACAGGTAGATGTTTGGTACTCCCAGGCTTGGGATGAGCTTCCTCAGGTCACACCAAGCAAAAGCATCCCCAAGCTCCAGGGAGCCAACAACCTCATATGCAGAATATCCAAGGGATTTTGTTTTGTTTCAAATGCTCTTTGTCTTCCTCCTGCCCTTTCCTCTGAGGCATCTGATTACTGTGAGACACAAAAGAGCTGGGTTAAGCACAGCACGTGTCCTGCTGCAGGAACACAACCCTGCTGTCAGCTCCTGCTGCTTTCCAGAGCAGGTTACCACTTCCAGAAGGATCTGGAATAAAATGAAAGGCCCTAGATACTTCTTTAACACGCACACAAACAAAAGAAAGGAGTGTAGGATTTAGCTTGAACAAACAAACAAATAAAACTAAACCAAAACAATGACATGAAGCTTTGAGGAGAACTGACTGAAAAAAGGCAGAAAGGATTATACAGAAAGTTTTAAACTTCTGGGCAAAAAGGCATTCCTGCCAGTTCCACATTCCAGTAAAACAGCTTATGAATGTTTGACTATTACCTCTATGAACAGTGACATTTTCTCACTGCTGGGCTATATAATGAACACTGTAGGCTTCAACTTCAACTGCTGTTTGTTCATATTGATCTATGAGAAGAAATGTCCTCAAATACAAATCTCAGTGCACTGAAAGTCGAATTTTCATGTGAAAGGCAGACTATGAACAAGCAGGGATCAACTGTGAACGTGAAAAGGCTGAGAAGGAGGCTGAATTGTTCCCAATTCCATAGTTTCCCATGTTGCCTTAGAACCATTATCAACTCTCCAAGAGAAGCAATCTGTCCTTTCACCTCTCATCCCATTCCTGTAGAACTACCACCTATCCCACCACAAACATTTGCTAAAAGTTGGACAAATTAAGTCTGGAAAAGCTGATGTGGAATAAAATGAATCCAAAAGGAATTCAAGAGATGTCATTTTCATTTGGGTTGGTTTCCCCAAGTGACCACCCTGGAGCTCAGGGATCATCTGGCTCAGCTAAAGGCACTGACAGGCAGAGGCACTAGGAAGAACCATTTCTCTCAGGAGCAGCAGTTACTTGAAGCGACAACAAACCTACAGGCAGGCTGGGGTGTAATTTGAATTCTAATTCCTCTTCCCACACCAAGATCACACTTCAAAACATGCCAAACTGGGTATTTATTAAAAAATAATCCAAGTTTTTCTTTATTATCATCAATATTTCTATATATTATTCCCTACTCAATGCACCAAAAGCAGAACCAGAGAAGTCAGGGGCTTGTTAGGCAATTCCACTGGAAAATAGCTCAAGAACTCTCAAACAAGTGTCTTTGAGAGTCATTATATTTTTATGAAAGCCAAAGCTTTATTTCAGTATGTAGTTCTTGTCCACTGGACCAATTCACTCCCAAGTTATTTGAAAATAAAGCAAGACCTTCAGACTACATTTATAAGCGCTATATACAAACACAGCTCATGACTTCTCAAATCACCATTTAACAGTAGCACAAAAAACAGCTAAAATAACTGCTTTTAAGGATCAAAGAATGGTCACTGAAATACTTTTTATAGTCATTGAAAAAACAAGGGAAAATATAGTTACTGGCATTCAACAAACAAGAATATAATAGAAATTACACTGTATTTACCATATTTTAAATAAGCAACTATAATATGAAGTCTCAATTACCTCAACTGTTCCCGAATTCATGCAATTATCTTTGCTCAGGTTCTCAAAACCAGAGTGCCAACTGTGTATGTCTGGAGCTCTCATTATTCCCAGAGCATTAATTTAAGAACTGCAATTGAAAATGCAAAAGGGAACATTTCCACACAAAACACCTTCTGTATATTTGGGAAAATCAATCTTTCTTACAATACAACTCTTTAAAACACTTTTTTCCTGACCCTAAAATTTTCTTCCAAAATTAGATGCAAACAGAACTGCCTCAGGGACTTCACATGACCTAAATATGCTGGTCCCCTTCATGGTGCTATCACTTGTGGATGGCTGAGAGGAAAATACACTTTGATAAAGAATGGCTGACCAAATTAATAGCTTCTCCTCCAGTGCCTAACAAAAGAGTGATAAGTTAGGAGTGGAAAGCGAGAAGCTTCCAGCCACTTTGTTTCTCTCACTGGATTACAATCATGCAGAGAAGCCTCAAATAATTGTTTTCAGTAATATCAGTGCAGAGTAGCAGAACCTGATGGTGGTACTTAATTTCAAAGGAAAATTAACAATCCAAAACCTTCCAGTCACTAAAGACCCAGGCAAGAGCACACTCATGGAACACTGCTGGCTGCCCAGAGCAGTGTGCCACAGCAGGCCTGTGTGGGAAGCCAGAAAGTGAGCAACACTATATTCAACTAAGGAAATCCTGCTACATAAAATTATTAACAAGTGTGCACCCACAAGGTATCAATATTTTACCTTTTAAGACTTTTTTTATGCTTTCCCCATTTTCAAAGGCATAGAAGAAGGCAATGTCCCATCTATTTCCAGTTTACTGACACACTGACCTTACAAAAGCAGCACTTAGATGGTGCATGTTGGAAAAGCATAACTGAGCTGTGGCAATATAACAAAGCTATAATTACATGTGTTCCACTCAAGTTTAAAGCCTAGAAAACTGTCCCTGCATTGTTATTTTGACTGCAAGGGCTACCACTGCTTCTTGAAAGAGATTACTCCAAATGGGTTTGGATTAATAAATACGTCCTGCATTTATCTGCTTTCATCTTCATTGGAACAGGGTAAGTGTTCACATTCACAACCTAAACATCAACCTAAGCCAAGGCTTTTTACTCCTTTCAATAACTTCTTTGAGTGCAAACCACAGTTTCACGTGATTACTGAACACTCATTTTTTCTGCTAAACTTTTCACTCCATACCAAAAATACTGTAGACACAGTTATGGTGCTGCATATACTACAGAGCATTGAAAACAGGAAAAAAGGCCTGAAAAATACCCTTAAGGCAGTTATTAAAACATCTTATATAATGAAATTATTGTGGGAGCATAGTGTTTCCTACAGATGAAAGGACAAACTGCAGCCTTAACTCGGTACCATCAGTAATTGATGTTTTTGCTCCATGAGGCACATGCAGAGCAGATTTAATTGCATACACATTCTAACAGCATCTAAAACAAAGACAGATTAATTCTGCAGCATTTAATGCAAGACAATACATCAATTTAGGTGAAGATGAAACCCCAAAGAAGGGATCAATTTTTCAAATCATATTAAGACTGGTAAGACACAAGAGAAGATTATCATTTGTCAGATTATCTTTTTTTTAAAGTGCTTTACAATAAAGCAATCAGTAATTACCCACCTCCCATTCAATTGGTATTATTTCCTACAACAACTTCAAAGAAACTTAGCTTGCACTGATATTAACAAGCTCAGTTTACTAACAGAGCTCGAAACAACAGTGAATAAATCCCATTTCCACAGACTGCTTGTGTGGACACAGTGGAAAACCCACTCCATGTGTACTATAAAATAATACATCACAAAATAATTCGGATACTGTAACAGTGATTTTATTGCTGGCCTGCAGACAGCACATGTTCAAAGTATGGATCTTGAACAGCAAAGGTTTAAAGTTCTTTTTAGCAGATGATTTTACCCTTCATAGTAGCACAGCACTCAGAGATCAATCAGGGTCTTGCACTGCCTTTATGTAAAGTCCTACAAAGAGACCAATCTTCTTCCAGAGCTCCTCCTGCTCCTCTGAGCCACTTGATCACTCTCCACACCAGCATAAGCACACGCAGAGCTCTAAGAATCACAGCAGGGCTCAATTCAGCCAAAAAATAACCCAGTGAAAACCAAGATTTTACCAATTTTTCAGCTGGATCAGCTTGCCCAACAAATTCACTGTCCTCTTAGGTGAACACCGATGCCAGGGAGTGGGAAGGAGTGCCTCTTTAAGCAGAAATGCTGCCAAACATGCAGCTGTGGCCTAAATAGGCAAGTCAGGGAGAACAGAAAGGGGGGCGGGGGGGACCAGACAGTACAGCTTGGAACACCCAGCTTTTAACTCTTCCTTCAGCTCTGCATCCACTGGGAGCTTTAGTCTTCATTTTAGCTCTTCAAAAATACATTCTGTGAAGCTACGGCTACTACAGTAGCTGTACCCATTCCTACAGTAGAAATAGCCAAACCAGAAGCATTTAGGCAGCACCTATAAAATGAAAAGCTAAAAAGTTTCACAAAGCTGATCCAGAGCTGTACTCCATCTAGATTGCTGCTGACAGCCTAGCTTGCACTCATGTGTGCTGTGGAGTCTGATGGCTTGATCACACTCTAGCAGTGCATTTCCAACACAAAAGCCTTTTTAATAACTAATTTTTAATTTAAGACAGAGATTCCAAGAACAGCAATGCCTCACAGAAGGAACAGAAAAATCCCTGACTGACAAGCTGAAGTGCCCCAGCTTCCAAACCCATGCAAGAAAGAGGACTGAATTACTTCTGGGGAGCTGAACAGTCACTGCTTATTTATCTGTCTGCTAAATGCTCTTTGTTTTGGGGGACTGCACACTTTAAATGCACACTCTAGTCCATCCAGAGCAGCAGTTCCTAGAACACAGTAGCCTATTTCTCTCTCTAGATACAGACATTCTCTGAACAGCTGAAGAGCTCAAATACAGAAGCAGACTCAGGAATACACAACAGGACTATAACCTTGGGTCTTTCTTTTCCCATCTACAGTGTATTTCAAACTACCTCTTAAAAACAAACCTATTACTAGGCCTTGCTCCTTGTAAATGATGTTACCTCATGAGCATAGAGAACATAACCACAGCCCTCAAAAGCCCAAATTAGCTTCCCTCCCACAACTATATCCCAATCTTTCCTCAGCAATATTATTGCAACCTCACTGTCACTCTTATTCTCTGAGTTTTTTCTCCTCTCCAATTCCATCAATCCTCATAGAAAAAAAAAAACCAAAACCAAACCGCTAAACAAAAAAATCCCAAAATTAAAAAAACCAACCAAAAACAAAAAAAACAAGCCACCAAACAACCAAACACCTGCAGATTGCAGTAAACAACCTTTTTATAGCCATCCTTATTCCCGCCTTCACTTCTCTTTATTCAGAAATAACACTTTTCATGCATTCAAGACAAACTACCATTGCTGAAGCAACATCAGTCCCCATCACTGCTCTGCAATTCTGAAACCTGTCAAAAGTAAGTATCAAACTACATTTGACAGACATAACATACCTAGAACCAAACACAGAAAGCATTCCTGAACCAGGGAATTGTCCAGTTTTGTTTCAGTCTTTTACCACACACAAGCCAGGGACAGAATTTTATCTGTTCATCAATTTCACTCTAAAACAGACACAGCCATGTTTGACTCTAAGAGGAGACATGAAACAAATCAGAGATAATTAACAAAGCATCACAGAAAAGTTAAGTATTAAGCATAAATAAAGTTGGTAAATAGCAACCACAGCAGATATTCAAATGCTTCTTTCAGAGACAATTTGGGCACGAAACAGTTAAACAATTTGTCCAAGATGAGCAGTAATCATTCAGGGTTAAAGCTTAGGACGTAAGTTCCTGGGTCCCAGCCTTGGACCTGGACTATCAGACTTTTACATATCTTTGAATTACACCTGAAAGAACATTGAGATAGAGCTGCTTGACTCTTCTCCTTCTGTTGAGCAATTAAACAAATTGACTGAATTAGTTCTGAAGTACAAACTCACTCCATTAAGCAAGTGTGTAGTTTTCAGAGGCAGTTTAAACTCATAACTCTTAGCTGCTCCCAACTGCAGTTGCTATTATGCCACATTCTGAAGAACAGCAAAAGAGTATAACCAACAAAACTGCTGCTGAAAATCTTTGTAATCGTTTTCTATAATTATCCTCACAAAGGAAGCTTCCACTAAGAAAACACCAGAGTATTTCTGGACAATTAAGTCTCACTTGTATCGAAACTGTGATGGCACAAAAGAAAGAAGTCTGTATATTACAGACACTTTTGATAACCTGATCACTGAACTTATCACAAACACTCTGCATTCTCCACCCCAGAAGACCTGTCTATGAAACTATGAAAATACGAAACTAAGTAGGGAGGAAAGCTTTTTCAGAAAGAGAGGCAGCACACACTACAACGACCTTTGTCCTCATACAACATACTGATAAATCACTAGAATCAATTAAAATTAAGGACCAGAGTTATAATGAAGCTGACACCATGATATTTCAATTTATAACCTGATTTCCCTGCTTAACTGTGATCTGACACAGCCAGGCCACAGCTTACAAGCAAGGGTAAATTCCATACATACCAAGGGAAGAGAGGCTACTTCTGCTCCTCACATTCACATTTTCAGTAGAAAAACTTTGCCACAGCAGTAACCCACACAGGCCCCACATGCAAGTTCAGTGCCATCTTTCCCCAGGCTTTAGTGACACAATTTCCCCCTCTTCCCCTTACATGTCACATCCATCCATCACAGAGTGGTTGGAAAGCCAGAAAATTAAAAACTGTGTATCGGAGTTCATGTTTCAGTCACCAAAGCCACCAAATATTGACTTTGTAACAACCAGCCAGCCTAGTCCAAGTATCTAAAGAATTACAGGTGATACATGTGATAGGAAAGCTGGAGGTCAGGTCTGACCTGATCCATACTGGAAGCTACATAATAGCATTTTTGACAGGCTTTTTAAAGTTGGTACAACTGTTACTGTATTAAAAGTGTTACTGTCCAAAATGTTATTCTCCATGGGCCTGTTTTATAGACAAAAAACACTGTAGGGAGACCACTGGGTTTGTATCCCATTGATTAATGCAATTAAATGATGTAGTTTTCCTGGTTATCTCTGCTTTAGTTTAGTTCAGGACAGCTTTCCAATGTAAATATTGCAACACTAAGTTACCAACAGAAGAAAAATAGAAAGTAAAACTCCCAATTCTTCACATTTGTTTTCAGTGAAATTTCAACATTCCACAACAAACTGCTATTTAGATTGTGAGCTCTGTAGCCGTTCAAAAATCAGCCCTTCACAGCCTTGTACACAAACTGGTACTGTGCTCACTACAAGTATGACTGGAGTGCAGAGCTGTTCTCTGGCAGATCAGAGTGGTTAAAGAGTCATTAAAGCTTGAAACAGTGAGATTTCCTTTAGCTTTCACTGTGGGCCTGTCCCAAGAAAGCAGAAGGAAAGGCTGGGAACAAAAAAGGTCCTCAGACTGCACTTGGACCCACTGTCAATTTGGCATTGGGTATTCCAAAAGACCAGAAGCTGCTGCTCCAGTTGGTACAAGAACCACACAAGGCTCCATGTCTGTGTGAAGTGAACCATGAAGTGAACCTTAAAGCCAGAAATATTGCTAGGAAATGGAAAAATGCAACCATCCTGATACATAATGCTTCCAACAGAATTACAGCGAGACACTGTGATGTATAACAAGAAATCAATATAAACAACTGCTTTCACCAACTTCCAGTACAGACTGTGGGAGTCAGATACATAGGAGAGAATTTCAGCTCCACACACTAATTACAACCAAGCACAACATCAATAATACTTGGGATCTCTCCCTAGGCAGCTCAGTTTCACAGCATTTGCAGTATAATACACTTTGGACCTCAAGACTCATCCTAAGTCAGGTATAGCTGACAATGAAACAAAATTTCTTTTCACTCTTTGGGTCACAGAATCAGAAGGCTACACTGTCTATAAACCAAAAAATTGACATTCTTACAGTCTT
Organism: Camarhynchus parvulus; assembly: GCF_901933205.1. Lineage (NCBI taxonomy): Eukaryota > Metazoa > Chordata > Aves > Passeriformes > Thraupidae > Camarhynchus > Camarhynchus parvulus. The sequence goes on from NC_044592.1 coordinate 241,896, forward strand.
TTGGAAACCAAGCTGCCTGGCTTGCTGAAACTGAAGCCAGTTAATTCTCTCAACGGCTTCCCTAAAGTCCACCCCAGGATTCCAGCAGTGCTCAGTGCAGCTCCCAGCCTGGCAGGAGGCACAAGGCTGGCAAGGCACCTTTCCTAACGCACTAAGTGCAACACTTAAAAACAGCTCAGTCTGTCCTACCTTCCTGTTTCCTCATTTCTGCATTTCCAGATCACTGTAAAGACTTTGTTCTATACCTATATGTAAGTTCATTACTACTAGAAGCATATCAACATCTATTTTAATTAAGAATTATTTGCAAGCACCACAATTTCACCATAACCACAACTTCTTCAATACTTGCACTTATAAAGGATTTTGTTTGATATGTAAATAAAACAAAGGTTACAGAATTTTAAATCTGTCAGGGGAAAAATTATACCATGTTTAACAGTACTTTTGAGTTAAAGCTTTAAAATCTACTTCCTGAAGAATTTAAAATTAAACTTGAAATATTACAGCTTTCTCATTTCCAAAAAACATATTCTAACTTAAAAACAACAGAAGCCTCAGTGCATCGTTTGCCACATGCTGCAGCTAATAAATAAAAACAACTCAGTTCTGTTTATACCCATATTTTCTTTTGGCCTTTGGAAGCTACTCCAAACCACATGTCAAGCAGAGAAATAATGGAAACTGTAGTTACTGCTTTTCTAAATATAACATTAATCTCACTTATATGCCAGAGCATTCAAGATATGCAAGAAAAAGAAAAAAATCCAGGAATTACATAAGTGACAAGGCCAACTGCTTGCAAAAGACAACTTTTAACTCATGAACTTAAAGGCTGCTTTGTGCCAACAGGACTTTATGGCCAAAGAAATTCAAAAGTCAGGGGATCTTTCCTCAAGAACAATCACAGAAGAGATTCTACTCTCCAGCACAGAGAAAAGCACTATTCCTCCAATGATCCAAAATCCAAGGGGAAAAAAAAAATCAAACAGTGCAGATTTTGCAGTGAAATTCAGAGGCAGCCATCTTAGTGTAACATGACACTTGTCACTGCCAGCTTGGAAAAGTTTCAGACAATTTCCAGTATTATTTCAAAGCCAAAGCTGCTCCTCATGTATTAAGTAGGCATGCACAAATATTCAGATTTCTTCCGCCTCTTGTTAATCGGAGCTAGAAAGATTGGGATAATTACTTCATCTAGTACTTAGATCTTCAAAGAGCACAAATATTAATTCTAACAACACCTCCTTGTGGAGTTAAAGTATCACATTCCCTATTTTGCAGATTAAGATTGCAGATTAAGAAAAAACACAAATCAAAAGGCAAAAAATCAGAAAAATCTTAACAATCTTAGAAAACAATTTCAGCAAAAAAAAGTTAGGAAGCCCAAACTTTTTTACAAGAAAGTGTTGAATGATACTTTCAAACCACAGTTTAAACCTGAATCTGCATATGGGAATGCACATGAAATGTCCATTTGCTTTGCTCAATGCGCACTCAGCAGCACTGGGATACTTCACTGACTGCATCCACATCTCCCTACCTAAGAAATGGTTAAAAAGTTAGAAAACAGTAAAAAATATTACTCTTACCTTCTGCTACATCATCATCTACAGCGCCTTTCACCTGAGAAAAACACCACTGAATGTCATTTCCTCCTCCAGCTCCTAAAAAAATGAAAACAATTCAATAAAACAAGCCCCCCCAAGAGCAGCAGCACAGGCACACAATGGTTCCAGATTGCACATTTCAGAGCCTGTGCACGCCCACTTCCTCAGCAGTGCTGAGGCACAATCACACACCACCCTCCCCACCTTTTTCCTTTGGATATTGTTTTTGTCAGCCTTCAATGCAGTGTTTGTCAAAAACAGGGAAGCACAAGCAGTGTAAAAGCTTCACTCAACCAAAGCTCGCTGGACTAAGCAACATTAACTATGAATTTAAAATTCAAGTGCACTATCGGCTGTGTTTCACACAAAGCGTTTTCCTACTTGAGCAGTCAGAACCCCCAAAACACACACACAAACGGCTTAAATATAAACTATCAGAGCTGTGCTTTTTTAGAAAATTTCAATCTCCCAGCCAATACAAACCAAGCACACAATTCATCTCCTCCTTTCACTAACCCACTGCACCGACCCTAAGCACTCAAGGCTAAAGAAAAAGAATTTTACCACAATTTTAGAGTCTCTTCGCAGAAGTAATGAAAGCAATTATCTGCCTTAGAAAAAAAAAAGCAGCATATCCAAGCAGAAAAGCAAACAAGCAATCGGAGGAGGACAAGTTCTACTACCATAGAAAACGGATCGGAGAGAAAACTTCAGGAACATTACTGCCTCGGCTGAAGGCAGTGATTCATTTGAACCGTGCCACCAAAACACACACCAAAAATCACCACCCATTTCTTTTGCATTTCATTCTGAGCAAATCACTGCAGGGCTGAGGACATACAGGAAGAGCCAGAAATGGGCTTGCCTCGGTTGGTTTTTTTTTTTTTTCGTTTTTTTTTTTCTCCAAAAGCCACTGTCAAAATGGAACTTTTCCTCCACACAACTCAAACCGGCTGAGCAACAGATGGCATTTACACATTAATCCCGAGCTCTGGTAGGGCTTTGGAGATAACAAAGAATACAGGAGACTCTTCCCAAGTTAAGGGAGTCAAAAAAACTCAAAGAGAAAGAAATCAGAAGCCTGAAAATAATCTTTCCAGAAAAGATGAAACACCTCAGAATAAGAAGTCCTGGAATAGAGTACAGTTCGCATTTTTCGCTTGCTTTAAATTCTTCCCTGAAGGATTACATCCAGCTGCATAACCCGAGCAGGTGAAGGCAAGCAACAGAACCAATTTATGCAGGAGATAGCAAAATGCTTTCCCTCCCCCATCACTCCCCCAAAATCCTATAACCCATTCTCTTCTCTTCAACTTCTTCATTTGTCATTTAGCAGCTAGCACCACAGCAGCACTTAAAGGGAACAGCTTGGAGAGAATAACCGCTCCTGCTACTTCGAGCTGAAGTCCTCTTTTCCATACAATTTACTTGAACCAAGTTGGCACTTTTTCCCCCCCACGCCTAAAACGGCAAGAGGAGGGTGGAGCATGTGCATATGGTGTAGGGGGGAAAGGCAAAGCACAAGCCTCACAAAGCCTCCTATGCTTTGCTCCTCCACATGCAAAGCACTGAAAAGACAATTCATGTGCAGAGGAGGGGGATGAATAAATTTCCAAATGAAGAAATTGCAAGGAAAAGTAAGAGGGAAGAGATCCGTTCTGCACATACACTCCCAAGCCTACCAACAGTACTTCGGGATGTGAAATGGGTAGCAAGCAGTGGAAGGAATGGGAAAGAAAACACAGCGAGACCTGTGCTGTTTAATTACGCCCTGTGCCAAATTTTACTGGCATTTGCAGATGCTCAGAGGCTGCTCCTTACAGAAGGGTGCGACTGCAATCTGGACACCGCCTGCACCTGGAACCTCTCCGTGCACGGCAGCACTTCTGAGAAATAACCACAAGCACCGACCCCGAAGCCTCAAGGGGGAAACTCTTTACCAGAGCGTGTAGTGACAGGACGGGGGGGAATGGGCTCAAACTCAAAGAGTAGGTTGAGCTGGGATATTGCGAAGTAATTCTTCTCTATGAGGGTGGAGAGGCCCTGGCACAGGGTGCCCAGAGAAGCTGTGGCTGTCCCTGGATGCCTGGAAGTGTCTAAGGCCAGGCTGGACGGGGCTTGGAGCACCCTGGGATAGTAGAAAGTGTCCCTGCCCATGCCAGGGTGTGGAACTGGACAGGTTTTAAGGTCCCTTCCCACCCAAATCATTCCATGATTCCACGAAAAGGCAGCAGACCCACCCTGCCTGCAAGCTCTTCAACTCCAAAACACACCACTTCCCGCTCCACCTTGCTTCTTCCATGCTTTTTTTTTCCCCCCCGAGAACGGAGGGAAGGAGGGGTGGGTGGGAGCAAAGCACGAATTCCCACAAGAGAGGATAACCGCCCCCACCCCCCACCACCACCACAATCAGCAAGGCGCAAACGAGTCGGAATAGGAGAGGCGGCCGGGAGCCAAGGAGGCAGCGGGGAGAGCCCCCCGAGCCATACTGGGGCAGGGGGGGCAGGCTGCCCTTACCTGCCATGTTGTGCTGGCGATAGCGGCCGCGGCGGGTCGGGCGGAGCGGGCGGCGCGGGCGGGGCGGGCGGCGCGGGGCGGGCGGCAGCGGCGGGCGGCGATGGCGGCGGATGGAAGAGGCGGCGGCGGCGCGGCCGCGGCGGGGCTGGGGCGGCCCCGCTCCGGCCCCCCCGGCAGTGAGCGTCCAAAATGGCGCCGGCAGAGCTGGGGGTGACGTCAGCGTGGGGCGGGAGCGAGCCACCCTCAGGAGGGCGGGCGGCGCCACCACATTCTTGCCCAGCTGCTGTCAGCCCTCATGGCGGGAGTGCTTCTCCTCAGCTCGGCATCGATCCGCCGCCCTCAGCCCTGTTCCACCCGCCCTCTTGGCGGGGCTGCCGCCCTTCAGCCTAGCATCGACAACCCCCATGGCGAGGCTCTGTCGCTCATGGGGGGCCTACCGACCCCCGCTCAGCTCGGCCCCTGCCCGCCCTCATGGAGGGGCTACCGCCCCTCGGCCCGCCATCACCCGCTCTCAGCCCCTCCGCGCTGCGGTGTCCGCCACCCACTGCCCCCCGGACTCCCCTGCAGGAAGAGCTTCCTTCTTTGACCCCTCTCCCGTAGGCTCGCCCTTCATGAAGTCGAATATCCAGAGTTGGAAGGGACCCACCAGGATCATCCATCCAGCTCCTGGCTCTGCACAGACACCACAAAATCCCACCCGGTGCACCCCTGGGAGCGTTTGCTCAAATGCTCCTGGAGGTCTGGCAGCCTTGGGGCCGTGCCCATTCCCTGGGTACCTGTTCAGTACCCCACTGCCTTTGGGGGGAAGAACATTTCCCTGATAATCCCTTCGTGTCTCTTAGAGCATCTCTCTTTCACTTGTCCTTTGTTTTTGTTCTTGTTTTTTTTCTCCCCCCTTCCTTTTGCTCCCTTCTGCCATTTCCCCGTGCAGCAGCCACAGATAACCTGTTCGCTTATGCATTTTCCACCCCCTTGGATGCTTTCCACAATGTCCAGGGCTTGGTCTCTGATTTCACTCGGTTCTCATTGCTATTCCCTGCATACATACACCAGCCATGCTCCTGAGCCATTTTTAGCCTCCATCCACCTTTCACACTGACAGCCTGCAAGATCCACAAAGAAAGGCTTTCAGCCGAGCCCAGCTTGGCTCAGCTCCTGCTGGCTCAGGAAGGATGGAGGCACCTTTTTAGCTTGCTGGGTCCCAGTTACAGTCTCATCTGTAGTTAACTACAGGACTGGGATAATTAATTCAGTACAATCTATTTAAGATCTTGTGAAAGTCATCAGTTTCCCTTAAAAGATGTTTGTGCAAACATTTTCTTCTTGGGCTGGGTAGATCTTGCTAATCCAGATTTCACTTGGAGATTCATAAGCTCATCCTGCAAACCCAGTGCTGCCACAAACTTGAAATGTGACTTGGAATAAGCCTCCAAAACCATCCCATACACTGATTTCTGCATTTCCAGGTCTAAACACCTAAAAGGATGCTTTTATAAATGAAAAAAACCTTTGAATTGCTTGTCAAGTCCAGCATGAAACAGAGCTGTGGGAACTGAATGCCACTAATGAACTCAAGTAGACAGATTCCCACCAGAAACCCATAACTGGCCCAAATTACAAGTTATTTTGGAATTCAAATTTGTCTCTGCATCCCCAGTAAAAAAATTGCACTGGCAAATAAATCAATCTTGGAAAGAACAATCACATTTGAAAGAACACTCAGCATGTATGGGATGTTCTAAAGAATTGCAACTTACCTAAGTTTGAAAATCTCCAAAACCAAGTGTTTTGCTTAGGTTGTTTTGAGAGCAACCCAAAAACCTAAAAACAAAAACACTGCATGTCTGGAAAAAATCACAATAAGCTCCCTCTTCACAAACATCCCAGTCCACATTTCCCAGAGCTCAAGAGAAAATTCACTCAATTCTACAAATTTGTGGCTATGTTTACTTGATACCAAATCCAGCATGAAAGCTGGCATTCCTCTCTGTTCAGAATTCCTTAAATTCTGAATTTAAATAATAAATTAAATTAATTCTTTAAACATACTCTTTTCAACCTAAGCAGAATTGTCCTGCAACTGTTTAGCAGGAAAATTTGCAAATCTAGTCCAATTCATCCATTGCCTTCTGTATAATTACTGCAGAATTTATCCTCATAGTAGAATAAGCATTGGTTTAAGAACTTTTGTTGCTAAAAAAATTTAAATAAGGAAAAGAGACCTGCAATTAGCTCTGTAATAGAAACTAATGAAGCCTTAGTACAAAGCTTATAATTAAAATAAAATTTCTCTTCGAAAAGAGAAATAATATCGTGGTGCTAGGACGATGGATTTTAACTCCAATATTTCAGGGTTTTGTTGTGAACTAACTGAGCTACAGAAAATAATGGAGCGTAATAAATAAATAACATTAAATCACAGCCAGAGCAATTAGCAAGACATCTTGGGAACCACAACCTTTGCCTGGGTGTTCACTTGCTTGGTATTTCAGAGCTCTCACACTATGAATGGTTGGTGCAAATTAGGCAGATTGTGTTCCATAGCCCTGATTCAAAGTTTGTGAGCACATACTTGGATTTCTCTGGAGCTTGAGCATTTGTTGAGGTGCTCTGGGGGGATTGTAACTGTATGATGTTAAATTTATACACAGCCACCAACAACACAGAGCTTTAATGAGCATTTATGTACTCCTATCATGCTTTAATGACTAATTCTTACTCTACACACAAACTCCTTCAGCTGAGACTGAAGAACACCTCTGGGAAGTGGGAGGGACTTACAGGAACAAGGACTCACAAAACAGCATTTCTAGATCTGTTTGCTGTGATATTTGTCAGAAAACTACACAAAGAATGGTCAGTTCACAGCAGCCTAGACCAGGATCTGTGGAAGATAGAATAACCTAAAAATCAAAGTGCAACACGTGACCAGCAACCAATAAAATATATATAATAATGTAAAATGACTGATCAAACAACTGAGGCTCCAAAGAAGAGCCCTATCAGCAACTCATTTTGTATCTGCTTTAGTTTTCCAGTAATTTGACCTGTTAGACAAGACTATAATGAATTACAACAATTTAGTTTAGAAATAAAGGGAACAATTATCATCAGAATTATCATTGGAATTTAGTAATAGCAGAGCCATCTGAGGCCATGTGCACGTTAACATCAGGGCAGTGTAATTCCCTACTCTCTATACTTCATTCTGTTCAGCTTCAAGTGTCTCACTGAGAGGTTTCCATTGTGTTTTTGCAGAGCATTTCAGAGAATAACAGCCTTAACTCCTAGAAAATATTTGCTAATGTTCACCTCCGTTTCCCACTCTTAATTTCACATAAACAGCTATTGCCAAACCAGCACTGAGTCACATCTTGGTGCTGCTGCCGGAAAGCTGAACAAAAGGTCAGGCAGACCCTGCTTCTGCAATGAGTCTCAAGGAAAATTACCTGTGGGACAAGTCCCAACCCATCCACTCTCTTCACCTCTTACACCAACCTGGCTCAGGCAGCTGGGTCCTTACTGCTGTTTTTGGTGCCAGCTGCCAGCCCAGGGCCTCTTCTGTGGGCACACAGAATTCCATTTGCTTTTTCTGGCTTTACTCAACCCGATTTCACCTTAACCAGGTTCCATCTGCAAACTCTCAACTGCCAGTGGCCACAATTTTTCAGCTAAAACCAGAGTGAAAATAAAGGTTTAAGCATTTCCAGTTCCTGCCACACTGTGTCCTAAACCTAAACACTATAAAGATATTTCTTGTGCTCTATATCACTGAGGCACTTCCAAAGTCACTGGGCTTTATTTTTGGAAAGAGAATGTTGAAATTAGAGTTTCTTACATGACTGAGCATCTGTACTGTTGGGGAAATCATGGAATGCTTTGGGATGAAGGGGACCTTAATGACCATCTACGTCCATCCCCTGGGCATAAAATATCATCTGATCAGTCACTAGGCAGTTTGGTTTAAGTCTTATGAATGATAAAAAGTGGAAGAGGATAATACATATCTTGCAGTTCACTTTGCAGGTGTCAGGAATTTTTTAGAGACCCAGTTCCCAGAAAACCCAGCCTAACAACCATCCAATGGTTCTGGAATTGAGTTCTCCAAACTACTCCTCATTGAGCAAACCTCTGCCATGGAAAATCACTAATTCTGATAACAAGCAGTTTGTGTCATCCCAAAACTGTAAAGTTCATTGGATTAAAGCCCTGCTATTACAAGAACCCTCAGCATTTTTTTTCCATAAATTATTAAGAATTTTATTCTTAACTTTAGCCTGATACAAGCAAACAGAAGAGGTAATTAGGCTTGGAAAAACAATTCATATGTTCATTACAGTAGTAGTTTGCAAGACAGGTTTAAAACCAGTTTCAAATTTGATCTGTTTAGAGCAGGGCTAAGGCACTGTTACTGAAACTACAATTTGCAACGCATTACTTTAATTGATTATTTAAGCACATTTTGTAGAGGATTCATGCACCTGAATTTTATTTTAAAACAAATGCAAAAATACAGGGAAAGATAAAGGAGAAACAAAGCTCCTGGAAAAGAAGGGAAAAGGTAAATTGAGGTTTAGAGAAAAATTTCATTCTTATTTCTGTTTATTTTAGTATTGGGTTTTTTGGTTTTTTGTTTTGTTGTTGTGTTTTGGGGTTTTTTTTTACAAGCTGTAGTTCTGTGGAAAGATGAGCCCAACCAAAAAATAAGAGAACTTATATGGTACATTAATAATCCTATTAAAACTAAGAGTGGAGCCATAGGAGAAGATAAGAAGTTCACAAGGCATACGTTTAACTCTCCCTAAAAAGAAGTAGCTACAATTAAATGTTTGGTTCAGGATAACCTGGCACTTGGAGTCTTCCAGCTCAGGATAATTTGGACATAACTTGGAACATAACTCTGAAAGCTAAAACACTAGGAAAACAACAACATCAATGAAACAAAATGAGAACAGTGATCCCAAACTACACACCATGAAGACAACACAAGGCCCTCACAAAGTGGTTTTATTCTAACAAAAGTGATTAAATACTGAACTACTTTGCCAGAAAATACTTACAGCACACCCACTACAAGGCACTCTGGAGAGCAGATTCCCTTCCTGGGAACAGGCTAAGTAGAGCCTCTCCCTGCCTAAGGGTAAGGGATGCTGCTTTAGTCCTTTCCAGCCCCAGTTTCACCACCCAACAGAGAAACAGATTCTGCAGTTGAGAACACATGTTCTTTGTACCAGTGACAAAATCAAGTTACACCAAAACCAAAAAATCCTTACTCAGAGAATCCTTTAAAAGCTATTAAATTCTCCTCCAGTTCAGTCTATAGAAAGGGGATAATTAATATTTCTTGACTCTTTGAGTACATTTAGATCAATGAAAGGAACATAACAGAAATCAAAAGAGGAAAAAGTTACCTTGGGGGGGAACCCCACCCCTTGATGCACAGCCCTATCAGATAGCATGATGCATTACTCAGGAGCACAGGTAACTGAGATGAGAGGTGCCTCAGTCACCCCCACCGTCTTTAGGAGGCACTTTCCAGGAAGGGGAGGAGCTAGCATACACAACTCCAAAAGCCTTGAGGAGTTTTCATTTAGGGTTGGGTTATTTTTGCTTTTTAAGCCTTCAAACTCTCATGGCCTATACACAGAAATGTTTTGTCTTTTGGGTGAAGGATTTCAGGGTTATTGAGGGAAAAGAAGTATTAATTTTACCTTACTAATAAACCTGCCTAGGGGTTCTAAATAAGTGAAAGAAAAACCTCAGAGATTTTTATGAAACATTTTTGTTTAACAAAAGCAGGAAGTTGAAAAGCAAGCATGTTAAAAACACTGCTATCCATAGGATTTCCCTGTTATTTTTAACAGTGAGCTTTAACATCTTCTATTTTAGATTCTTACCAAGGCAAAGTGCTTTTACACATTAATTGAGTTAACAAGCTATTAGCTCAGTAGGAGCCTGAAAAATTACACTTGTGCAGGTGTATTTCAAGAGGGTGATGTAACTACTAGTCTTAGCTCAGCCCTGTAGTCATCTTGTATGTATCACTGAAGCTGTTACTAAAACACACCTAAAAAGCCAACTGATCTAAAAGGAGCAGGATCAGCTCCTTGGAATCATGTTTTTGCACTTTGAAGAAGCCTGTAATTTTAGTAGCATTTTGCAGTAAGAAGTTAATTGGTAGTCCTGAGTGGTGCTAGCAGGGAATATGAACTTATCACATCAAAGATCCCACTTTGCCAGAAAAAGTGCTCCTTAAAAACCATGGATTGTGGGGAATGATGATTAAATATTTAATTTGGGTTAAAATGTCACCTTAGGCTTTGAGCTGAGGCATTCTTGCTCTTGATCCCAGGCTATAGACAATTTCAACCAGCTTGGTGTTACCAAATTCCCATGGTGTTTGAAGGGTGTGAATGCACTGATGTCCTAAGCCCTGGAATCACAGAAAGGCATGAGAAATTTTCAGATTATATTTTTCCAGGAGCTTTTAGCTCTTGATTCCAGGAAATGTGAAAATGTAACTTAAAAAAAAAAAAGGAAACCAAAGGTATTGTCTCTTTAAAACTCTGTTGATAGTAACTTATTCTTAGTAGTAACACTACACTCTAGTGTTGCTCAAGTCATGTGTACAAAAAATGACACATGCAGGTAACTACCATGATTAGTCATTCATTAACTTACTCCTTGGTTTAGGAGTTAGTTTACCCTTTGGTTTCATTTTTCATTAACAAGAGCACCATATTTTCAGGGTATTTCTAAAGTGCTTCAAACTTCTTTAAGTAAACAAGTATATAAATCAAAATTCAAGTATTTGCAGCTGAAACATTTATTCTGAAATGTTCTTTTCTTGCTTTGCTTTGTCCCTCAGTTCTTCTGGTACCATATTTGCAAGAACCTGAAGGTAATGCCAGGAATGAACTGAGAAGGGAAGGAAGGGAGGCCAAAATAGCAGAATTAATTGTTCCATTCACATGGCTTTTCTGTTTGGGAATAAGTTCACATTGTAAACAGGAGAGAGGTGTGGTTTGCAGATAGGACAGGAAATCCTTAGTTCTAATCCTTGCTGTGTTGTTTGTTCCCTTGGAGACCTTCAGCAAATGCATTCTGTCCCTGGATTTTTAATTGGAAATAAACTGGGGATGATAGCCCTTAACTAGCTCAAAGGAGCAGCCTTTCACTTTCATAAACATTCATAATGTGTGTGAAAACAGCTCATGGCACTCCGGCTTGAAATCAACTCCTCTCCTGCTCTGAGGCTAACTCCTTACCCTGTCTGCCCTGAGGACCAGGGACCTTTGGGGCTGGAGTCACCAGGGCACGCGGGGCTGTGTTTCTCTCACTCATTTGGGTGCAAAGCAGATGCTTCACTGGGGACAGAAGGAAATGTGCTCTCCTATTGCCTGGTGTGATTTTCTCCCTCATCCTCTGGGCCAAGTGTAATGGCATTTCTTACCTTTTTCACCTTGGATTGCATGCCTGTGAGTGAGGTGTGTTAGGGGGAGACCCCACTGAGGAAAGTGCCTTTGAAGGAGGGGCTGTGTCTGAAGCCTCAGCTCTGGCTGTTGAGCAGTGGCAGTGCCCTGTGTCCTGGAGCCCCACACCCCAGAGGCAGCTGCCTCTCAAGAGTTCAGCCATGTCTGATGGGAAGGGTCCTGGAACCAGCAGAGGATGGTGCTGGGAGTCCTGCAGGAGCACGGAGCTTAGAGGTGTGACAGCCCTGCAGGGAGTCAGGGCAGAGATTCTCATTTTTTTTAGTGCAGATTCTCTGTATTGAGGTAAATGATGGTGTAAGTGATGAATCAGACTTACAGGCTTGTCATCCTGCTTTAGTTAGGGAGAACTGCAGTGAAAGTGTGTGCTAATAGTAGCAGGAAAAGGCTGAAGTCCAGACTCATGGAAAGTGTCCATACCTCAGGTACCTCACTTTTGTTTCTCTCTCACTGCTTACAGGCACAATTTCAGAGCTACTGAGCACACACAGCTTGTGCTAGTCCAGAGGAGTGATGGAAAAATCTCTAGAACTGAGTGTCAATTTTCTTCTATCACATAATTAGAGGAGGAAAACTCCCTAAAGAGTTGTCTGTTACTTACCAAACTTTGTTGGCTTTTCACTTGACTGCAAACATTTTGAATTGTCAAAACTTCTAAACTGTTGCCAAAATTTAGACCACTTTCTCCGTGCTTGTTTGTGACTACTGGTATTTAAAGACACATTTCATCCTTGCCCTGAAAAGCTTTATTAACTAGGCTAAATCTGAAAAACAATGTTGAGAGCCTAAAGAAATTTGGTTTTGATTTGTGTATCATTTGTCCTGAGCCTGGTATGATGTCCTGAATTTAGCCATGAAGTTTTATATGTGTAGAACCCTATTCTCTTTTATTGCTGAGCTATAAGAATTGTGGAATCAGATTCATAGAATAGTCTGGGTTGGAAGGGACTTTAAAGATCATCCTGTGCCCCCCCACCCTGCTATGGGCAGTGAAAACTTCCACCATCCCAGGTTGCTCCGAGCCCCATCCAACACAGTACTGGACACTTCCGAAGATGGAGCAGCCACAGCTACTCTGGGCAACCACTTGTCCTCGCCCTTGAGGGTCCTCGCCACCCTCACAAGAAAGAGTTTCTTCCCAGTATCCCATCTAACCCTTCCCTCTGGCAGTGGCAAGCCACCCCCCTTTCTCCTGTCACTCCAGGCCTTTGTAAATAGTCTCTCTCCATCTTTTCTGTTGGCTCCTTCAGGTACTGTGTGGTGTTTGCAGGGGTCCCAGGATGAGGGAAGAGATGAGAATCTTGACTCCATGTTTCAGAAGGCTGATTTATTATTTTATGATATATATTATATTAAAAGAAAATGATATATTAAAACTCTACTAAAAGAGTAGTAGTAGTAGTAGTACTAAAAGAACAGAAGAAAGGATTTCATCAGAAGTCTAGCAAGGAAAAGAATAGAAAAGAATGATAATAAAATCTTGTAACTGACCAGAGAGTCCGAGAGAGCTGGACTGTGATTGGCCATTGATTAAAAACAATTACAGGAGACCAATCAAAGATTCACCTGTTGCATTCCACAGCAGCAGATAATTATTGTTTACATTTCATTTCTGAGGCCTCTCAGCTTCTCAGGAGAAAAGATCCTGGAAAAGGATTTTTCATAAAATATGTCTGTGACAGTATTGGAAGGTCCAATTAGATCACCCTGAAGCTTCTCTTCTCCAGGCTGGACAATTCCATGTCTCCAAGCCTTTTCTCCCAGCAGAGTGCTCCAGCCCTCTGATCATCCTGGTACCTCTTCTGGACTCTCTCCAGCACCACCATGTCCTCCTGTGCTGGGACCCCAGGGCTGGAAGCAGCTCTGCAGGTGGGGTCTCGCAAGAGCAGAGTATCCACTTCACTGTCCAAAAGCATCTTTCATTGTTTGCATGATCTGTTCTTCCTATGTTTTTCCATTCCTTCTTATGTATTTTCTGTATATTCCCCTACTTCACTTCCTCCCCTTCTCCTTCAAAATCCAAACCTTTGTATGTCAAAGAAGCGAAACCAGGACAAAAGTTCCAGCAAGTCCAGACATTTTCTTTTCATTTGACTGCACTGTGCTAGCTCCTCTGCAGGGAAGGACCAGTACATGCAGAAGGCCAAGTAACTCCTGTGTGGTTTCCAAGATCAGAATTCTGATCACTGAATTATGTGCTTGTGCTTCAGACAATGTCGTTTTGAACTTGGCAAATGGGAAGCTAATTATAAGACACCAATGAAAGACACAGTTATTTGTAATGAAGCCTGGCAATACATCACAATGGTACTGCCACAGCCACGTGCTGCCATGAAGGAGGAAAAGGTGTCCCTTTCTTCAAGGAGAACGGCAATGTATCCATGATCTGCAGCAGAAGATACAGCTCAAAAGAGCTATGAAGGGAAGACCCCTGAGAAACAGGAAAAGGGCAAGTTGTTTAATGTGATTCTTAGTTGGCCAAACCTAGATACTGTTTAAAAATCGTAGACAAGAGTAAGCCCTGAATTACTTTCCTTACTGACCTTCTCTCCCTTTCTGTGCCTGTATCATCTTTGCATTTCACTATGTGGAATAGAATAAATTTTCCTTTGAGGTTCTCTGTACATACTGGTTTTGCCGTGATCCTGCTTCTTGCTTTGGCCATCAACAGAGAGACCTGGGTACTTCTATCCCAGGGGAAAAAGCCATTTATTTTTTTAAACTGAAAGTTACTTTATAAAAGACTCCAAGAGGGATGGAGGGATAGAAAGTAAAAACTCCTTTACTGATACTTAACTATCAATTTATTCAAACTATTCTTGGGCAAACATAGTGTGCAGAATGCCAGAATGAGGTATCCAGGGGTCTTTGAAAAGAGCCATCCCTATAAACCAGGTGGACTTAGAATGTTGTCACACAAGGACACAAGATCCAGCTGATAATGTCTAACAAGCACTGCACTGAGCTGCAATAATTAGTCACAGAACATCTGCCCAGCCTGCTGCATGCAAAAAGAAATTAGTTCATCTGAGCCACTAGCATAAGGTTTAACTATTAAAAAGTGGTTCAGGTTGACTTCTTTCACTTTGCTTAACAGCAGATGAGATTTTTCATGGAGTTCCAAGTGTTATTCCCAGCCTTGAGCTGGACCACTGGGTAAAGCTATATTTCTGCAGTGTCATTGTTTTTATTTTATGGTCACTGAGATTAAAAGTAAACTTCTACTATTCCCATTGCTTCAACCAACACAAGGCGTACATGGTCATGGCCTCTATCTCTATAGATAAATTCCTATTTCTCTATTTCCACATAGGAACTTTTAACTCAATTATCCATTCCAATTAAGTTTTATAGTAATGGATGTTCCAAGAATATTCAGCTGCTTACAGCTTCAAGAAAATGAAATTGAATTTTGGCCTGCAGAGGGAATTTTGATCTGGTAAACTCCAGAGAATATACACTGGAAAAGTGGTATTAAAATAATCCCTGATTTATCTGTGCAAAACACCTCAATCAAAGTTTGCATCCTTCTGGACAGCAGAGAATCCAACTATGAAGAATGTGTGCCTATGAAGAATATGCGTCTTAGGGACCAGACTTGCCAAGTCCTCCTGCTTCCCAAGCTGGTCATTTCTGCTTTTTGTGTAGAACCCTCTCCTCTTGGTGACATTGAATCCTAGGATGAACCACCCTGATGGACAAAACCACAAGGTTAGAATAAGTCAGTTTTCACATTCCATATTTTAACACAGTTGCAAGGAGTGATAAGAAAGTGGGTGGCAAATGAGAGCTGCTCTTTGAAAGTACAGAGCTGTTCTCTAGAAAAATCTGAGCCATGAGAGAATGCGCATAAATATTCAGTGATAGAAAATTACCCTCTACCCAAAAAGCAGAAGTATTTCTGGTTTGAGAGAAACTCCTTCTTTCCAAAACTGGACAAAGCTAGGAATATTTCCCAGAATCTGGAAGTTCTCTGGACTCTGCAGGGACTCTGGGAAACCAAGAAGTTGATCAGTTGTGCTCCTGGTGGTTATACAAGAAAGGCTGTAGGAACAATGAATCAGTTACAGGCAAAATGTGAAAGTTTAAGAACTTTCAGTGCTTCAAATGGAACATTTGGCACTTGTGACGGTGGTCACAAGAGTTTTTGGGATGAAGGAAGAGACGAGATCCTTGACTCCATATTTCAGAAGGCTTGATTTATTACGTTATGATATATACATCTACTATACTATACTAAAAAGAAAAAGAAAGGAGAGTTTCCAGAAGCTGCTAACCTAAGCTACCTAAGAATAGAAAGTAAAGAATGAAAACACACAAGCTGGCCTTGACAGACTCCGCAAGCCAGCACTGCTGTGACTGGTCACTGAACCAAAACTTTCACAGGAGACCAATCACAGACCCACCTGTTGCATTCCACAGCAGCAGACAATCTATTGTTTACATCTTGTTTCTGGGGCCTCAGCTTCCCAGAAGGAAAAAATCCTAAAGAAAGGATTTCAGTGAAAAGGATGTCTATGATATGTCACCCTTTTAATTTAATTAAATTAAAAAGAAAAATGTTTGTAATTTTCTCTGCTGGGCTCATGCAGAGGAGAGAACAAACACCTGACAGATTTGTGCTCCTGTGGAATGAACAGGGAATTTCTTCACCTATAAAACATAAAATTCTATGATACCACTAAAACAACTTTACAATATAACAAAATGCAAAAACAATGCAAAACAAAGTCCAAGTCCCAACAGCTGAGTTTTAGGAAAAAGTCCATGGCCTGAAGATGTTCTTCTTTGCCATCTCTAAAAGTCTCTTTTGGTCCTGAAACAAGCTTGCTGCAGAAAAATCCATCAATAGTTATCAAAAGTCCATTGAGAGTCATCAAACAGTTTCAAACAATTTTTAAAAAGTTTCTGAAATGTCCTGACCACAGCCCTTTATTGAACAACTTGGGTTGAAGCTAATTTTTTGGCCCTTCAATGCTTTTTGAGCTGCTTTTTTTTTGAAAAGAGCAGCAAGCAGCAGACAGCAGAGGCCAGAGAGGGCCCTGGGAGGACCTGGCCCATGTGGGAGAATCAGGAACCCCAGGACTGGCCCACAAAACGGTGGCCCAGGACCTGAAGGGGAAAACAAAGCCCCCAAATGCAGCCGGAGGCCGCGAGGCGGCCCTGGCCCAGGGACCCGAGCCCAATGGCCCAGGCCCAGCCCGCCAGGCGGGCTCTGTGTTCTCACAACCCGGCACCACACTGCCAATGGAGCGGCAACACGGGTGACCAAACGTTTCCGTTGTCCCTCCTGTTCCTGCCATGCAGATGCAGAGGGTGTTGTTCTCATCTGCCCCCTCCCATCACCCCCATCCTCTCCGGACTGGGGACCGGAGGCAGAACTTTCGAGATCCACCCCCAGCTCGCCACTGGAGCCAGCGAGGGGCGGCAAAGAGATCCGCACCCCCCAAGGGGAAAAAACCGACCAAACACCCCCTTTGGGCTGCAGACCAAAGGCAGACCC
Source organism: Camarhynchus parvulus (assembly GCF_901933205.1). Lineage (NCBI taxonomy): Eukaryota > Metazoa > Chordata > Aves > Passeriformes > Thraupidae > Camarhynchus > Camarhynchus parvulus. The sequence goes on from NC_044592.1 coordinate 259,016, forward strand.
CTTGGGACCCACCGCCCCCTCGCCACTGGGGCGCACGAGGGGCGGCAGAGATGGCAATCTCCAAGCAAGGACCCCCAACCCCCCAAAAACGCTGATTTTGAAAACAGGGAGCCGGGCTGCACCAGCATGCAGTTGACGAGCCACACCCCCGGAAAGGGAGGCTGACGCCCTGTTCCCTTGTCCCAGCTCCCCCCGCAGGGGCAGCCCCGGGACAGCCCGAAAAACTCAGGGTGAGAGCCACGCTGGGTGCAGGAGCCACCGCGGGCTCAGTGCAGCACTCAGCATCCTTTTGGACTGGAACCGGGTCAGCGGAAGACTGTTGGGCTGCTGGGGGGTCTGGTTCAGCTGCAGAAGGCGGCGGGGCCGGCCCGGGAGGGGCTGGCGGGGGCGGCGAGTCGCTCTTCTCAGGTGCAACCTCCGACCTCGGCGCTGCGGGCAAAAGTGGGGCCGCCGGAGGTGCCGGCGGAGGCAGCGGAAGCCGCAACTCGCCCTTCTGAACTGCAGCCTCCGACCTCGGCGCTGCGGACGAAAGCGGGACCTCGGGAGACTCTGGGGCCGGCGGGAGCCCGTCCCCCGCCGGGACGGAAGCAGCCGCCGCGTCCGTGTCGTCACCTAGCAACGCCGGGACGGAAGCAGGAAGTGGCGGAGGGAGCGGCGAATCGCAGTCGCCTAGCAACGCAGCCGCAGCCGCGGGAGGCAGCGTTTCGAGGTCGCAGACGTAGAGGCCGGCGGGACTGCGGCCGGTGCCGCCGGCAGCGGGACCGCGGCCGGTGCCCCCCGCAGCCGCGGGGCCGGTTTGGGTGGCGACCGGGGCGGTGCTCGTGGAGCTGGCTGCGGCGGCGGCTCCGCCCACTCCAACCCCCTCCGAGAGCGGCGAGGGGGGGGAGAAGGCGATTCTCTCTGAGCATGCTCTGAAGACGGAGGAAAAAAAACTCCAGCGGGCGAAATTTCGCCCCCCCGCTGGGATGGGGGGGGCTGGGAAGCAGCCGTTCGTCCCTCTCCGAAGGGTTTTCCCCCGGGAATCGGGGGGAATGGTGCTTGCCCCCTTGCTTCAGTGATCCAGGGAAAAGCAGCTGCTCTTCATTTTAATACCGGGAAAAGTGCCTGAAAAACCGGGTAGCTGCGAGGGCAGCGGCAGCTCTGGTCCCAAACAACCTGGAAAATAAATTCCATGCATTCCCATACATACGAATCCAATGCATATAGAACATTAGTGAAAAATCCAAAAAACTTTGCCCATCGAAAAAACTCAGATAATTGTCTCTTCTCCATAGGAACATTGTCCTCTTCAACCCATCTGCACCAGAGGGAAATAAGTCTCTCCTCTGAGGGAGAGAAATGGACTTGTGCCTCAGTGGGAAAATTCGTCCAGTTTTCCAGCCACCATGTGTACAGGGCAGCATTTTCAGGAAGGGAAAAGCCTACAGTACCTTCCGAGAGAGTCCAGCACGCTCTGGCCAGCTGCTGCTCGAGGCTGAAAGGCTCTCCGGGCATCTTCCTGGAGTCTTTCCAAAGGTTTGCTTTGTGGTCAGCCTTGGCTGTGAACTCTGTCCAAATCTGGATCTTCGGTTCTTCAGCTCCTGGCTTGAATCCACTTCTGCTCCTCTGGGGTTGTCACGAAGTGATAAATGTCCTCAGAAGCACGAGGGGTCACCAGTTGTCACGATGGTCACAAGAGTTTTTGGGATGAAGGAAGAGACGAGATCCTTGACTCCATATTTCAGAAGGCTTGATTTATTACGTTATGATATATACATCTACTATACTATACTAAAAAGAAAAAGAAAGGAGAGTTTCCAGAAGCTGCTAACCTAAGCTACCTAAGAATAGAAAGTAAAGAATGAAAACACACAAGCTGGCCTTGACAGACTCCACAAGCCAGCACTGCTGTGACTGGTCACTGAACCAAAACATTCACAGGAGACCAATCACAGACCCACCTGTTGCATTCCACAGCAGCAGACAATCTATTGTTTACATCTTGTTTCTGGGGCCTCAGCTTCCCAGAAGGAAAAAATCCTAAAGAAAGGATTTCAGTGAAAAGGATGTCTACAACAGGCACTCAGCAAAACAGTGTTTGGTTTCTCAGAGTGTGTTTGAGCAGCTCTTGTCAATATTGTGAGCACAATAATAAGTTGCATCAAACACATTGATGGCAGCTATATTGTACTGTACCTGGATGTTGCAGCTGAGATAGCTGCTAGTAAAGTCCAGGGTAAGGAAGCAAAAAGGGCCCTTGCACAGTATCCACATAGTGATACTGTGAAAAGTGCATATTATATGGCTCTATGCAGATATTTACTATATGTATTTTTTTGTATTGATTAGTAGTGCTGTATTAACATTTTAATAATATGGTAAATGTAGTTTTGCAGTTAAAAATTAACTTTTGTAGTTAAAATAAGAACTATGTATGTGAGATTTTTTTTTAAGAAAAGAATGAAGTACTTGCACCAGATAGCAGCCACAGAACACCTAAATCTTTCAGAAAAGAGAATTTATTGCTCCATTATCAGAAGAAACAAACTTCTTCCTGCCTCACTCAGCCCTGAAGATGCCATTTAAGATTAAGAAGAAGAAGTTGACACTGACCAGACCAGGAATCCTTTGTTTGAATTGCATTTATGCAGCATGGATGAGGTGTATGAATATTCAACAGGCTATTGCTTTTAAGGGTTAACCCTCTGTTAACGTGGGTCCTTTTTCTGGCTTATTTTGCCCAGAAAGAGGTACCCGGACTGTCTGTAACTATTTGTTTCTATTGTCTCATATTGTCCTAATCCAAATTATCCAAATTATTATTACTCTAATTATCTTGCTATTTTTATAACCATTTTGTTACTATTAAACTCTTAAAGTTTTAAAAACAAGTGACTGGCGTTTTTCACACACAGATGTTTAATTCAGCTATGTGGTGAGATGTTCAGGATCCCAAGGCAAGACTTGCAGGGGGAGTCCAGGTTTCTGTGTCTCGAGAGGCAAGGGCTGAACAGGGGCATGGGGCAGTACAAAGATGAGGGCCAATGGGGGAATAGGGAGGGAGTGGCTGAGGGACATAGGAACAAGGGGAAGGAGCCAGCAGCCTCTAACAGCTTTTCTTGTGTCTCCCAAACTAAGGGAATGCCTCTCAGGGTCTCCACACCCAGAGACAAAGCTAATTATAGCATTTTATTTAAAGAAAGGCTGTGATCTCAATGAAATGGTCTAAGATAAGAAGGGGAGGTACAGTGTTTTGGTTTTTTCTAGCAAGGATTTCCCATACACAAGAGGGTCAATTTAAGTTCTTGTTCTGCTTGATTCTGCCCAAGTTCTTGAACTTAGTTTGTCACACTGCAAATCAGTGCCCTAGTTAAATTTGTTGCTGGCCATCATCAGCAAAATCTGAATCTCTTTCTCTGTACTTTGCCAAGTAACAACAAAAGGATTTTAAAAGGCCTTAGTTTTTCTACATTGTAGAAAAAAAGAGTACATTTCAAACCTTGGAAAACTTCCCTTCTCAGCATAAAAATAAAATGTAAAACTTACAAAATCCTCTCTGCCTGCTCTTACCCAACACTAAGGAACCAGGCAGATTCTTCAGGGATCCTCAGCAACAAAGTAGTTGTTGCAATCAAAACTTTGGTTTACTTGGACTCTCTGAAAATCCAGTCATTTTGAAAACCAAACATTAAGCCCCTCTTCATAGCAGATTATTTGAACACATTAACCATAACTTCAGTTTGAAGTACACATAAGAACTTCTGTCTGCAGGAACCAGCCTCTAGTGAGCCTGACACATTCCTTCTGCTCTCCAGCTCAAAAAGAGCCTTCTATCCCTTAAGCCACATACGTATCCACTTTCATGTCCCTGCTTTCTCATTTTTTTGGCCATGTTTTTGCTCAGAGCTCCCCTTCTTGCATCAGCTGGGATAAGGAGGCAATTGTTTGCTTAAAGCACTATATTTCTATTGTTCTCTTGGAATAGTGAGGAGCCAACTGGACTTTGGCTCTGCCACGAGAAACCAGAAACTGCAGTGTTCATTTTGCAGCAGCCTGAAATAGATTCTTCCTCTGTCTGCTGCTCCTCCTGGTTTCCCTGTGCAGTGCCAGCATCAGCAGAGCTGTTGCAAACAGCCTGGGTGCAGGACCAGTTTCATCCAGCATTGCCAAATGTGCAGCTCCCAGAGCCTCCCACTCCTTCCCTCCCAAGCTGGTGGCGTGTTCGCCATCCTCACAGCTTCTGCAGGGCGCTCCAGATCAAATGGGGCTCCTCTGGAATGAGCACCTTGCTTTTACTTTCCTGGGGATGGGTGGTTGTTTTACCAGGAGAGTCCTGTGAAATCTGAAATGTGTTAAACTGTGGATTCATTGCCACATTCCTCCAGAACTGGAATGGGACATTCCCTTGAGGAGGAGGCTGGAGAAGCAATAAACAGGGCACTGGAAAACACCATCCACAGGGCCCAACCTGACATCCCTAACTCTGCATGAACCTAGAGGATGTTTATCCAGCTACTCCCTGCATTTGGAAAAGTGGTTTTGGCCACGAGACAACTCAAACTGAGAGCTCTGTGAGGAGCATTCCAGTCCACCTAGGACTTCTGTTGACAGCAGTAATAAACTATCAAACCTTTGTTTTCCCAGTCTCTGATATTTCCAGGACTCCTAATGAGGGTATGGCGATGTGCACTGTTAAATATTGTTGTTCCCCATTTTGTTCTAATCCACACCAACAGAATAATCCAGGCAAGTCTTTTCACTTGCATCATGTCAAAAATCACTCCAGGGCTGAATGTGAGGTTTCCTGGTCTTGGAAACAAGCTTTATTCCCTAGAAATCAGCAAACCCAATGATTCTATCATGGTTTTGAGGTGAAACTTCCCTTTTTGCTTTACAAATTTCAGTTGTATCTATTGTAGGATCTGCTCCATGTAGCGCTGAAATGCAGCCACCTCTGGGGTAGGTTTTGAAATCTGGTGGAAAAGATCACACCACGGATCAAAAAGAAACAGATCCTATAGTTTTATTTTACAGAAATGAAGGGCAATTTCTTTACTAGAAGATTGACAAGGAGCTTAAGTGATCTAGATTTTGTTTTCTGCTCTGTTTCATGTTTGTTGTCCCAGCTAAGCAAATTATCTCATTTCTTCCTTCCTTTTTTTTCTAAAAGAAGGAACAATAATGGCTTCTTTAGCCAGATCCATGCATTTGGACATCTTACTGCACCTAGCATTCAGGAGCCTGACTTCTTATTGCTACATGAATGTCTAGTGTGACAGTGGTCACAAGTGTTCTTGAATTGGGGAAGAGACGAGAACGTTGACTCCATGTTCAGAAGGCTTGATTTATTATTTTATGATATATATATATTACATTATAGCTATACTAAAAAGAAATAGAAGGAAACGTTTCCAGAAGCTAGCTAGGCTAAGCATAGAAAAGAAAGAATGATAATGAAGGCAACTGGCTCCGACAGAACCCAAGAGCCAGCTCTGCTGTGAGTGGTCACCAGATCCAAACATCCACAGGAGACCAATCACGGACCCACCTGTTGCATTCCACAGCAGCAGATAATTATTGTTTACCTCTTGTTGCTGAAATTTCTCAGCTTCAGCAGGAAAAATCCTAAGAAAGGATTTTTCATAAAAAGGATGTCTGCGACAGTCTAGAATTCCTATTTACTAAGAAAGACCTGAAAGTCTTTTGGATTTATGTGTAAAATAAATTCTGCGTAAGATTTTATTTGATCTCAGAAAAATTATAGAAGAACACAAGATGAAAACATCATAAAATGAAGAAGGTCAGGTTTAGATGACATATTAGGATGCAATTATTGCTGGTGAGGGTAGTGGAAGGCTGGAATGGAATTTGCAGAGAAGCTGTGGTTCCCTGAAGGTGTCCAAGGCCAGGTTGGATGGGGCTTGGGGCTGGGATAGTGGGAGGTGTCCCTGCCCATGACAGAGGGTGGCACTGTGGCACTGGATGGGATTTAAGGTCCCTTGCAATCCAAACTATTCCACGATTCCATGATTCTATGTAAAACTGGGAAATTGGAGGCAGGGAACAATGACCCTTGGTAGAATTCAGCCAATAACAATGAAAATAACACCCTGAAAAAATATATAACTATAAAAACCTCTTTAAAAATACTAAACATGTGAAGGAAAATGTATCCCTTTAAATGTATACACAAGGCTCTTAGGTTTTTATTTCCTGTCTGGGAAGGTGTTGAGTTTCCAGGGCTGTGCCAAGCACTAGGCCATGCTGCTGGATGCCCCCAGGCTGAGGGGACACTTGCTGGGTTATTTTTGGCCACATGAGCACATCACTCAATGCTGCCGCTGTTGCAGCTGTGACAAAGAGAGGCCTCTGTGTCATAAGATTCGAGTGGATGCATGGAGGAAGGGAGGAGAAAATGAGGAAGGCGTGACCCAGACCACGTTTCGCTAACAGCGTTAATTCCTTTTTTAATTAAATTGTTAAATAAGTTCAATCTGCGTAGTAGACAGAACAATTAATTACAGGCTAGTTGCATTTTTCAATTTGTTTAAAGAAAACAAAAATCAATTCATCATCATCGTTCCCCTGGATTTTGCTTACCTCCCAGAGCACTGATCTGATCGATGTAACAGAAAGTGCCCTTTCTAGGAATTGTGGGTCATGGCAGAAGAGATTTCCATGCTTTAGGGAGGTTATTCAGAAAAGACTGGGGAAATGTACTAAAATAGGAATGGCAGCTTGGTTTGGGTCTCTTTAATACAAGGAATTTCAGTGTAATAGTTGAAGAGGGGAGGAGACAATGGAGAAGAGCTTCGCTGGAGGAAGGTGTTGGAGAGTCATGAGAACAAACCAAAAAATCAGATTTTTAAGTTTTATGAATATCTAAAAAACAAATGCAAACTTTCCTTATTTTTAGTGGGGATGGGTGCTGTTTCGTTAAAATGCTGTGAAAGAGGAGGGAAACCTAGAGAAAATACAACTAATTTTCAGATCTTTAGAGTAAAACTATTGTCAAAATGAGAATTTATGTGAGATTTTCAGTTACTTTTTTTTTTTTTTTTTAGGTAGGAGCCCCAAAATGCTTCAAATCAAAATTGAAACAGGAACACCCCTCATCCCCCAACTCTGAAATTTGTTTTGGATCCCTTCAAAAAGAAACTCTGGACAGCCTTGGTTGGGTCCCTCTCATTTGCGTTCACTCTGTGGAATTTAGTGTCATCCAGGAACGCTTCCAGGGTCTTCAGGGCAACTCAGGGTATTTGTCCTTGAAGGTTAACATTTGGGGTGGGTACAGTGTCCGCTGTGGCAGGAGGTTTGAGGTGGGATTTCACAAATCCCGGATAATTTCTGTTTCAAGTTTCCATTGTTAATGTGGAATGTCTACAGCCTCCTTTAAAAGGATTGGTTGATACTTTTGCCTTTTCCTCCTTATTTTTGGAGATGAAATCAGCTAGAAGAGGGGAGCAGAAGCATAAGTGGGTGAGACAGCTGTGACACAGCAGCAGGGAGATGCCAGGCAGCTTCCTCTGGGACATTTCCGTACCAGTGTCCTAAAAAAGAGATGAGAAAGGGGAAGGATGAATTCTGAATCACATGCACATTATGAAGCTGATTAAGCAGCTGAGGAAAATCATCTTCTGGAGGCTTCTGCTCCACCTATGGGGGTGATGGTGGGACTCTGACTTTGAAAATTACCTTGTAAATGAACCTCTGTTTTGGGGTAACCCCCTTATTCTGCCTCTGAAAGTAAAAGCCGAGTTTATTGATAATTATAGGCCTGTTAATAGCCATAAATTATCAATCCAACCATAAATCATCAATCAATTATCATTATTAAGCCTTGTTTGGCTGGAATTCCTCACCCTTCATTTTGGTAAAACAAAACGATAGGATCTGTTTCTTTTTGACCCATGCTGTGATCTTTTCCACAAAAAAGATTTCAAAACCTACCCCAGAAGTGGCTGCATTCCATAACTGCATTTTAAAATGCATCATCTAGGTTTGTATGGCAGCCTGGTCTGGGTGACAGCACTACAGAAGTAATTATTTCCTAGAAGGTTTTTCCCGTAAGGGAGATTCCTGCCGATGCTGAAGCATCATCCTGCTCATCTGGATTTCTCCCTAAAATCCTGCAGTAATGCTGCCACCTATGGAAGATTCCCCAGCCCCGACCTTTGCAATCTGCCTGATGCATTTGCAGCTGTGAAAACAGGATCTGAGTGTGCTCCTCTGATCTGCTGATAAAACTCTCTATTTTCTATTGGATATTTAATCCTGACATGAAGAGGCACAAATTCACTTCCTCACAAATAAATTAGTTTTGAAATTGAAATTGCTTCTGGAAATTGGCCCTTAAGACAATATTTTTGCCTGACAGTGGCAGCTCAAGGTCCCAGTGCAAAATATCATTTTAAGTGCTGTAAAAACACCACAAAGAGCTGGGCAGCATTTCCAGCTCTTTTTTTTAATGATACAGCTGAGGAAGGTTTCATGAAAAATTCCTTCTTCGGGGATATACTTTAACTTGCTGAGTGTATATAATATATTTTCTATGATGTACATGATGGGGAAGTTCATCCCCATCATGTACACATATTGGGGAAGTATATCCCCATCATGTCCCCAAATATTTTCTATGATGTACATGATGGGGAAGTTGGGGCCTTTTCCCTCAAATTTGTGTCATTTTGGGTATCAAAATAGAACCTGTCAGGAAATTTGCACATTAGGTCTGGGAAGAGGCCACATTTTTGGAGTTAGGAGAAAGAGGAATGTGCTTGACCACTGTGACAGGTTCTACAGTCAAAAACAGTCTCTTGGCATTAGTGCCTGTTTTCCATGCTGGGACTCACAAGGCAAAAGCCAAGATGCTTAAAATGTTCAAGAAATGTTGAAATAAATGTTTAGCAAATACTGAAAATGCGTTTTTCTCTGCTTACTGGGTGCTGTGGAAACCAACCCCAAAGGCTTGAGGTAAAGCTCTGTCTGCAAGTGCCTTTTTCTTGGAAGAAAGCACGTCTTTGACCACCCCCCACATTGCACATGGCCCTGGAACAGAAAATTTTGATTAAAATGTGATCAAAATATTCATATTTCTCTTCTTGTGGGGAAGAAAGGAAAATATTAGAAGAAAGGGAGGGGCAAATTAGCTTTAAAGGCTGTGGGGTGAGGATGAGAAAAGTTACATCAGGTGTGAGCTGTGCCAGGTGTTTCCTCCGAAGTGCTGATGACTGAGGGGGTGCTGAGGGGGCTGCAGAGCCTTCCAGAACTGGGTGGGCAGCCCTGGTTCCTGAGGTGTTGAGGCCTCCTCTCCCAGACCACAGCTCTGCCTGTCTGGGGAAGAAGGTGGGGGGGAAGGTTCTCTGGTGGAAAAACAACTCTTTGAGAATGTTCTCCATGTAGGAGATGATTGAATTTGCTGCAGCAGAGTGGTAGGATGGGGTTATGCCTGTATGTGGTGCTTGAAGTGGTTTTTTCCCTTTAGTTGTGGCTGGTTTGCAGCTTCCTGTGATCCTGCCCAGATGGTGCTGTTTGCTTTTGAGCTTCTGGAAAGTTTTGGGAAGGGCTGGGCTGCCCCTTCTTTTCTGTAAAATGGCTCTTCAGCTTTCTTGTGGTGTTCTTGGGTTGTTTCCAGTTTAGTGGGGTTTGCTGTAATTGGTATACTGAAATGAAACAAGGAGTAAGTAAAACTTCTCCAGAATGTTGATGGAGTACCTTGAGGTGAAGCACCAAGGCCTGCAGAAAGAAGAGTTTATAAATATTCACAAATGGTTTTGTTCTCTAGTTTAGTCGTACTTTCTCTCCAAAAATATAATAAATGGAAGACGCTTTTACTGTGGGATGAAATATGGGGAAGAACACTAGGAAGTGCAGGGGTAAATGAGAGCATTGCTGTTGCACCTTTCAGCAGGAAGGGACAAATTTTCAAATACTCGGGTGCTGCTTATAAGACAAAGTTCAGTCATCACTAGCATGGCTTTTGTGTCATAATCTGGCACTCAGTTACAGCAGATAAGATTGGAGACTTCCCTGTGTTTATGATCACCTCTAACTCCCCAAAATGTGATTTTTCTTCCTCCTGAGAGTTTTGAATACACACAAAAATACTAAAAATACAAGTATTTAGCAAAATTCAGGTATGCTGTTTTCTGTGTTGCATTTGATAAAGCATTTCCTGCTGACTCCTTGTTCTGCCAGCTATTTACAATGCCTGTAAATCAAATTCAAGCCCTAGACCATAAGATTACTTTTTTCCCCCATATATGTTTTTTATACTAATAACTGTGCAAATGCCTGTTGGTGATGAGGATCCTGTTGTGTTAAGTGTACTAAGAGGGCTGTAAAGAGGCTATAGAGTTTGTAATTTGTATTAAGAGGTTTAAATATAGCATGTGAATGTAGCAAATGCCAGTGGGATTTAGGGGGAAGACTTTATGGGCTAAAACTTTCAAAGAGAGCCAAGGGAATCAGGTGCTCAATTGCATACAGAGACTGGACTGTAGAACTTGTCTGAGCAAGGAAAATGACAGGAATGACTCCATAGCTGTTCTTAATCATTCCCAAAGCAGATGTTTCCAGTCCAAGATCCTGGCTTAGATCGAAGATCCTGGTCTCGATCTGCTTTGGAGAAAATGAGAGCAGTTGTAAAAGGCTGTTTCTGTAATAAACTGTTCCAGCCACCATGGAGTGTGGCCTCTTTTGGTTCACTGACAGAGCTCTGAAGCTGCTCCTCTGAGATGTGAAAGAAGCAGCAAAGTAAAGAAAGAGAAAGCTAGGAGCCTTCAATGTTCTTGGAATGAGTTTGACTATGATGTAAGACTCTTTGAGGTCCATGACTATTTGGCAAGTGTAAATTGGAACAATGGAATTGCAAAATTAGCTGGTAAAAGAAGTATAAAACTGGCAAGGTGGTGCTTTTGTCCAAGAACTGCAGCACAGAGGATACGATCCTCTGAGGAGGATGCTGCAGGCTGACAATGTGCAGTTCTCGGCTCTGATGTTACCCTGAATCAGCTCTGCGTCCATCAGGGCAGGAAAAATTGTTGTCAATGCTTTTGCACACTGGAAAGCAGTCTGGGCTTACATCATACAGGATGTCTTGATTATATCAGTAGAAGATATCCAAAGTATTTTTATATCTTTATAGCAGCTTCAGATAGGCTTTTTCTACTTAGGATTTTGCAATAAATGGCCATGTGACCAAACATGAGAAGTTTGATATTCACTTTTTTTTTTTTGCCTGTCACCTGAGGGTCTTTAGTCACGCTGCAAAGGCAAAACTCCTTAGCAAAACCTGGGATTGTTAATCCTCCATTTGATCTGTGTAGGCACTGAAAGCTGGATCTAATCCAGAAGGAAATCTGCCTTTATGCAGAACTGCTCTGGAGTGGTGGGGACAGCTCCTTTCTTTCCTTCTCTATAGAGCATCCCTTCAAGCTGTGCTGCCATTTGTGCTTGTGGGGGGACAAAAGCCTGGTGTGGAGGAAGGCTTCTCATATCCTGGCCTCTGTGGAACTTGGTTTCAATTGAGGCCATCGTGTCTTAGCAAATTTCACTGAGTAGGCCTGTAAAATTGGGCTTCTGCTCCGGTGACCTGCAGGGCGAGTTACTATCCCAGAGAAACTGCCTGGTGGAGATGATCTCATGCTTGAAACAGGCAGCATGTCCAAAACAGCCAAAAGGTGTGCTTCAAATTCATCAGAGAGGCTGTCACTGACTCCTAAGACAGACAGTAATTTGTGTGTGGTTTGTTCAGGTTGTTGTTTGGGGGTTTTTCTAAGGCCAGCAGCTATCCAAGTGCTCCCTTATCTTTCCAGGTGATGTCCGACTTGCAGGTGGTGGCACCAGGGTACTGTGACAGGGAAAAGTCAGGCTTGAGGTTAAAATATTTCCATTTTGGTGAGGACTGACTTTTGTGGTGCTGCTTCTCTGACTCTGCTGCCACTGCTGAAGTAATTCCATAGTCAGAGTCATTCTCCTGTGTGTGCCAGGGCCGCATGGCAGGAAATGTTCCATCCTCTTGCAGAGCAGGCAATACTGATAATCCTGATTTCAGACAGTAAAATAGTGGCAGAACACTGAGTTTCTGCTCTGAGCATAAAGAGCAAGCAAACATTTCTATGAAGTGTCATTTGGGAAGAAAAATATCTACCTGCACTGCTCAAAGTGGTGAGTGGCAAGACTTTATGGGAATCAGTTTGACTTCAAGATGCTGTAAGGAAAAAGAAAGGTTTGGATGGGAAAGCCTGTTGGAATAGAATATAGTTCAGAAGAGAGAAAAGGAATCTATTCTGGAACAACAGTACAAAAAAGGCCTTTTTTCAGGGTTACATGAATAGGAGGTGTTGTGCTCTCTGAGTAAGTGTAACTTTGTGTTGAGAATAGGTATCAATTTGTACTAACAATGGCTAAATAGTCATATTTAATTAAATTGCATCAGTTGCACCCTGCTAAGGCTGTTCAGCAGTGGAGTTTGCGCAAAGCTCCCTCAAAAGAGAACAGCCAGCAGGTTTGGGTTCAGTCCCAGTTGAAGACGTTGGGATTGGAGCAGAGAGTTGCTGTGCAGACCACAAGGTGGTGGCATTGCCCAGGTAAATGGTGCGTGAAATATCATGATTTTAATATTTCTGTGTGTTTGAACTGCAAGTTTGTCTTTTGTGTCAGCATTATTATGGGAAAGGAAATACCATTTAAAATATTTGACTCTGTTGCATAATTAATCAGTATTTTACATTCTTTTCTTGATGGTAGGGACTCTTATTTTCACTTTTAGAACATTTTCTTCTCCTGCTTTCCCAATACTAAACAATTTGAATAACATTTAGCTGCGCTACAAAGGGTCTGAGTGCAATTGTGCTCTGAAAGACAGCTCTGGAAAGCAGGAGAGCAGGGCTGAGTTCTTCCTGTATTATTTCAGGCAAGTGGCTTAAATTTCATGGACCCTGTTTCTGATCTGTAAATTGGGAATGTACCTCTCCTCTTCTGTTCTTCACGTCATGTGCAGCTGCTGCCTCCCTCACTAACACCCTCTTCTTTCTTGAGTATTTAAAGTGTAATCCTTGCAGAATCAAGAGCCACAGCACCAAAACATCTTTCATTTGGTTGTTGTTCACTAATTTGCACAAATGAGTTGAGTGTTGGGGGCTCAGTGCTAGGAGCAGCTTGTGTTGAGGGAGTGCTGATCCCTGTTCCTGGACCTGTGCACTTGAAACATGAATAAACCTCAACACTCACACCTTAATAACATTTTAAAAATCTGAGTCTTGTCTTTCTACCTGAATTTCCAGGCTTGTGCTGTAGGACAGGGATGTGCTGCCCCTGTGGTCATGTTGGCAGTGCTCCCCGTGTTTATGGTACTAAGGGGGATCAATTTAGGTTGTTGGTTCAGCCACACTGCCTCCTGCTATTCCCTAATCCATCCTTTCCCAAGATCTTTCCATGGCCTCTTTAAGGGCCTTTCCCTGGTGCTGTCAGAGCCTTATCAGCCTGTTTACCACCACCTTCCAGCTCACCCCTTCCTCCTGCAGCACCTGGCAGTGCCTGAGGAGAAAGTGGCCTGACAAAACTTTGCAAAGTTTCAGACGAGACTGGTGACCTTCTCCCTTTCCTTTTCTAGGAATTCTCTAGATCTGAAGGTGACTTTTGTAGTAGGATATGGGGGAAATGTAGATCAGACTTCATCTGCTTTGTTCTGAAAAGATTTAAACTGTGTTATAGAGTTTAAATCATAGAACTGTGATTTTATATTGTTTATGTTTGGCTTCTGTCAACTGAATGGACTTCTGCTTTTGTACTAACTGCTCTTTTGCTCTCAACCTACAGACATATCCTTTTTACTTCCTCTAACCTGTATTTCTTGAGTTGCACACAGATTCTGAACTCCTGGATATTTGGAGTTTCTGGGCCACACTGCACAGCACGAGAGAAATTTGGTCTGGTCCTGGGGATTTTCCTGTGACAAAGGACAGGTCTGTGGTGTGTTGTGAAGTCAGGGTTCCAAGAGCAGCTTTGCTGTTGCTGAAGCAGGGTGAAACTTCACCAGCCCATCAGATCCCTGATTCTCATCTGTTGTACTCATGAACAACAAATGTACCCAAGATCTGGGGACAGGAACTCAGTGCAGGTGTTAAAACACCTCAGATGAACAAATATTTAGTTCCTATCTTACCAAATAATTAGGCCAGGTGTAAAATAGGAGTTCTGCAAACTATTAAGGCTTGTAAATAATATCTCCCATTTTAGAAATGGTGTGGTAGTGGAAACCTTCCAGCCATTTAGAGAATATTATATCAATAGCTGAAGTTTTACCTGTAGTGGCAAGATAAACTTTATAATTTTATATTAGAGATGTACATATGTTATACATGCATACCATGAATATGAAGCGTCTGTAAGTGCAGTAAATTCAAGTTTTTAAGTGATGCTGTTGATCCAAGTGAATGTCTGTGGCTCATTTAACCAATCCTTGGTGGAAAGGCAGAGGTTGTTTTGTTCCCAGCCCACAAGGATATTCCCAAAAACAGATGTTTGTGTTTTGGCTGTCTTTGGTACTTGTTCAATGTTGTTATTTTGCAGGGTATGTGGCAAATGTGCCAATAATTGAGCCCTGGGGACATAATTGCACGTGTCCATGGATGGCATTGTCCCAGGATTCAGGAGATCTGAAATCCATTTTCATCCTTGCCATTGACCTGTAGCAACTTTGACTTCCCTGTGTTCCCACTTTGTATGGGACAGGAATGATACAGCAGCATTTACCCACAGCAGATGCTGAGCACCAGGGCTTGCTGTTCACTGAAATGGGGTTTGTCAACATGGGTCTGAATAATGAGGAAACAACCCATTTGACTCTTACTGGATTATATCATTTTATTGAAACTACAGTGGTCAACAAAACTAGGGAAAAAAGAATCAAGAAATGAAAACCTAAGGGAAAATAGGAAGAATTTAACTGTGTCAGTTCTCTCAAACTGGACTAGTCACTGAAGAAAGCTCCTTTCTTTTACGGTTTGGAGATTAGAAGTGTTTCTTGATATGATTTATTAGGTAATACAAAGTATTTTGCTTGATTGGTAATGCTGCTTATCCTAGCTGATTAAAAAAAAAGAATAAAAAAAAAAAAAAAAGAATAGCAGTGGAATGGTAGAATGTGGTTTTTTTGGTTTAAAATGTAGGTTGTTACCACTTGGCCAAATCTGTTTAAGCTGACTGCTGTGCAGGACTAATAACGCCCAGAAAAATTCTACTTTCTTACTTATTTTATCCTGTAGTCTTATTTCTTCTCACACTCGAGTTCTCATTGGAACTCTTTACAAAATCCAATGAACAGCTTAGCACTGGGGAGCTCCGGATTCTTGGTTTGAGCCTTCATGTGCTGTTTGGACAAAGGATGATAATAAAAGTAGGGATCTCTTTCATTGGCTTCCCAACCTGTGTTCTTGTTTAGAGCCTTGGCAGCTGAATATGTGAATAATAACAATTTCCTTATTTGTTAGAAATATCTATTAAAAACTGGGGCAGGTATGCGTGAAACACAAATTTCTTCCTTTCTGGTTTTTGGGGGATTTTTAAAAAAAAATGAAAATATAATACATTTTCTCTCTGTTTTCTCACTGGAAACCAGTAACGCCATGTAATTCCTTAATGGCCACTGGTCCTAGACTGGAGTAGGAAGTGCTAGCTGGCTGTGGCAGCTGGCAGGGAGCCAAAGCAAAGTTTGGAGCTGTTTGATACCTGCCAAGGCCTTTTATTGCCTGTAGGCTCTGTCACCATTAACATTATTCATATTGTGCACCAGGAAAAATCAGATGCCACAGAGCATCCTGTGGGATGGCCTTTCCCTCCAGAGGCTGCACATGCTGCGCTGTTCTCCAGCCTGGCCCTCCCTGTGTGGGTCCCACTGCCTGCTCACCTCGAGGTCAGCAGAGCAAATCTAGGGTCTGGGGTGCCTGTGCACAGTTTAGGGCAAAACCCAGTGCTGGGAGGTTTTACCTGGACTACAACCCATGAGCATCTCAAATTTTGTAGCTCAAATATCAAGTCTTGGGCTCAAGCCCAAGTGCTTTCTAGGTTTGAGGCAGTGCACATATCCAGGGCTGTCCCTCCTGTAGGGTGATGTCTTCTTTCCTTCTGTCCTCTGGGTACTTGGACACTGGTCTGACCAAACAGGACTGCAGTGAAGGGGAAAGTCAGTGAACATCAAGTCCTTTAGTTGCTTACTAATGATATTGTGTCATCCTAAGTGTTCTGAGGTTGTATTTTCTCCTCCTGGCTTCCCTGTCTGTGCCTCTGCTCCATCTTCATTCCCCTCATTGTTTCTTCTAAAGTTTGGATTGTGAGCAGTGCAATGAAGGAGCTTTATCTCATCTGGGTTAGACCTTGGATACTAGGATGGTATAAAAGCACAAAGTCAGTTGAAAACATCATAATTTGGTGCTTTGGCCTCCAAAATGAGTTATCAGTGGAGGCAGAGGGCAGATAGAAAATCTTAAAAATTCGTGACATGTCTTAAGGATGTGACATGCGTTTGACCAAGCAAATTGCTCAGTCCATCCACAGCAATGGTCACTGAACACTTTTCTGATACTCACAATCCTTGAGATGATGCTGAAGACAAAAAATAACCTTGGCTGATCCCAAATCCACAGGACATCAGTGACAACAAAACAGATGAGCAAGTTCAGAAGGTTTCAGAGCACCCTGAGCTGACCCAGCTTTGTGGTCCACATGCAATCTTTGGCCTTAGGGAAGGAAAACACCCTCTGTTGTTTTCAAGAGCACGTGTTCAAAGCATCTGAAGGCTGGAATATGTTGAAGCATATGGCATATAATTTTCTTTCTTTCATTCTGCAGCAAGATCAGTCCTGGTAAGAGCAAGCTCCAGCTTTCATTTGAAGATATTTCTGTAGCCATTTCTGTCTAGCAAGCAGAGCTAGAAATTCAGAAATAGAATCATATTATTTAGTAAAAGATATTATTTTTACTCACCTAACTGATGAAAAGGTGATGGTTTACAGCCGGGCTGAACAAATTCTTTTAAGTACCAAAACCATTTAGGTGTGAGAAACTTTCAAAGCATTGCAGTTTAGCCTGTTAAAATCAGTGATGAAAGAAACAGTTCAAATGGTAAATTGTAATTAAATAGTGCAGAAGGCCTAAAACTCTGGGAAAATTTCTTACCTTCTGGAAGATAATGTTTAGACTAACCTAGATTCTGATGACTTAAATTTTGAGCTTTTGTTTTTGATATTTTTACTGGTTATGGGAAGTAAATATGAAAGATCTGATGGGAGGAGCTGGTGTCACATAAAATCAGCTTCTCTGCTTCTGATACAAGTGCAAATCTTCTCAGGATCAGAAACTGGCTCTGTAATTTGGCAGATTTTGGAGTGCAATGTACTGAGATCTTGTTGGCTTTCTGGAGTGAGGTGTGTTAATAGTTCTGTTCCACCAAATAACCTGAAGTTTCTTTGTTTAATATGCTTCAAAGAAGAGCTGAGATGTCTCTCCAAGGTTGTAAAGCTTTAATTGTAGAATTTTGGGCTTTTAAAAGCCTCTTTCTTGTATCTTATGGAAAGAATGTAGGAATAGTCAGATTAGAGTAGATTTTTTTGGTATATTTTATTTTAGCTTCTGTTACCAGATGCTTTAAAAGAAGGCACAGGACACTTTACAGGAGGCAGGTGTTATGATTATTGACCATCCAGGTGATTTTCCTAATCCTAATGTGCCCCACCTTTTCTAGCAATCAAGGGCAAAACTGGCAAATTTGGAATTAAACAGAATTTGCATATTCCTGCTACAATACCAGTTTGCATCAAAGAAGTTTTATATCCCTGTCACTCAAGAGTATTCTAGTTTAAATGTTAGGTTGTACTTCATGGAAGAACTACAGAAATCTCCAATTCTTATATTTTTAAATACTTTTTAAAAGAAGGGTTTTGTCTAGCGAGTTGCTTAAGGTTTGCTGACTTTTGAGCTGGCAAAGTGTCCCTGTGGCAGCACTTGAGAGTGACTATTCATCTAATTAAACTGAGACACCTGTTTAAGGCAGAGCTGCATTCAATTGAGTCAAGAAATAAAAATTAGG
The DNA here is from genome assembly GCF_901933205.1 of Camarhynchus parvulus. Classification (NCBI taxonomy): domain Eukaryota; kingdom Metazoa; phylum Chordata; class Aves; order Passeriformes; family Thraupidae; genus Camarhynchus; species Camarhynchus parvulus. Next base: position 277,083 of record NC_044592.1, read on the forward strand.
CCCTCACTGTGCAGATGTTTGAGCATGATGTTAAGCATGTCTGTATTGTCAAGTAATTCTTGTAAAACCACTTAAATGACTATAGTAGGTTAAGTGCCACTATAACAATGTTTGCAATTCTGGGGACCACTTTTATTTGGTTCATATGTTAATGAATTAATTGAATTCTGGTCTTCAGTGTATCTGCATTTATCCAGTTGCTTGTGAAGATTCTTTCTGACAGCTGGGGTTGGATCCTAAGCACGCACCTGGAACTAGAAAGGCTGTGATAACCTAAACTCCTTCCTGGTGAACTAAACTCCTTCCTAGCCCCGCCGAACTATTTCAGATAGTTTATATACAAAGACATATTGAAAAGTTTATTTTGATTGCTTTCCATAAAGTGCAAAATGAGGGAGAGGATCCCAGCACAAATATACACCCGCTTCAAGTATTTTTCCTGAGTGTGGTTGTTGCTTCAAACCTCCATGTGGTTACAAAAACAAACTTCAGTGCTACGACTCCTCAAATCTGCATTATAAAATAAAATGGAACACACACTCCCCATGGTAAAATATTATTTGCTAACGTGTTCCAAAACTATGCTAGGCAAAAGGCAGTAAAAGTATCTTTTAAAATAAAAAAAGTTGGATATAAAATGTAGCAGATGTGTTTTTCTGTTCTAGTGAAAAGAAAAACACCTACTTATTGGAATGAACAGGACACTCAGAAGTGGATCTGATGGATACAATGTTTTCTCTCTTTTGGGAAAGATGAGGTGGGGAAGACATTATTAAATGTTTACTTATGCATTTGTAAGTTTGAAAGCATTCCTTTGTTCTCTGCTTATAAATATGATTGGTGAAATCTCTGCAACTGGCAGATTGTGAGGGCTGATGAGTGTGGAGAGCTGCCTCCAGTAAATAGTGCCTTTATCGTGCCAGAGGGAAGGGGGAGAGAAAGAGGCAGAGACCAGGTAGGGTTCACAATTTTCCAGCTATAAACCCGTGTTTCTGCTTATTTACTGATGGCCTGGGGAGGCTGTGATGAGGATCTATTGTTTTATACTTGGGAGTTCAACCTTTTCTAGCAATCACACGCAGAGTTCTCTTCTGAGAAATGTGTTGATTGTATAAAACCAGGTTTATAATAAATATAACAGAAAGCACTGCAACACTTTAGACCCTGTTTTGCAGTTTTCACAGTTAAGAACTCAAGTTGCTTTCAGGATTTAGTTGTTCCCACCTGAATCACTTTAAACCTCCCCTGTTAAGAAGCATTTTTTCATTTTGTATGTTTTTATGTTAGTTAAATGGAGAGTCCTTGTAAATCCAGAGTATTCTTGCATCAGCCGGAGCAGTTTTCTGCTCTGGTTCTCTCCGCAATGCTCTGACTGCCCTCCTCACAGTCCTCATTCCACAGCTTAGGACTCAGCCTGCTCCTGGCTTTTGTAGCCACATTTCTGTCACAAGTTGCAAGCTATCCCATGCAAGTAAATATTTTGTTTATGCTGATGTTTGGCTCTTGAAAGTTTTTTTCGGGGACTTCTTTGTTTGCTAAATACCGTTACTGTATTGCCCAAAGTGCAATTGATGTGTGCTTGAACACATGACTCAGAACTTGAAGCTGTTACCAGCTTAAGAAAACATTTCTAAAAGGCACATTTATTTTTCTGGTACAGGTGTACTGGAAAAATGAACCTTCCAGTGAGATTAGTGGATAAAGAGGAAAATATATTAGTTGTCCTTCTCCGTTCTGACACTCATAATTTTAACTTCCAATTCGTTCCCTTGAGGCACCTGAAGGTTGGTGAATTCTCACAAATGAATAGGAACAAGAATTAAATGTTTCCTTCCAAGTGTCGTCTTTAGGACTAGTTAATTTTTTTTTTCTTTCTGGCATTCTCCCCTTAAACGTGAGAGGAAACAGTAGTAGTTGAAAGTTATGCTTTTAAATGGGTTAAATATTATCTTCTATCCATCTTTCTTCCTTGTGGGAGTTGGTGAGATGTGCCGAGGAGTGAAAGTTGACTCCAGTGTATGAAACGATGCTGCTAAAAACCTGCTAACAAAGACGAGCATCTCTCTTTACCACGTCAAATCTGCCTCACCTGTCATTTTGACCCCTGCATGTGGAAACGAGTGCGGCAATCTGGAGGGGAATAACTCTTCCTGCAGAAGGAAATGATCAGCACTCACCGAACCAGTTGCTTTACACCCTCTCACACCCCCCACCCCGCGCTTTCTCTTTTAGTCCGAGGAAGAAAATCGCTCGAAGCGCTTGGCAGAATGAGCCCCGCTGGATGGAAAGCTGTGGGGATTCGGGGGGGCCGGGAGGGACCCCCGAGCCCGGGGGGTGCGGGGAGTGCCCGGCCCGGAGCCCTTCCCCTCCCTCCGCCCGCAGCACCGCGGAGTCGGAGCCGCTCCCGGCGCTTCTCGGCTCCGGAGCCCCTTCCCAAACCCCCGGCTCCCGTTTGTAGCTGGAATTGTATTTACGGCTCGGCAGATGCTCTGCTGGACGCTCCCCTCGCTCTCCCGGTGGCTGGAGGGTTGTTTTGGGGTTGTTTTCCCTCCCGGAGTTCCGCGGTGCCCTTTACCTGCCAGTGGATCCGACTCCCCGAGCCGAACTGCGCAAACATCTAAAGTGCAAATCCAGATTTATCGGCGGTCGCACGGGTATAAACACTGCTTTTTTTTTTTTTTTTTTTTTTTTTTTTTTTTTTTTTTTTTTCCCCGGAGTGAATTTGCATCAGAAGAGTCCAAGCGATGGGCTTTTCGCTTGGTTTAACTACAGTTTGGGCTTGAAACGGGGAGTCTAGATCAGCAGTCTATAATTTCAGAAGTATTCAAGGACTCCTGCGCTATTACAGTGTATCTTAAAGGCGAGAAACTTGGTTGGGGGACCAAATTCTGTCCCCGAAAGCGCTTCCCCTGCCTGGAGCGGCGCAGCTCCCCCACCCTTCCCCAAGCCCCCCGCGATCGTGGGGAGGGGGCAGCCCACGGCCTCAGCTCCCGCGGGCCCAGGAGGGGACGATGCTCCCGCATCTGTGCCCCGAGTGCCGAATTCTGGCAGCAGCTGTTTGGGGCGAAGGGAGCGCTTCTCCCCTGACCTGCGCTGGTGGCCTCTGACCCGCACGAATCCCTGCGAGCGGGGTCCCCCGGGGCCACGGCACACGAGCCCCCTTTGTTCGCGGGGCTGCAGCCACCGGCCTGGGGCTCACAGAGCGGCCGGGTTGGACCCGACCTTGCGGGGTTGGGATGGGCTCGGGTTATCAGGCAGCGTTCTCTCCTTGGGAGCGCATCGGCCAAGGTTGCAGGGAGGGGGAATTCCGCCCCCTCCCCTTCCGCCCCTGCCTAGGGTTTAGGAACAAACGTAGGAACGGTCGGAGTGGTATTGCCAGAAATTATCTTAGTACGAAGAGGGGGCTTTTACTCGAGGAAATGTACCAACGCCTATTGCGAAACGGTAAAAAAGCCCCGCTATAATATGCCTTACCATCGCCTATATATTTATCTTACATGCTCTGGTTTTTCACTTTTAGAAAGTATTTTAAAAAGCATCTTGCCCTGTTTGGGCTTTCTAATACAAAGAAATTGCATCTCAGAGGCGCTAAGATCATATCTTGAAAGATTAACCTCCACCCTCTACCTCGTCAAACTGCTGTTGCCTTTCTCTAACGTTAAAATAACGCCAGCCTCGCCTTTTGCTAACCTGGCAAAATCATTTCCTGCATATTTATCAATTTGGGGTGGTGGGTTAGCATGGCGAATTTCCTTGAACAAAGATTGGGTGAGATGTATTAGTTCATCCAATACCATGTCTGTCACTTATGTAGACAGAATAAATCTGAGTCCTGGCTTTGCCCTCAATCGTGCCTGAATTAAGGATACATTTTAATGAAAGTTTCATGGGAAGATTTTAATTTGAGATTCTTTTTGGAGAGAACTGTATAAAACTCCGTGAAAATACTCTTGCATTTAATAGGTGGCATTTTGAATCGCGGCTGAACGTGGATGGAAGGAGTTCCGATTTATTTGGAAATGGAAATTATACTTCGATCCCGTTAAAAAAAAAATCAAGCAGGTTAAAGAGAGGAGCAGCACATAATGAGTCAAGGAAATCCTTGAATCCTTGCGCTGTGCCTTTAACTACCGAACATCTGATTCCCTCATCTGGCAGATGGTCTCTGAGCACAGATTTGCATTCATTGTCTTGAAATCTGTTTTCGCTTTGGTGTTATATAGATTTCGAGGCAGATCTATACACAGATCAGAATACAAAAGGGCGAGGAGGAAAATATCGCCAAGGCAGAGCACTTTTAAAAAATAAACTAAAATAAATGCAGACGTAGGTATGGTCCGGGGTCACCGCGGGCCGGGCTGGGCAGAGCTCCGGTTTCCTTTAATGGGAAATGCTGCCTATATGGGATGGTATAAAAAGTTTTAAGGTGATCTGACAGCTCTCAGGGTGTAACTTTGGAGTCTGCTGGGTGCCTGGAAGTCTTGGGCTGGCTCTTGCCTTGCAGGCAGCCTCTGCCTACACCCTCCCCCAGACCCATTTCTCTCCCTCTGGGCAATTTTTCATTTTAAATCCCGCGCCTGGGAGCGAAGCGGCCGCTGCCCGTGCGGCGGCTCTGGCAGCGCAGCGCGGTCAGACGGACAGAGCTCGCTGCTTTCAGCGCAGTTTGGCTGTTCTGGGGCAGGACAGGTCGGGGTGAGGCTGCTGGGACGCCGCGATGAAACCGCGGCTCCCGTGCCCGGCTCCGCCTGTCCCGGGACTGGCGCGCTCCTCCCGCTCCGGCCCCGCGCTTTCAGCGCACTCTGTGCGGTCTGGGGCAGCACCGCTCGGTGTGAGGCTGCCGGTCCCTGGCCATAACCCATCGCGATAAACCGTCACGATAAACCTGCTGTTCCCCTGCCCGGAATTCGGCAGCCGCGAGGGGGGCGGTGGGCGTGCTCCTTGCAGCCCAGTCCCGCAGCTTTAGTTCAGTTTGTGCGGTCTGGGGCAGCACCGTTTGGTGTGGGGCTGCCGGGCTGTGGCGATAAACCCATCGCGATAAACTCGCGGTTCCCCTGCCCGTGCTCCAGCTGTGCCAGGTTGTGCGGCGGACGCGCTGTTTCCAGCCCGGTCCTGCTGCTTTAGCACGGTTTGTGCGGTTTGGGGCAGCAGCGCTCGCTGTGAGGCTGCCGGGATGTGACCATAACCCATCCCCACAACCCGATCGCGACATCCCGATCGCGACAGTGCCGCGCTTCCCCTGCCCGGGCGCGCTCCTTCCACCCGGGAGCCGCGCGGGGGGCGGAGCGCGGCCTCGCCATTCAACCAATCGCGGCGCGAGATGCAAATGAGATGTCCTTATGTGGCCTGGGCCCCGCCCCGCGCACCGCCCGTGTCACCATTGATGGCGCGGCGGGAAGGGCCGGGCGGGACCGGCCGCGCTCCGGCTCCGCTGCCGCCTCGCCTCTGCAACTTACCCCACAGCTCGTGGCTTTTCCCCCTTCCTTCCTTCCTTCCTTCTTCCTGAATTAAGCAGCGATCAATCCTTCTCCCCGTTGTCTGTTTGAGGAACAGGTGATCCTCGTTAGCGGCGATCGGTTTCTGAATGCGGCTCCCTCGTCTGCGTGTGAAGGATGATTATACCAGGCGAGACTGAATCAGCGTAACTTTTACTTGGCAAGAGGAAAAACTTTCTTCCCCGTTTGAAGGTGTTAAAAACACGAAGCGTTAAAAAGCAGAAGAAGTTGGTTTTAAAGCTGAACTTCACTTTCCTGGGATTTGTGTGTCAAATTCAAAGGCTGCGTCGTTTTGTTTTTCTTTTTTTTTCCTTCTCCCTTATCTCCCAAAAGGAAACTGTTGCTAGTTTGCATAGACTTTTTAAATGTTTGGAATTCAAGATACTTTAGGAAGAGGACCAATTCTGAAAGATAAATCTCTAGGTTCTGAGATGGATTCCGTCAGATCCTGGGTCAGAAACGTTGGGGTTGTGGATGCAAACGTAGCAGCACAAAGGTAACCGTGACTACTTCTCTCCCACCTTTCCCCTGCTGCCTTTTTTTTTTTTTTAAGCAAATCTTTTCATTATGCCCCGTTGTTAGCATTTGATATTAATTTTTTTTTCCTCTCTGTCCCCCTCCCGGTCTCCTCCAGTCAGCGAAAAGTGAAGGTTGGAGCTAGAGCTAGGCAGCAGCGCTCCAAAACCGGAGAGCATCAGGAGTCCCAACACCCAGTGCGGGGCTCAGATGACAGCGAGACGGGATCACTCTTTTATTTTCTGCCCCAGGAAGATGTGTGGGGCTCTGGATTTGTTGTTCCCAGCGATCCACTTGTCCCTGCTTGCTGGGCCAGACAGCCGAACAGAAGGGGGCCAAGTTAGAATTAACTTAAATGCGGATGTCAAACCCGAACTCCCCCAGCCCATCTTGTTTTGCTTAATTCACGGTGGGCATGGCCGAAATCGTCACCCGTGGTTTCCGGGCAGGCAGGGCAGGGTCTGAGGGAGCAGGGGAGGCCACAGGCACACCGGATCCCCGCGGGCATCCCGCAACCTGCGGCCATCCCGTGCCTGCCCGCCTGGAGCACCTGCCCGAGCGTCCGAGAGCTCTCTGCTGAGCTGAAATGGCTCTGAACATCCCGAAATTGGGGCCTGGCTGTTCGCTTTCTACTTGTTTGGGCGGGTTATCACCATTTACGCCCCATTTTTATTTTCTCTTCCCAGCCAAGTCGGTACAGGACAGTTATCCCAGTCTCTTCCCGTTAGGGGTAAGATGACTAAAACTCTTTGGGGTAAATTTTTTCCCCCTTGCTCTCTGGATAACTTAAAAAAAAAAAAAAGTTAAAAAAGAAAGTAGTAGCATCGGGCAAGGCTAATTTGGGAACCCCGGGAGCAAGCAGGATTTTATTTAGTATTAGAGACAAGGTGAAAGGCGTGAAACAGCAGAGGGGACTTCAGATGAAGCAGATGTTTTAGAAATAGTACATCCATGCCCCCACCCACGGCCTGATCTGGCAGCAAGGTTTTCCAAGCACCATGGGAGGAGTTATCAGAGTTTTATGAATGTCGATAGAGGGTTTAATAAATACGGTTGAGGGGGAAGAGGTTTATCCTTGAGGAAACTGAAAGTAAAAGGAAACAGCTCCTGACAAGGCTCCAATTCACGGCAGCGGTGGAAGTGCAGCCGCGTTGTGCTGCCTGCTGGCATCGTCAGGTTTTTCTCCCAGATGTTCCTAACAAACCAATAAATCCCAATTTTTACATGCAGAATGAGAGGAATCCCCAAGCTAGGTGCAGTTGTGGCGGATGTGGTGAGTTCACACCGTACCTCATTGGCAAGGAAAACACAGGGAAACATCTGTAGTGCTCTGAAAGAGTCAAATACTTTTGCCAGTGCTGTGGATCTATTTTGGGGACTAAAACCCAAAGCTGTCCAACTCCTAACTAGTCTCACACATAGACTTAATCTGTCTATTAAGTAATTTGGAGGTGCTCATACTCACCTATTTTCTTCTCAGGAAGTAGAAATTGGCTTTAGGGAGAGGGAACTGCAACTAATTTCACAAAGAAATAAAGCTGCAGTCAGGGATATCGTGGGTAAACAGAAGCATTTGAATCTTTCGAAGCCGGGAAATGCGTGGGAAACATCACAACGTTTTCTGCAGTCAGTGACAAGATTTTCTCAAGGGCTGGTTAACCCGAGACTAAATTCTTTCAGTTTAAATCAGAGATTCAATTCACAGGAATCAGTTCAAGTCAGTGACTAAAGTCAAACTTCGCTGCCAGGGGAAGTGGCTGCTCTGCTCGAAAGTCGTTGTCTCTGACCAAAACGGAGGTGTCCCCGAGTTGACATCCTGCCTGTAGGAAAGATTTTTAGGGTCGCTCGTTTTTTCCTCCAGGAAAAGGGACCAGGACCAGGATGTGCAAAGAACACTTCCAGACCCTCTGACGCGTTACAGCACTTCCCACCCTGCCGCATTCCAGCAAGGAGCGGTGACAGACAGGGAAATAAGTGGAGGAAGGAAAACACTCGCTGCCTTTAGCACTAACCCCTCTCTGTAAATCAGCCTGTCCTGGGGTATGCAGGGAGCGGGGCCACGCCGAAATTCGGGTTCCGGCGCCCGCGGCCCCGGCTGCAGCCCGGCGCTCGCAGGGACAGACCGAGCGCGCTCTGCCTTTGCTGTTGTTGTTTTGCCGTTACTGCTGCACAACCTGGTAATGTCTTTGTCTCTCCCCCCTCACCCCATCCCGTGTGTTTCCTCCACAGCGGAGTAGCTTTGTCCAGAGCCCACTTTGAAAAGCAGCCACCCTCCAACTTGAGGAAATCCAATTTCTTTCACTTTGTTCTGGCTCTCTACGACAGACAGGGGCAGCCCGTGGAAATAGAGAGGACAGCTTTTGTGGACTTTGTAGAAAATGATAAAGTAAGGCTCCTTACTCTTCTTCTTCTTCCTCTTTTCCTCTCCAATTTTGATATTCTCCCCCCGCTGAGCTGCCAGCTTCTAATACCTGTTGTCCCTGAAAAATTATAACCATGGTTTGGTCAGGGTTCAGGTGCTGTGGTAGAGCTGTAACCCTGTGTGTGCTGCTGTGGTTAAAAACGGTTGGAAGCCTCTGCTCTGTATTGCGAATTTCATTCACCCACTAAAACTAAAATAAATAAAATTCATGGGGGATAAATGCACTTAACTTTTTTTTACCTACCACATCTGCCAGGTTTTATTAGTACCCAAACAGAAGTGGAATCTGACCTGTAAATATGTCAGATTATCATTGAATGTGGTTATATGTATTTCGTAAGGCTCCAAACTCAATGGCAGAACTTGAAAAGCATTTGGTTTTGGATTTTAATTCCATGTCTTGACCACTTCGCATTTTTTCAGTTATTTTCTTAGCCATGAACAAGATTTTTTTGAACTGTGAATCATAAATAATTATCTTACAGGAAATTACATTACAAAAGGACATAAGAAATATCCCTGTAACACAACCTTCAGGAAATAAATATCAATTTTGACTCAAAGTAACACTATTGAAAAGCAATGATCACAGTAAAATCAAAAGCCATTGTGTTTTCCTGGTGCCAATCTGCTATATATTAAATGATTTGAAATGCACAAATTCTTCTCGATGTATTCCCTCGAAAAAGTTGAGAGCATAATGGCAAATAAGTGAGGGAAAGAACTTCTTGAACTCCTACAGGAAAAGATGTCAGGAGTATTTTGTAGTTTGTCCTGGGTCACTTGGAAGGTTAATACATCCCAATCAGTGGATTCACCTCTTAGAATTTTAATCAACTTTGTTGTCACTTCCATCATGATTATCAGCTCTTGCATTTTAAACGTGCCAAGTGTAAGTTCTGGAAGGATTTTCCCCCCCCTTTTTTCAAATTCCCTTTCAGGAGCAAGGCAACGAGAAGACGAACAACGGCACACACTACAAACTCCAGCTCCTCTACAGCAACGGTGAGTGCCCTTCCCTGGCACCTCCTGGGGGCTGTGCAGTGAGGCAGGGTCTGGCTGTTGGTGCTGCGGCTTCCAAAATATACTGAAATTCCCTTGCATGAGGCCCCTTCAGTTCAGGCATGGGCCCAGGAGTTTACATGGGCTTGGGAAACAGAACTACCTGGGATGCCGAGGGTGTCTGATATGGCACTGACCGGGTTTGTTCTGCTGCTCTTAGGGCAAGATGCCTGTGGAATGTTATTTATCCCTGCTCTCCCTCACTCTAGGTGTCAGGACAGAACAGGATCTCTATGTGAGGCTCATTGATTCTGTCACCAAGCAGGTGAGCTGGGCTGATCTGTGCCAGGCTGTCCTGTCCCACCTCATCTTTCCTGTTTGCTCAACATTTTCTTGCATGTTTTTCCTTCTCTGTTTCATTTTGGTCTCTTGCTCAGCTGTATTGCAGGCCTATTTTGGAGAGTAATTGAAAATTGTGCTTTAAGTCTCTTTTTTCCCTCTGTGGACTGTTGGTTTTTATCTACTTTGTAGCAATATTTATGTAAAGCTGTTTTCCCTGCACATAAAGGGGAAGGTGTTTATTTGCAGGTGATGGTGAGCAGTGGTAAAATCCCTTCTCCTCACATCTGAATATTCTGAGGAATAAATAACCCCCGATGCTCCTGGCTTACCCCTTCTCTTAATTTTTGTAGCCTATAACTTACGAAGGCCAGAACAAGAACCCCGAGATGTGCAGAGTGTTGCTCACCCATGAAGTCATGTGCAGGTAAGATGATTTGATTAACGCATCATTTGTGAGCTTTGCTTCCCAAAATGCTGGAAGAGCCTCTCCAAGGAAATTTTAAGTAGAGAGATTTTGATTTTGTTGTTTGTTTATTTTGCTGCTGGCTCAGAGAGGGTCTTTGTGTAGGAAGACTTTCTCTTTATGTGGGTAATGCTTGCTTGAGTTCAAAACAGATATTTGGGGGAGGTTTCCTATTTTTTTTGCTATTAATTTTTCCTGCAGGAGATTCAGCAACCACAGCTGCACTATTTTTGTTTAAAGTAGGCCTTTGCATGTGTTGTTTAAATCAAGACTTTTATGTGCTTATTGCTCATAAAATTTCTGCTCACCTTATGAGAATGAGAAGTTTAGTTTATATATTTTTACCTGAAAAATGCAGGATGTTCTTAATGCAATTTCCTTTGGTGAAATATTTTCATTTTCTCAATTAAAGTGGCATCATTAATGTTCTTTAATTTTGGGCAGTTCTACCCCACAAGAAAAAACCCTCAAACCCTTCCTTTCACTAATATTTAGGGGCCTTCTACTTTTTAATTAAAACAAAAAAAGGACACTATTTTTAGCATTTAAATTTATAAATTAGAGGGTGAAATGACTTGAGGATGTTTTTAATAACTTTTGTATAAGTCTGAACTTACATGTACCTTATGTATGTATGTCGTGCTTCCATGGTAACTTATTACTTTTCCTGTTCTCGGGTAATTAAATTTTTTTTCAATACATATAATAATGCAAACAGTCAATGTTCTTGTATTAAAATGTGCTAAAATGTGCATAGAATGTTCATAAAACAAGAGGCAAAACCCATTCGTGACCTTTATTATACACAGTTTGTGATTTATTGTATCACTAGGAGAGGGTTAAGCTGGTGGACTCAGTGTTGCTTCTTTTAATGGCTCAGCTTGCTACCTGATTGTTATTTTGTAATTAAAGTAGCCTTTTAAGTTAATGTAGCAGTGAGAGAAACCTATTTGGACAGAATTTTTACCAAGGGGAAGTCTTAGTTTCAGTAATTAATTAGGTCAATAATTCCATTACTTTTTAATAGAATATGAACCAGGTATTCAGTATTAAACAAATGTATTGTTTCTCTGTTGTGTGTAGCTCTCCTTAATTAAGGAAATTAGCTTTTGACCAGTATTTTCATATTTATGCCCAAACACAATGTATATCACATATGAGGGTTGCGCTGGGTGGGCTTTACAAGGGTCTGGTGATGTAGTGGCAAAGATCAAAGGTGTATAAGGGACTTTCTGGCACGTTTAGAACTCATGTATATAATTATATATATATGTGTATATGCATCCATGCTGTTGAAATGTTTCACTATAACCAGTGAAAATTAGAGAAGAAAAGTCTGATTTCTCTTGCAATTGGGTTGTGGTTTGTGATAACATAAGAGCATTGAGCCCATTTCATGTCTTCACTCTCCCTGCACAGAGCGCAGTTCTGGTTTGGAAGTTCAAGTATTTCAGCACCTTCTCATCCAAATGGACGTGTTTGATCTAAAATTAATTTGGGCTTTCCCCCTGCTTCCTCTCCCTGCCTTTATGGTATCAAATGCTCTGCTCAGCTTTGATATTTCTGAGCTCCAGTGATGCTTGCAAACCTCCTCTGTGCTTGATTTAAGGTAGCGTTGCACAAATCTAAGCTATTATTCTGATTATTCTCAGCTCTGCTGCTTGATAGATTAACCAAGGAAGAATTACAACTCAGGAACGTCCTTCCCATGTAAAACACAGATTAGTGAAGGGAATCAAAAGCACTCTGTAACCTAATGAAGACATTTGATTTTAAATGTCGTGTTTTCCTGAAGTATCTCTGAGCAGGACGCTGTGTATTCTGAAGAGGCATTACACACATCACTTTGAATAATGCCAGGGGAATGGCTCCAACTCTAGTTAAACTTGACATTTTATTTTATTTCTTTTAAGTACAATAATCAAATCTTCCTCATTGTGTGCTGCTTAAGTGGCAGCATCAATTTTTAAAGCCTCTAGTTTAGTTTGCATTAGGAACAGTACATAAAATTTTAATGCACTGTACCCACTCTGCTGTCGAAATTGATGCCTACTGCTTCTGAAAAGGAAAACAAGAAGGTTCTGTCTGTGTTTCTGCTCCTCTTCCAATCCTCCCTAGTAGCAGGTAGGGTTTTTTAGGGGGCATTTTTCTGTACATAACCACACATGAAGATATTTTTTGCTGCGTGGAGACGAGCTCCTTGGAAAGTGCCCGTCTCTCCCTCAGACGGTGACAGATGCCTGCTTAGCAGGAAAGTTGTCTAAATATTGATACGGCTGCACCAATCTGTCACAGCCATTGAAAGTCCAGCTCTCAATAATTAGTGCTTTCAGGGCTTCCAGTGCGAGCCTCCATTTATAAATTTCCAATCTGAATTTTTTTCCCATTTGCTTCTTATGGCCTAATAGGAACAGTTCCTATTAGGTGACTTTGTGTGGAATAACACAGTCCTGAGGGCTGAGGGCTGGAAATCAAGGTAAAACACCTTCCTCTCCTGGAATAACTCCCCCCCCCCCCCCATCTTCTTCCTTTTCTTCCAATTATCCACTAAGAGGAAACTCGTTGTTATGCTGCTGCCAGCAACCCCCTACGCCCTCAATGCTCAGAGGGTTAAAAGGTATTATAATTCGAACAGAAGTAGTCTCAGGGTCTACAGCTGGCTAATAACAGAGTTGTATTGAGTGGAGTGAGCCCCACAGCTGTGACTTTCGCCACAAGGCTCAGACTAGACGGGAGCTCTAATCAGCTGGGCCAGGCGGCCACTGGGGCCCGCGTCTTTATCGGCCAGATGGTGTGAATTTAGACACTTTTGTTATGCAATTGCAGGGAGGAGTTGGGCAGAAGAAAACAAAACAAAGGCCGCCATGCTGTGAGCTTATTTGAGTTTGAAATTAGAGACAGATTTTTTTAATTTTTTTTTTTTTTGTGTTGGAGTGAGGGGAGGGAAGTTGAGGGATGAATTTTAAAACCATTTTAGTCAAGTGTGAGGAGGGGAAAGGATGGAAGCTTGGTCTTGGCATGGGGTTTCTGGGGTGCTCAGCTTGTAGGGCTGGGGTTGTCTCTGGGAACTTTCTGGGTTTGATTTTAGTTTTCCCTGGATCATTCTTAACATAAACCATCATTTTGACCATGTAGATCTCACTAGAGGAGAAAGTATAACAAAGAGATGTAGAAAATAATCTTAAGTCTTGATATTCTTGTCTTAAGCAAATGAGCCTCTCTAAAAGTGTGTTCCCAGCCCAACACTGCAGCAGAAATGTAATTGTTGGTGAAGTCATGCCAATAATTTGCTTGAAGAGAATATTGAAGGTTTGATCCTGGACCACCAGCGTTTGGGGGTTTTGGCTTGGACTGAAATTGGAACCAGTCAATTCTGTTACAGACAGCACTTCTGAAACCAACCAAGTGGAAATGTTATTGCTTGGATATGGGGTGAAACTCTTGGAAATGGGGATTTAAAGATTTAAGAGGTATGTTTGCTCTAATGTTGGGCTGAAACATCCTCAGTCCCACTCTGATTTACGTGCAAACAGTAATTCCTTCACTGGAAGTGGCTCTTCTCTCTCATCAAGATTTTTTTTCATATATTTGGGCTCAGAAAACACCATGGTCAAAGGGGAAAAAGTCTACCACTTACAAAGATCTTTCCTCAGCTGTGATAGGCATGTAGATATCAGTGAAATATTTGGAGAACTTCAGCTGCAAGCCACAGTTTTAGAGGGAAAAGATTTGAATATTACAAACATAAAGTTCAGAACTGCAATAATAGTGGAAATAGAAATAAAACAGGATGCAATTGCTTCTGAACCCAGCCACATTGTGCTCAGTGTCACATAATTCATCCTAAAATGCTCTGTCAAGAAGTGCCACCATCCCTGGAATCACTACAGAATTTTTTTTTTTTTTGCTTCAACATAATGGCCTGTAAAGCAGCAAAGATTTTATTCCAAATGTTATTTTCCATGTGTTGCTATACTGGACATGTCAAAGTACATCCCAAACTGATGTTCCTTTGAGAGGATTTTCTGCTTTTTTGGGGGGGTTATTATAATTTTCTCCTTTAGAAAGCATCTCCCATCTTGGCTCCTGGTATAAAAGTACTCCATTCTTTCTAAACTCTGATTAGGCAGTGAAATCCATAAACAAAGTGCTTAAAATAAAGTTGGGAGAGGGAGGGAGGGTGATGTTCTGTGCTGGTGTGAATTACCAGAGCTGCACTGAAGTCGATGGAGCCATGACAATTTACAGCAGCTACAGGGACTGCCCCAGGGATTTTTAAATATTTAGTGTATCCTTTTATTTTAAAAGGAGTAGCATCGATGAATAAGTGCAGGTTTGAGGCAAGGGGAATGTAGGAATGTTGAAACAGTTAGAGCTGTTATTCAAACAGATCTGCTCTTTCCAGCTCAGGTGGATGGGCAATTCCAGCCCCGGAGCAGGAACTTCCTGGAAACTGGAGGAAATGTCGGGATTTTTCATAGCTGAAAGAGGGTTTTTTTGTCTAAATGTTCATTTTAGGCATTTATAATTAAATATTAGGCATATCAAGAAAAAAATGCCCACTTTAATATTTTATTCTGCCTTTAATGAATTCGAGTATTTTATTTATTTCTTCTTTTAATATTTATTTATTTATTTACTTAAAAAAAGTCTTTATTTTATTCTGGTTGGAATTGCTCCCCAGTTGGAAAGCTCTGATACTCAGAGGGCCTGAGAATTTTGCAGATGCATTTGGCACCCCTGTACAAAAACCCACCAAAATTTCGTCATCCCATGTGTGTAAATTTGAACAGAAATCTCTGCAAAATATGGAAAATATCT
The DNA here is from genome assembly GCF_901933205.1 of Camarhynchus parvulus. Taxonomy (NCBI): domain Eukaryota; kingdom Metazoa; phylum Chordata; class Aves; order Passeriformes; family Thraupidae; genus Camarhynchus; species Camarhynchus parvulus. The sequence goes on from NC_044592.1 coordinate 292,141, forward strand.
TCTAGAAAGGCATCTGATCTGGTGGCTTTTGAGGGATGTGGGACTTCTGATAGAGACTTTTTAAACTTTTGGGTGCCTCCATCCTCCCTGTCCCATGCTGGCTTTGACTGGAACAAAAAACCTGAGCATGAAAACAGCTTAAATCTTCTCTGTTGCTTCAGATTATTAAAAGTGGGGATTTCAGAGCAAGGACTGTTTTTAAAGTCTGTTTAACTCCTGGTACTCAGCTACTGTGTGTGCAGGAGCATCATCCATGTCAGTGATTATATCAATGGAAATAATGAACTGTCTCTTGATTTTAAAATTTTTATTATTATTTATTATAATTAATATTACCACTGAATGTGTACAAATTAATACTTATTCTTAAGGGTTTATCACTGAAGCAATTGCAAAGGGATTTCAAAAGCCAACCTGAAAAACATCTCTTCAGATCCTTTGTAGGATCTAAATATGTTCAGTTTCTGGCTTTTCATGGAGTGCTGAAGTTTTCACTAACCATATAAAACTTTGATATTTAATAATAAAAAAAAATACAGTAATATAAAAAATATTATAGGAATATACCAAACGATTAGGTTGCTTATAGTCAGTTCTAACACCTTTTGATGGACTTTTAACCCCACATAACCCATTTGGTTCTGCCTGTAATGACATTATGACATTTGTTAATCACTTATTAGACCTTTATGAATATCACCTCAGTCTCAAGTGTGGCCGTATTGCTGTTCATTTTTGGCCGGGTAATTCAGAATAGATTACAGGGAGCTAAGTGCCAAACTCCAGCTGGAACCAGCCAGGACTTAGGCACCCAATTCCCTTAATTTTCCCTTCTGGAAAGCAGAATTTTTACCCTTCCAGGCATATATCGAGTGCTGAAGGTTTTCTGACAGACTTTGAGCTGGTTCTTTGCTCTCAACTGTCCCGGTGGTTCTTTAATTTTGCTTTTCTCTCCCTCTCCAGTCGGTGCTGTGAGAAGAAAAGCTGTGGCAACAGAAATGAGACTCCATCTGACCCCGTGATCATTGACAGGTAGGAGATGAATTCCCATTTTCCTGCAAAAGCATCCCAAAATTGTTGTTTTTCACTTTGAATCATCAGAGATTTTTTCTCACTGGTTATCTGTTGATGTCTCCCATTTGGGGACCTTAACAAAATTTATGTTTATTTTTTAAATGAAATTAATTTCTATTGTGACCAAATATTCCATGTGTGCACCTGGAACATTCTCTCCTCACCAGGGATGGGATCCAACTGGATTACTGAGACAGATAAAGCTTGGAGCAGCCTGGCAGCTTCACTAATGCTCTTTAACAAAAGAGAAACGTTTTTGTAGAAATGTGGGGAGAAAAGGAGGGGTAGAAAGGCAAAAATGCAACATTAAATCTGACAGGTTGGGATTGTGAGCAATTTTATGTAGAACAGCTTTGTGTATTACTCAGTTTCAGTTCCAGGTTTAGGTCCTTTTGCTAGTTTTTAGGTCAATAACATAAATGGGGAGAACAGCAGTTTGTTAAACCATGAAGCGGCACTGTAAAAATAATGTGTATTTGGGGGAGCTTAGAAAACTTCCTTGTGGAGCTCACTGGGTTGAAATCTGGAGTTCAGCAAGGCTCAGACAGGGAAAATAAAACCAGGCAGAGCTGCTTCAGAAAGGAGCACACATACAAGGGCTCCAGAAGGGGAACAGTAAATAAGGAAAGGACAGCAAGAAAATGTTTTCCCCCAGATTATTCTATAGTAACTGTTAAAGGGTTCCTTTTCCCTGAAGCAGATGCTACAAGAGAGCTGATGGTGGAGTGGATTGATTTTAGAGCCAGTTTTTATGCCTATCTGTGTCTGGCCTGCTCTATCTCCTCCCTAATAAGCTTTATTTGTCACAGTATTTCTGGTGGACTTGTTTTGGCATTAGAGCAGTAAAGCTGGTTTGAATAAAGATCTGCAATAATTTCCTTTTTTTTAATCTCAGAGTTAATCTAATTCATTTTGGAACTCTGATGAGGTTGTCCTTCTACCTTTACCCTATAGTTTTGCCTTTTAATTCTTTGCTCACAAGCTGTGGCTGGGGCCAGAGCAATCCAGAGCAATGAAATGGGCTCTTTGGGGAGCAGAAGTCCTGGATGTGCCATCTTGACCTTTCCTATGAAATTTCGAGCTTATTTTTGGCTGTGTTCATGCTTGGTATGAATGTGCATTTGGGAACTTTCCAGCCTGAAGTCTGAATTTTCTGGGAAGCAGCTCAGGATGGAAGGCCCTGGATTTGCCCCAGGATTGAGACCTTGACAGGGACAGTTCCTACCCCAGCTGAATTTGTAATCCTGAGCCAGCTGCTTATCCTCATACAAAGTGAAGATTCTGATGCCTCCTGGGGGGCTTTGGGATCTGCTGATGTAAAATGAAATGGAAACTATGAGAAAGGACAGGGTTTTTCTTTCTAACAACTGGGTGTAAAATGTGCATCACAAATCACCTGTTGTGCTCAGTGAGTCCCAAGCTTTTCTACTTTGCTCTAAGACTTCTCCTAATTTTGTATAGACCTCTCCTAATTTGTTCTGAGCCCAGAACCTTTCTCCTGCCTGCCCTGCTAACAGCAATAGACATTCTCTTGGCATGGAAGCATCCTCCAGGCTCAGTCTGGCAGTTCCTTTTTGTGTGTTGATTCTTGCCTTTCTGTGTGTGTGTGTCTCCATTCCAGGTGAACTCTGGAGCTCAGTGAGGGTAGATGAGGGAAATTAATCAGGGCTGCAGCCTGATAAAAGCTGCTTCATTCAGTTAAAGGCAGTCACTAAATCAGATTTAGGTCGCAGAGAGAAGAATTTATCCCAGCTCTGCCCTGCTGTCTGGAGGAGGCTTGGCTTGGTGAAAGAAGCAAAACTCAAAGCTAAATATTTTTCTTTTTTCTACCACTAACTGGTGGTGCAGCATCAAGAGAGTGACTCCTCCTTCTGGCAGAGTTATTTCTGCACAGTTATTTCTGTTCCGCTTCTTCACCCAGCGAAGCAGGGCCTGAGGAGTGAGGGATAATCCTGTGTGCTACATCCCCATCAGCACATGTAATGCAAGTAAAGCAACAGAGCTGTGCTGTGCCTGTCTGTGCGCAGAGAAATCCTTGGCGTGTCTGTCATCCTCACACACCTCCACAGCACCAAAGTACAGCAGCTCAGGAGCTGAACTGCACACTCCTCTACTCTAAAATGCACCCTGTGGGGTCATTTTTTATTGTCTTTCAAACAAGGAGGGTCCTGTGTGCCCTGGACTAGCTGGGCAGCAGCTTTGATTTATTTAGGGGGCCTTTCTATAGCTTCTTTAAAGGAAATCACCTGTGCTTAGGGACTTGGCAGCAGGTGGAATATAATTTCTGAAGTGCACCTTGCAGCCATGTGGATCAATAAATAGGGTGATATTTTCAGCTCAGTGATGCCTTCGTGGTAGGTTGCTGTTAATTTAAAATGAACTACAGGCTTTCTTTAAATAGTGATTGAAATACAGGTGTTTTTCCCTGGTGTGAAATGATAGGTCAATGTAAAAATCTGCCGTGTACCAACCTGGCTGTAACATTGTCTCGTGTCTCTGGAGAAGGGAAAAAAGGAAAATGGAGAGGGGAGAATTGCAAAAACACCTTTGTGTTATACAGAGCTCTGCCTAAGCAGTGTGGGCAAAGTGAAACAGAATTTCCATGGAATAAAATTCCAGAATCTTTGAGATTAGAAAAGTCCCTAAGATCATTGAGTTCAACTGTAACACCATCATCAATATAGTGATTTCCCCTTTATTTGTTTCTCTCCCCACTTTTTACCTGCTGTGTGCTGGAGGGAGACAAAATTCACTGGTGTTCACCAAATCCTGGGGACTTGTAGCCCTGTTTAAAAAGCAAGAAATAGTTCAGTGGGAAAAAACTGTCAGTCCCGTTGCTGTTGTTGTTGGGCTTTTTCTTCTCCTTGAAAGAATTCCAAAAGTTCTGATGCTGAATAAAACATTTTTGCACTGACCTTTGCTCTGGGGACTGGATTTAGATCCGAAGGCCCTTGCAGTTATTTTTCCACTCCCTCTTGGAAATGAGAATGTTTCCATATGAAAGGGAACTTCTCTACTGAAATGCAGTGTGTGCCCTCTCCTGCTGGCAGAGGTCTGCAGGATACATTGGAATATTTTGGTTCCTGTGATGTTCTGAGCCAGAATTCCAGTGTAACCTCTGGACAGAACTGGATTTCAGAGCGATGCCTCTGATTTAACAGGGACGGCACAGCTCAGATCCTGCAGTGCTGCTATTACAGGAGTCCAAAATTGGGAATTCCACTACAGCCCAGGGCTGGAAGGACCTGGGATTGCGTTTTTAATCCAGAAGCACTTGCACTCCAAGGTTTTGGACAACATGAGCCATAATCAGTTCTCAAAATGTCACAGCAAGCTTTAATTTTGTGTGCACAACCAGAATTAGTGAGAGCTGAGTTGGTTCTGGTGTTCCTGTGGTGGATCCCAGCTCTGGTGCATTCATCCTGGATTTCTGCTTGCCTTTGGAAGTTGGTATCTGTGGAATTGGTTGGTTTAAGAGACATCAAATATGTAAATATTATCTTTTTTTCCCCTTCTCTCATGGCTGAAGTGCTGGTTCTTGATGTTCCTGGTAGTTCCTTGAAATTGGAGAGTGAACTTGGTGTTTCCTTTATGGAAATTACAGGCAGGGATACGAGGTGCAGGTGCTGGGGAACTTTTGGATGGAAGGGTGAAAGCTCATTCCTTTGAAGATGGCACTTCCAATTGAAAACTGTATTTTGTTACACCTGTGCTAGAATTACTCAGTTTGTTGCCTTTCCTACCCTGCTTATCCAAATAAAAAGAACCTTGGTTGTGGGAGATGCAAATTAATTTAATTAATCACTTTACTGCAGATTTTCTCTCTCATTGTAGGTGAGTTGTGTAATTTTGGATATAAATTCATCAAATGGCAATGACCTTTTGATTTTTTTAGTTTTCTTTGTGTTCTTGAAGATTCAAGCTCTTTAGAGGAGGTTATTTTGTGTACTTGTTACTCTTAATGCTTTACTGAGTTTACTGAAGCTGTGGTTTAATTGAAGCCTCTGTGGTACAGGGGAGAATTAGTGTGAGTTTTTTAGTTGAAAAATTTGCTTTTTTGGTTTTTTACCTTTCCCCCCCTCCTTTTCTAAGAGAGAGAACCAGTCAAAAGAAATTTACATGTAATTAAAATGAAACCTCTTAAAACAGTCAAAAGAAATTTTCATGTCATTCTAATGAACATCTTAATTCAATTAAAAATGCAGTGTCACCAGGGTGGGACAGAATTTTTTTGCTCCTACAAGAGAAACTCCTCAGAACAGCACGGAAAGCTGGGAGCACAAACCCTGTGCTGTTTGTAGCTGCTGCCTCCACGGTCCTGTGCTCCCTTTGGGCTCATGGAATGAAGTCTTTTAGCTCAGGTTCTTTCAGAATCTGAGACACTGGGTCCAATTCCTTCTACTTTTAACTAAACTCCTTTTCCTAAACTGTTCCTAATTGACCTGGGAAGGATCTGGTGTGTGTTGCACATTTTATTAATTTATTTATTGGGATTGTTGCTGGGGAGGGAATGGAGGGGATTGGAGTGGATGGTTGGGATGGGGACGGGTGCCCAGTGTCTCCAGCTGGGTCAGCGTCCAGTGGCACCAGCCAAGCACTGGGCACCCTGCTTTGGGGTGTGCTGGAGGGCAGCACGGACCAGCTGCCACATGCTGCAAGAGAAAAAATGAGGCTTTTGTAACTGTTCCTTAACAAAAAGCCAAGGCCTGAGCACAGCTGGCAACTTGTCAGCCTCTCTGGGAAGGGGCAGAAGAGCCTGGATGACATCCCTGTGCCATGGGGGTCCATCCCTTCACGTGGAATTGAGGTGCAGGGATGGAGGTTTCCATCCTTGCTGGTGCCCTGCCCTCCCTGCTGCAGGGACAGAGGGCTGAGCTCTCCCACAGGCACTAAAAATCACTTCAGGGTTAATAGGGATGGACTTTACATCTTCTCTGTGTGTGTGTGTGTCCCTCTCTCCTGCCCCACTTCCCTCCTTGCCCTCTTCCCTCTCCCTAAAAACCCCAAAAGAACACATAGATGAATTTTCATTTTGAAGGCTCTAACTTCAAATAAGTGCAGACTTCTGACTGGGTTTTTTCTCTTTTTCTTCATTTTCTCTTCATCTCAGCCACCTGAAAAGGACTTTATCCCTTACCTCTCCCTTGGGGGTGATTCCAAAACCCACTGGGTAGCACAAGGGTGTTTCCTCATGCTCAGAGGCAGAACAGCAGGACTGGAGAGGCCTGGATTACATCCCCACTGACAGTGGGTTGCCCTGTCACCTTTAGTGACATAAGTCTGTGCCTCAGTTTCTCCCTTAATACAAAGCATTAGCAACTACCTGGCTGTGCAAAGTGGTTTCAGATACCTGAATAGGATTTTTGGGATTTATTTTTCCCATTCCTGGTGCCAGGAGGATTTAATCTGCATGGCAGAGTTTGATTGTTCCTGTTCTGCCCTGTTCTCTGTGGCCCTTGTGAGTCTGCCAAGGCAAAAGGAATGTCTGGGATCTGTTGCTGCTGTGGGGTGAAAGCAGGAGCTCTTCCCAGCTCCCTGTGTGCCCCAGTGCCCCCTTCCAAGCCCCCAAAACCTACAATGATCTCTCCCCTTGTCCTAGGGAGTCAAAGTCCTTTGTTCACTGCTAAACCCTGCTCTCCTGCAAAGAGCTGCTGTTGTGCCATCTGTCTCTTTATGAATTTTTTAGTAGACTGGATGTTTGTGGGGAGTCAGTAACTTAAAATTGCACTATCCCAGCCATTTGACAAGCGGTTCTCTTAGTGCCTAATTTGTTTGTTTCTTTTTATTTTCTCCTTTGAAAAAGAAAATTCTTTAGTAGTTTGCTGTCCAAAACATCTTGAAATCTTTGATGTGTGCAAACACTTAAAGCTTGTAAACAGACTAAACTGGAGAGTAGCTTGTGTCATTTAATCTTTTTCATTTAATGTTGACAGACAACAGATTTTCCAGCAAGCTGGTGAGTCAGAAGAAGCTTAAATATCTTTATGAGTGTGCTGGAAAAATGAAGAATGGACTGGTTGGGTCTGTGGAAGTCCTGGGTTCTGCTGCTTTCTCCCCATCACAGTCCCTGTATTTTTGTAGGCATTCACAGGGTCTGTGTTTAACTCTAAACTATGTATGTGATTTTCTGGCTTTTCCTGATAACACAAAGACACAGTTGCTGAGAACTGATGTATGGAATTACTCAGGTGATGTGCAATTTGTTAAGTTTCTCTCCCCCAGCACTGTTGCTGGCTGCTGCTTCTGGAATGGAGCAAGAAATGAGATGGGTTTAAATCACTACTGGTTTCAAGTATAGATTAAACAGAACTGGAGAATTAAACAGAGCTGGAACTTTATTTCCACCTGTTTCTATTTCTGTTTTGTGCAGACTTTCTCCTGGCCATGTGCTGTCACTGTGGGCATCTCTGCCCTCCAAACAGAGAAATGCCTTTTGAGATGTGTTAGAGGGAGCATGTGTGGGAGTGCCCACCAATATTGATCACTTCAGTTCCATTAGATCTGTAACTAGAACAGTTAGCTCATGTCCTGGTCTGAGAACTGTGAGGGAAACATGACTGAGCCTAAGCAAGGGCACCTTATATAATTTAAGAAATAAAATCTAACTATTGCTGCTACTGCCTGGAAGCCTTAAGAAAATAAGTCCAATGAAGACAAGACCCAAAGGATTTTAGCAGTTCTGCATAAATCAGATAAACTTCCCTGATGCTCTAGAGCATCCTGGACACAAGCATGGATGGATTCCAGTCTTAGATTAGTTAAGATAAAAACATTTATGGTGCTTGG